>NC_089537.1:24710386-25029616 GCF_963924715.1 Thunnus thynnus
TATCAGTTATCTTTCTAAGAAAGGGAAAAATGTCATAGCCAATTAATAATACATACACAGGTGCATAATATATACAGATGCTAATGCAGTAGATGATATTTATCTACAAAACATTCCCACAAAAAAAGTACTGACCCCTCAACTGGAAAAGCTACTTAAAATAACAATATTGAAGTTGTGAAATTTACAGGAAATTGAGATTAAACTGTTTTACAACCATGGAAAGGCTGTTTGTTGGCAGTTAAAACAATAAAACTGTCAAAAAGCAGGAAAGACTTGAGTTTAGTCGATGTCTTCATAAAACAATGCAATGTTAATGCAAGAAACATGCGCTGACACAACTCACAGAACTACACGATGTCCGACAAAGTGTAACTTTTGGGTCAGACTGATACTTTGGTGAAAGTTTGTGGGATCAGATCATCAATATGTAACATGGACTTCAGCCAAGGCCAGAGCTTCTGTCTCCACTGACCCGAGGCTTACTGAATCATTTAGTGGCACTCTAATACACCTGCAGCATCAAACCACCAAACAACAAAGGGAGCAGGAAAAAGACATAAACAAGACAAAAAAAAAAGAGGGAGAAAAAGCAGAGTGGGACTGAAGCTATGGTGGTCTCACTGAGAGAGAGAGAGAGAGAGAGAGAAAGGGAGGGAGTGCTGGAACAAGTGCTGGTTATGACCTCGATGCACTGCTCACTTTTCAATCCTGCAGCTAGACATGTCTACATAACAGAACAAGAGACGTGCACACAGACACACACAAAGGGAAAGTGAGAAGCCACCTGTAGTCTGGAGAAGAAAGGGAGGAAGTAGTTTAGCTGTGAGGTCAAACATTTTTGGCTATTTTTAGGTCTTTATTACAACATTTACAACTTTGATAAAGTATCCTCTTGGGCCATGCGGGTATCAAATTTTCATGCTCCAATTGTGGCAAAAATATGGTAAACCGTATCATATCTGGATTTAATCAGACTTGTAGAATTAACCGCATAATGCAACTTTTTCAGGCTCTGTCAAAGCATTACCATAAAACAAATGAATAAATACTAGAACTAAACCTACACGTTTTCCATTTCAAAATTCCATAATTTTCCAGACTCATATTTCCAGACCATATTTGACATCTGAGTATGAATAGCAAGATGTTTATTATGTAAATAACTGGTTTTAAAATCCAACTGCTAACATGTATCTTATATTCTGACTATGTGTGCAATTGTATTGCCAAATAATTGCCAGAAGATTGTAGCTCATACAAATCAACTCAATGCAAATCAAGTTCAATGTGCAGCATTGGCAACCGTGTTGGCAGGTTCATTACTTGTTGTGGTCAGTCTCTGGATGGAGTGGATGCTGCGACAAGACAAGAGTGCTTTTGCTCTTACATATAGCTTACAATTGCTGCCTCTCCCATGTTGCAGATGTCGAACAATTTTACACAAAGTTTGTATCTAGCTTTCTTTTCCCAATTGGAACCCTTATCCAACCAGGCTTTATATATGGGATTGTCAAGCCTGCCCTTGGAGAACTTGTATTATTGTGGCTGTTAAGTCCACACTGCTACGCAGAAAGTTGGACAACATTCCACAATCAAACATCTCTGTCCAGAGGGAGAGAAAGTAAACTAAATGGTAAATGGACTGCACTTATGTAGAGCCCTTCTAGACTTTCAACCACTCAAAGTGCTCCTTTCACTTTTCTGATGACTACACCACTGCATGACTCATAAATGTTCAGACAAACTTAATATTTGGTTATTTGTGATGCTGACTAACTGGCTCCAATCTTCACGCTGAGCTTCAACAGATAAGATGACAGTGGACACCCCTCAGCACTGCTCCCCCTCACAATATCCAACAGCCCTGTGTCAGCCACGAAGACCTACTACCAACTACTATTTCTCAAGACCAGAAGTAGGAGACCAACATCAACTCCATCCTCAGAAAGGCCCAGCAGAGGATGTACTTTCTGCAGCAACTGAGGAAGCATGGTCTGCCACAGGAGCTGTTGAGCCAGTTCTCCATCTGTCCTGTGCACATCCATCACGGTCCAGTTCAGAACAGCCACGAAACAGGATAAGAACAGACAGATAAGAACAGAAATCATTGGTGCTCCCCTGTCCACCCTAGAGGACTTGTACTCTTCAAGAACCAGGAAATAGGCCGGAAAAATCATTACACAGTCTCCACACCCGGGACACAACCTTTTTCAACTGCTCCCCTCTGGCAGGCGCTGCAGAACCCTGTATACCAAACTAGCAGACACAAGAGCAGTTTCTCTCCTTCTCCTTAGAAATAGCTGACCAGTATCAACTGCTCTGCCATAGCTACTCTTGTTTCTTCAGATAGTTATTACACCCTGCATCACAATTTCATACAAGTATTGTGTGCATATCAAAACCTGTCCAAAAACTATTAAAAACATGTCAGTGAGCCACCCTGTTCCACTGATGACATGTTCCTTCATTATCATGAACACACACGCGGCAGTTTATTTTGACTCAATCTCACACACGCCGTCCTGCTGCCAGAAATACTCACTAGAGCACCAAATGTGGATTCATACGCCACTGAAAATAGTCTCTAACACATGCACTATTTCCCTGTAACATTTGTTGTTTGAGTGACCCGCTCTGTCAGTGTAAATAGAACGCCATCTCTGATGTTTGAGCACCAGCTGAGACTGTTTCCATCCTCTGGATTGACCGGTTAGCTAAAAGTGACAAGATGACTGATTTCATAGATGAAATCCTGATAAAGCTGACGGCTGAAACCCAGTCACCTCCTCAAGTCTTTATAGTCACGCCACCTGTAAAGACAGCGGCAACAGTTGACACTCTAATAGTCTGGCTTCCTTTATTTACATCCCCAATTCACTGAGGTGAGATGTTTTGCAGCTTAGAGATGTGCTGTGAAACACTACTATATTTGCTCACAGTGACAACATCACACCTGCCTACACAGCAGAGCAGAAGTGAGTTTTATCCCAAAAGGATGCTTATGTCAGAATGAAAGATAGCCCTAAGAGCCTCCTGACAGAACCTCAGCGGGTACACAACAAGATGGAGACAGAGGATGTCCGACCATAAATTCACTGCTACAGCTACAGACTGTGTGCATTCTGTACAGCATGCACTTACCTTTTGGTTCCCACTCTGTGGTTGGGAGCGATGTCGATGGTGTCGGTGGCTGAGTCGTGGCGGACAGCTAGACCCAGGTCGGCGATGCAGCAGGTTCCGTTCTTCTTCACCAGAATGTTCTTTGACTTCAGGTCTCTGTGGGCAATAGCTGGCTTACCTGGAAGAAGAGAGAGTCATACATTCAACAGAAGTCCTGCACTCACTGGACCTAAATAAGAAGAACTGAGCTTTATGTGCCAAAAGCCTGAGACCACTTTCCCATTCATTTGAAAATATTGAACATAGAAAAAGAAAAAGATATTTTGATATCATAATACAGTGTAATGAACATCTACATCTTTTGAAAATGTACACCACCATATATTTATAATTTGTGTCAGTGGTGATGGGAGTGGGAGTTGAAGTGAAAGGGGAGCACCCAAGATGCATTTAGATTAAGTGAGGTTACATAGTTTGCTTCGACCCTATTCAAAATATAGACTTAATACGACTTCATTTAAACTTTGCACTTAGCAAACTGGCCTGTTGTACTGACATGAGTCCCGCTGATCAAAATGTAATTTAAAAAGGATTTCATGATGTGGATGGGTAAAATCCTGGTGATTATCAGACTAAGTTCAGTCTGGTGTTTGACTGCTTGAGTTCCCACATCCTACTGAAACATTACTGTATGTTTCCCAACATGTAAAAACTCAGAAGCCGTTGTTACAGCATGCTGCTCTGATAAATGACTATCATCAATGATGAATCTGACAGATCCTGATACGTCTGGTCACCACATGATGTGTGTGTGGTCTTTGTTGTGTTACATGCGTCTCTGCACTTTTTCTCTGAAGGATGGAGTTATAAAACTTAAAAGGGGTCTTGGACTGCTGGAATGGTTTGTGTCTTTGGTCCATGAGTAGTAAATGGTGAGCTCCAGTTTCTTAGATTTTCTTCCGATGCTCTTTTCTGTACATACAAGATCAGGAGAAGCTCAAAATTTCACTCGAGCTGACGGGTTTCTGACTTGAGTGGTGAAGAGAATCTGTTCATCTCTATCTGTGTCTTTCTATCGGCTTTGTAGTTTCATGCTGCTGCAAGTTGTGAGATGCAACTGAACCGCAGCGTTCACCATGTTTGCTTCAGAAAATAAGATGTTTGTTGGTCCAACAAAGTTCAGATTTTATTTCTTCTTGGGGAAATTCTTATCTGGACATTTTTTATTCTTCAGTTAAAGTTTATGGAGATAGAAGAATCTGTTAGTTCAAAAAAAGATTTTGATTTGCAGGGTTTATTATTTGGATTTTGCAACTAAATCTAAAAGAAACTACAGTATAAAACTATGAATTTTGAGAATGAATTATGTTTTTGCACATTTACGAAACACAGAAAACAGAAAAGCATACAGAATGTGACAAATTTGAGTGTGTGTGTGTGTGTGTGTGTGTGTGTGTGTGTGTGCGTGTCTCACCTTGCGTGCCCACTATCTCCATGTGGAGGTGGGCGAGGCCGCTGGCTGTGGACAGGGACAGTTTGATCATGCCCTCCACAGTGACGGTGTAGCGGTTCAGGTAGTCAAACAGGGAGCCGTGTTCATGGTAGTCTGACACCAGCCACAGCTGAGTCCATGTCCCGTTATCTACAGACAGACAGGAGGAGCAGCAGGTCGTTATGTCTATTTTCTGCTTTTCCAGACTCCAGAGTGACACTGGAAATTTGAAAGTTACAAACTACATATCACTCAATATTCTACTTTTTTTTAAAAAATATATATATAAACAAAGTTTTCTGAAAATAGCAGTTTTCAACCTGTAGTTTGGTTCAGTTGGCTTTTAATTTGAAACAGATACAGGAAGTGGTGGCATTCTGCTGACCAGTGGCTTTATCACTTTATCACTCAGTCAGTCAGTTAGGGACTGTTTATAGGGCTGGCTCTGCTGTTGGCCCTGCTGTTGGCCCTGCTAGCCAAAATTCTATTGTTGCCTTTTAGCTCTGGCTTCTTTCCTATTCACCTTGTGTGTTACAAATGAACCAAGAGTTCCAACCATGACATCATATGAACAACTCATTTATTGAACAGTCGCTGATGTCATCCTGCACAGAAGGACCTGGAGCACTTTACAGAACCTGATGTGTTGATTTATCTTCTCTGGTATCACAAAGAGCTCATGAAGAAATAAATGATTACAAGTATTATGAGTGGATAATGCAGCTGGACCTCATCTGTCATGAATAATGTTGAGATGGTAGAAACAGTACATAGTGGCGTCTTGCACAGTAATATTACATTCAGCTTTACATTGAGGAACTGATGAACTACTTGGACTAGGACACACATTCAACACACCTCTGTTTTGACTCTGACTGATGAGGGGAAGCATATGTGTTACCATAGCTACTACTATTGATCTTGCATGATTAAGTAGATCACTTTGGAAATTTCTTTCTATATAATTCCCATGATCAGCAGATGGATAAATTCACACATGTACTTTCACAGTCACAAAAATGGTTGGTCTGCTTTGCTTTCACACCACAAACAAAGCAGAGAGTTTGCTTTGATCATATCAGAGTTCAATTGCTTAAATATTCACCCAAAATGACCTCAAACTATTCCTGTACTGCATTCTCTTGGCTGCGTGTATGCTGATACTGATAGGACTGTGATAAACTGAATCAGCTGATAACAACAGTCTGGCTCTAGTCTCCACCAGGATACAATAATAAAAAATAAGTTTATAAATGAATACAAATCAGACCAGCCATTTTATTCTGCTGTGTTAGGAGGGAGGTTGCATTTGCAACTTGCTTTGAAACTCTTTAACTGTAAAATCTCAATCTGTTGTCTACAAATCGCATAAATTGAAATGAACTCTGTATCTACATGACTTGCCCGACATCCCATGTATTAGCAGCAGCCTGTACAACCTCCTATCAGTCAAACTGTAATAAAAGACACAAAATCCATTCTGTGGGCCGTCTCTCTCACACACGTCAGTAGGTGTGTGTGTGTTGCTGGAGCTGTTTAGCAGTGTGTTAATGTCTGCTTGGTCTCCAGTGTGAACTGCTACTCTTCCACACCGTCGAGCAGCCTGTCTATTCACACTGAACACTCGCCGGCACTAATGTCACCCTTAGCAGAGTGCTTCTCTTTCAAACCTCGCTCGGTATCTCACTATGGGAAGCGCCTTCTGGTGTGACCAGTCATGGAAGCTCCAATACCACCATGTTTGTCAGGAGACAGACCAATCATCTTGAGTTAGACCAGCCTGTCCCCCCTTTATAAACACCTGTGGCGTCCCGCATGGCATTCTCTGGAGCCGCAAAGGCTCTGGAGAGTGAAATTTCTTCTCTCTTAAGCTGAGGGGCAATGCTGGAGGAGGAAAGGAATCTGGGCTTCTACTCCCGGTATCTCCTCATTACAAAAAAGGGCGGTCCATTCCATCTAGTGCTGGACTTACGTTTCCTCAATTCCCACATCTGCAAATACATATTCAGAGCGCTCATACACAATTTTCTGTTCCGCATGATTCGACCTGGAGACTGGATCATATTAATAGATCTGCATCTGCGTAGCCTACAAATATCAGACTCTGCCATTCAAGGCTGTTGCTCACCCTGAGGGTCTTCAGTAAGTGTGCAGAGGCAGCTCTGAATCGTATGCGAGCCACAGGTCTCAGAGTGTTGGCATAATTGGACGATTTTCTCCTCTGTGGTCCCAGGAGGGAGGAAGTGGAGAGAGACAGCCTTTCCAGCTTGAGCTTCAGTGTCAATCACGCCAAGAGCATCTGTTTCCAACTCAGAATATAGAGTATTTGGGCCTCCAAATAAATTCTTTTGGGGCTTTTCTGTCACAAGATCCAGTGGACACCTGGGTGTCCTCCCTATGTCTGGACGTATGACATCATCTCAGTCAAATGGTGGGCGTGTCCTCAGAATGTCTTTTCCAGTCACTGGAGAGACCCGGTGGTGTTCACCACCGACGTCCCCTTGGGAGCAGTAGTTATGAGGAAAACAGTGACAATATAATGCTCTATCGTTTATTTTGTTGTGATGCAAATCACGCTCTTTACGGCAATTTTTTTCGTCATTTGGAGTCTGTCCATCTTTTACGTGGATTATATTGATAAATTACTCTTAGTGGCTTTTTACTGGGGAAGCTTTTATTGCACTTACAGTAACTCAATGAGTTTAGTTTTTGTCGTTCCAACTCTCCACCGTCGTCTGTCTCTCCTCTGCTGTGCTGCACACACGGAGGACTCAGCCCCACCCGAGTTGAGAAAGAGCAGTGAAGAGGAAAGAAGCAGCGAGACGGTGGCCCATAAATGACAGCAAAACGCAGTAGAGACTATGTTTATATATGTTATTTACCAAATTTATGCGCACTCCTTTGATTTCAGCTCAGTTTGAGAGTCTCTGCTGTGTTTTGCTGTCATTTATGGTCGCCCTACTCTCCTCTGCTCTCTATGGTTCACTGCGGGCAGGACTGAGCCATTGGTGTGTGTTCCACACACACAGGAAAGACAGTGAACCAGGACAACTACACTCGTTACGTTACTGTCAGTGCAATAAAATCTAAGGGAGTGGGAGTTGCCTGGTGTGGGAGAGATTAGGCTGAGTGTCCGTGGATCTCTTCACATTGCACAAAAATGCGCAGTGTCCTCTGTTCTTTTCATTAAGAAACATAGACGCACCGCTAGGAGCAGATGCACTGGTTTATCTATGGCCGAATATCCCATATCGGCCCAGCAGACTGTGAATGGCGGAGCTAGTGCTGCTCCTTCACAGTTAGCCATGGCCGCCGCCGTTATGCAACGACTTGGTGTCGCAGGTGCACAGAAAGATTTTTCACCCACACCCCAAACGAGAGAGGGTACATTTGAATCAATCGGCTATTCAAAGTGCGAGGATGGTTAGTGGTGCGTGTTTGAGAGATGGTGTTAGGCTAGAGCCATCATTGGGTTTCAGATTTCTGTTCCAGATGTATTCTGCTTCCTGCAGGATTTACTGGACAATGGTTAAGCTTCTTCCACCATTAAAGTTTATTTGCCTGCGATTTCAGCCTGCCATGTGGGTTTTGGGAATGCATCAGTTGGACAGCATCCTCTAATAAGGAGGTTTATGAAGGGAGCCCGCTGACTGCAGCCTGCGTGTAAACCTTAGTTCCTTCATGGGACTTGCCAACTGTTATGGAGGCACTCTCAGGGTTACCTTTCGAGCCCTCTGGTGTGCGGAGTTGAAGCTCTCTCAAAACTATCCAGTATCCTGTATCACTGTATCCAGTGAATATTGCGTTGTCTGATCAGGCATCCTGCTTGCAGTTTTCCCCTGACTTTGGAAAGGTGATGTTGGGCCCTAACTTTTCTTTTGTGCCCAAGGTTAGCGAGTCTTCTTATAGCTGCCCCACACCAGAGCTGCTTGCCTTTCACCCACTGCCTTTTGCACAAGAGAGTGAGTGTCTGTGTGTGGTCTTATCTCAATCTAGCCTCTAAGAGCTCTTCTGGTTACTCACCTTTGTTGTCAGCAGCGATGAAGCCCAGAATGTTCTCATGTCTCAGCATCACAGTCTGGTAGATCTCAGCCTCCCGGAACCAGGAGCGCTCCTCGCGGGAGGAGAAGATCTTCACGGCCACCTCTTCACCACGCCATTTACCCCGCCACACCTCCCCGAAACGCCCCTTACCAATGCTCTCCTGCAGGATGATGGTCCTGGCGATGGTCCTCTGGACCAGCAGTGGCAGGCCTGGAGAAAAAGCAGACAGGAATGTTTAGAAAATGGAGTTGCTAACAGCTACATCATGATGCAGAACGTATCATTTGTTAAGGAGAATAAAATCAAATGGAAGAAAGTGGAAAGTCCATGAAAAACATTAGTTACAAGAAAGCAGCCACCTGAGCACCACAAACAAATGAGATGTAGTGGAGGCAGAACTCTCAGTGCCAGATACAAAAAAACCCTCAGTTAATAAACTTGTATACACTGAATAGTCATAGCCTTCAAGGACAGGACCACAATTTTTCAAGTCTATCTTATACAATATTGACAAGCCCATATGTACAATGAAAAGGTTACTGGTTGCTGTGATTGTTCCTCCTGTTCATACTGGCTGTGAAGAAATACCTTCTAAAAGCAGTGTCAATGGAAGTGATGACAAAAGTCCATAGTCCTCGTTGTGTGCAGAAAGATGTTGTAAAGGTCAGCTGAAGTGAATATGAGGCTTCAGCAGTCTGAGTTAGACTTAGTGTATCTTCATAAGTGACAGCTAACAACAAAACAAATTCCCACTTTGTGTTATTTGGTGTCACTTTGTGATACCTCTGCAGTACATCACAGAGAGAACGCTGTCTGTGGAAGCACAGAGGAGGGATTTAATACTAAATGTCTGTCACTGGAAGATCCCTAATTGATTTGTCTAACTCAGACTGCTGAAGCCTCATATAGCCTTAGCTGAAATGACCTTTTTCAGGCACCAGAATGTATTTCATAATTTGAGTTGGGTAATATGAAAAAAAAAATTGTTTTCAAGCATTAATCGAAGCATCAATTCACAATTTTAAGTCCTTTTTTGCCTGCAAAATGCAGAATTGAATCATCATATTATTACAGTTGAATGTCAGAACCAGATGCTTCAACTAATGCAAAGATATGGAGTTCAATAATCAGTTAGAGCACAGACAGAGCAGAAAGATGAGCTCACTAACTTACACGCTGCTGTTTGTGTTTCTGATTCCTGATGTTTGCAGCATTAGCTGCCTGACAGGCAGAGAGAAACTGTACAATGTAGAACGTGGAAACTGTTCAGTTGACTCCCAGCGCTTCGACTCTGGTAAGCGGAGATGATACCCCGTCAACTAATACAGACTGAGAGCACAGATCAGTGTGCAGAGTCATTTTCAGTCTGTTTTTCTCATAGATGTGACCGTTACATTCACTACGAGTTAGCCAGAGGCAGCACACCACCTGGAGTCACCATAGTCCCATAACCAGCAGCAGGCGAACATGTGGTGTGATGTCATCGTTTATGGGACTGTCATTACTCAAAAGGGCTAATGCTAATGTAGCCAGCTGTCATCTAAGTTACTTTTTGACTGAAAATAAACTTTTTGTGCGTGTTGTGATAACTCAGTTTTCATGATTTAGACATTTTACACATCATGAAAAATCAATCAATCAAATGTCATATATTGCCCAGCCCTACACATGATTTGACACTCAACAATATTATAGCTTTTTCAACAGTGGCCCTAACACTTCACGCCCACTCTCAATCAATTGAATTCATCCACAGATGTTCCCGTGAGAAGATGCACCTCTCTTCCCAGGGAAACAACAGTGAATAGGTGAGATTTACTAGTTTAGTGGAATTCTGCTGGATAACTCCAGCAGTAACATATTGAGATCCCTCAGTACACAAGTACAGCAGTTTGCCAATATTAGAGTCAAGTCTGCTTATTAACAGTTGATTTGGTGAAGTGGCTTTAATGAAATAGAGTTTGCTCCTCTTGCAAACTCATTTGGCCAGAAATATTTCCAATAAAGCAACAACTTGAAATGCAGCAACAACAGTAAGAAAGTTGGACTGCATATGGAAAAGCTTTTTTCAGCTCTGTTGCTTTGGCAAACTGCTGATGAGGAAACAGAAAACGGAAGTGGAATGAAAATCCTCCTCCGATTTCAACAGGCACCATACACACATATTCTGATTCAGCAAATTAAAACAGCCCACACAGTTATGCCAACACATACAAACACATCGTATCAGTCACAAACACAATTACATATTCCGCAAAAGATTGAATCCAAGTGCTTCCCTGGCAGTGTGCTGGAGGTGTCAGTCTCCACAGAGAGGTGCTAATTTATGGCTAGCATAAAGAACAGCTTTTACCAGTGCGGAGATTTTCTCTCTCTCAGTGTGTGTGTGTGTGTGTGTGCACGTTTTTGTTACCTCATTGGGACCTTTTCTGGCATTAACACCGACCTTGTCGGGACCAGAAGTCCTCATAGGGACCAAAGCCCGGCCCTAATGAGGCTAAATGTCATTTCTGAGGTCCTGACTGAGGTTAGGAGTGAGGTGTGAACTGAGGTTAGGTTAAGGTTAGGGTTAAGCATGAACTTGTTATGGTTAAGGTTATGGGTTGGGTTAGGCTGTCCACAGTGATAGAAGTCAATGCAATGCCCTAATAAGGATAGCTGCGCACACTGAACCAGCCAGACTTTTACTTTCAGATGTTTGTAGCTTCGGGGTTCTCACTGCTGCCATCTCCACACAAACTCATGTACATTTAAATATACAAACTAATACAGCTGTGTAGAACAGGTAGAGGTCAAACGGGTCGAACTTTCTGAACTAAATACATGATAGATCGATGGAAAACCTTCACAACACAGACATGCATAAAATCATTTTCAAAAAAAGAGACTAATCTGAGAGGAACTTGGGGATATTTAGACCTAAATGAAAATGTGGCAGCAGCATGACGAACCAACAAGTTGCAGCTGCAGTTGAAAAGCACAGCAATACATTGATTGTTACACTGATGCTAAGCTTCATACTTCACACTCTGTCGGACAGGATTGCTTCATCATCAGGTAAGACAGGTACTGTCTGGCTGATGATTGGTCCACTGAATGTGCTGCTGCTCTGTCCCACCCAATGAACACAGTCCATCCAATAATCACAGCTGTATTAGCGCGCATTCACTGAGAAATATTGGCAACTCCTTTCAAAAAGAAGAGTTAAGGTCTGGCACCCCCCAAAAAAACTAGATTTGTTGCTAAAAGTAGCTAGATCTAGCGAGAAAGCTGCTAAGTTGGCAACACTGAACAGGACTACTCAGATTCACAAATGCTGTGTTTTGACATGCAGAGATTTTTGCACTTTTGCAGACTTGAAACTGAGTTTTCCTTTATCCAATCTGCTGTGCTGCACTGAGCAGTACAATTATAGTTTGACCTTTAACTGTTAGCAAACAAAGGGAAACAGGACGTGTCATGAATGAACCATGGTACACACAAAAAAGTCCTGATTCATGATATAAACATTAAATATGTTTTATGCCACGACTCAAACTCTGCTTTAATTAAAGGAACAGTATTACCAACTAATATTTCTTTAAGGATTTTGATTGGAGTTATATTTGACATGTTCTCATGCTCCTCTCCACACTGAAACTCACTGTTAAATAAGTAAAAGGTTACAGTACCAGTAGAACATGTACTGTATGAGTTAATAGCTTAGAGTAGAGTAGAGTCTGAGCATGTTCCAAAACATTTCTTATACTTGCAAACATGTTCCCCCACCTTCTGTTTCTGCCACTGTAGGAGTTTGTCATAGCAAACAAATGTGCATAAGTGAAACAGGAAAGAAATGTAACCCTCGTCATATTGTTTTAGACTTCAGTACCCAGACCCTATCTGAAAGTCATTAGTGTGGAGGTGCAGCATTGTACCTGATCCAGAGCCCGAGGTGGTCATGTCATAGATGAGGTCCTTCAGCGTTGTTCCAACAGTGATGAAGGGGTGGTCCATGGAGGGGTCCTCTTCGTTGGGCACCCGGTGGTGGTGGTGATGGTGGGCCCCAGCCCCACCGGCTCCTAGACCCCTGTGGCTGTGGCAAACGTAGAACGCCAAAACCAGCAGCAGGCAGAGCACACACACCGGGCCGGCAATCACCGCTGCGAGGGCCACAGGACCCAGAGGAGGGGGCTGGACTGTCGAGACTGCTGGACAGGAAGGAGGCAGACACAGAGTCCATTAGAAAAAAGAAAATCACACATCAATGTTTGAGGTTAATATATGAGCTGTGTTTCTAATGGTTCTGATGTCAATATGTCAGCAAAAAGTTATGAACATGTGAGAGATCAAGTGAGGCTGCGAACTGTTGGAAAGGTTCACTTGGAGCATACTGATGGCTGGCAAGTGGCAGGCCTTAAGTGCTAGCCACGACCCAGGAAGCTAACAGGCCAAGTGATGCGGGGGCACATTCCATCTGCTAGCCTGATGGGAGATTTGGCCTGTAGCTAACACACCACACACACACACACACACACACACGCACACACACACAGTGCCACATGGCCAAAAGAGGCAACTACAATGTCTTTATCCATCTACTGAAGTGATAAAAGACAGCTGGCAAACTTGAACCATCCAGAGGTACAACTGTCCTTGTGTGTGTATTTGTTTGTTTGTTTCTTAACCTTAACCCAACGCATGCTGGGACAGGGTCCTGTTTAGGGCTGTCGCAATAACTGCAATATTGCAATGCCGTGCTATAGACAAGCCAACCGAGGTGGACGGCAAGCAACCGCCACAACTGTGTTGTTCACATTTTTCCTTTTTTCATAAGGCTAGGTCCTTCTACTTCAGTGTGTGTGTATTGGATGTTGGGAGGCTCCCCTGACCCGGTCCAGCTGGACTCGATTCATAAATCACAGGTTTAAGGTGACTCTGCTGTAGGTTTTCTGCATTAGTCAGTAAGTGCTGCTCCATTCAGCCAACACAGGTGCAAAGTCCACTGCTCTTTTTATTCTCCCATAGGCCTACTTACTCTCAGTCCCCTCCTGAATGTATTTAATCTACACGCCTCCAGTCACCTATGTCCTCAGACCTTAGTACATCCTAAGTGGAGCAAAGTGGTGTAAATCAGTGTCACTGGGAGATGTATCAATGGGATACTTAAGCCTGTATATAGTTCCCAGGTCCAGATACGATACACGGGTGCAGGGGTAGGTGAACTATAACCTCAAAGGAAAAACATTTACTTCTAGACCAAAGGACTATTTAACTAAAAATGAGAGGGGAAAAACCACTCATCTATTAAGATGGAGTCACACTCCAGAAAAGTACAAGTCCTTGATGAGGAAAACCACAAAAACCACTACAGGGTTTCAGTATCAGTATAACAAACAAAAATGATCTAAGTCTAAGCATCCTTCCCCAAGCAGAGAGAGAACCATTTTTCTTCTTCTTTACATACCCATGCAACATGAGCTGATTAACATCTGTATGAGGTCAGTGATAACTCATATATGGACTGGGACTTACTGGAAAGTCCCGGAAAGTGCTGTAAGTGAACTCATATACACACATAGGGCAGGCTATAATGCAACACACACAAAGCAATACTGTGACCTTGACTCAAAACAGGCTGTAACTGGTTTAAACACGTACTCTTCTCTTGTGAAGCATAAAGCACGGTTAATAAAGTTCAACAAAATCATTCAGAAAATACAATAGGTATTACCGTTTACTAAAACAACACTAAAAGCAAAAATTAGGTGTAAAAAAACATTTTATTTAGCTGAAATAAGAATAATACTAATGAATAAATGCAAAACCAATAACTTAGGCATCAAATACAGTTAGTCAGGACTTTTAACAAGGCCCTGGCCTAGAGTTCATTCTTCTTGGGGTTTATGCTGTGGTAGTAATCCCTTCTACATCTCACCCACATATCCTAGTGGGAATGAATGCTGAACATTTAGGGAGATTGGTCTGAAGATTAATGTGGCTTTTCAGAGTCTTTTTTCTCCCTCTTTCGCTGAACAATTCAAGGTGAACGAAGAACCTTCTCTGTAATTCAAAATTGTCTTATTCACAGTATTTTGTGGTTTATTTAACCTTATAAATATACAAAAATATATATGAAAATATTAAATAAATCATCTGGTTAACATGTAAAATACAGATCTGAAAAGTGATAAATGTGGCTCAAAAAAGTACAATATGTGCCTCTGAAATGTAATGATGTAGAAGTAAAATAAAATGGAAAAGTAAAGTACAAGTCAAAACTGTACTTAAGTACAGTAGCAGCATGTAAAACTGCCACCACAATTATGTAATGAAATTGCTCACAGTTTGGCTGGTGAGAGCAGGCAGTATCAGGAGAGGCAGACAGTACATACGCCTACATCACTGTAATTTTCTCTACACAGTCCCTATCATTATCTAACTATTATCAAAAACAAAAGCTAAAAATCCAGAGATCCGTACTGAAGACAGGCACAGCCATTTAAAACAAATGACAGTGAATGCAACAGTGATGTATGTCAAAATAAATCGCACCTACGAGAGAGAGATGGAAATTTATAATCGTCTGAGCAGCTTCTTTGGAGCAGAGGAAAAAGTACAACATTCTATTGTCTACTAAAATCCACTGCATTCACTGTATTAGCAGCCTTGCCCATGCCTCAACCTGCCAGCACATACATAGTCAACAGGAGCCTCTTCATGGGCTCTTGTTAACTTGTTTGGCTAATCTGGTTTTCTAAAAGCTGAAATGTGGCGGGAACAGAACAACACTTGAAAGGCTTTTGCCACAGAGGTGCTGCTGTTGGTTGAACCTTTCTGAAGAACCAACACCATCATAACAGTGTGAAAAACACCAGCAGAAAAGACTATGGAGGGTAAAAATGTAAGAGGAAGCTATTGTAATGGGAGTGGAGAGCGGATGGCAGAGACATACAAAGAAGACTGCATGTGTACTCTTGAGACGGTGGTTGAGTGTAGTCTGATTGAGAAGGACAGGAAGGGAAAAGGGTTTTGCTATTTATTGTTCATATTGCATCCTGTGCTTTATAAATAAGCTTCTTGTATTGAGTGGTCATGTTCTTTTCTGGCTTGAAAAAAGCCCCAGAAAAACCAACACAGTCTTACCTGGATAACTAAACATGATGATTAAGAATTTCTTTTCAAAGTAGAACGTCTGTAAGAAGTATTGTAAAATAATAATAATAATAATAATCCAACAATCCTGAATGTCACCAAGATGAAGGAAATGGTGGTGGACTTCAGGAGACAGCAGCTCAGTAGATAAACCCTGCTAAAGATCAACACAAAACCTGTGATGAGGGTCTCCAGATTCACATATCTAACTTGGACCCTTCACACCCAGCACACACTCAAAAAAATCCAGACTCCACTTCCTCCAACAGCTGTGGAAATTCAAGGTCTCATCCTCCATTCTGAAGACCTTCTACTCCTCAGCTGTGGAGAGTGTCCAGACAGGCAGCAGCATCACCACCTGGTACGGGAAGTGCTCTTCCGGCGACCGTGGCGCCATGCAGAGAGTGGTACGTTCAGCTGAACGCACCACTGGAACACCTCTTCTCACCCTGCAGGACACCTACATCAGGAGGGTGAGGCTGAGAGCCCAAAATATCAGAGACACTTCACACCACAACGATGGACTGTTTAGACTGCTGAGGTCGAACAGACGCCTCTGCAGTCACACGGCCAAAACTGTTTCTATCCTCAGGCCATCCCGATCCTCAACACACACACACACAGTCACTTACTTGCACACCAGCTAACTTTAACTGTAAATACTGGTAGATTCTGGAAACTGGTAAGATGAGTATATATATTAGTTTCATCCTGCACTAGTAATTGACTTTATTCTATTCTATCTATTTACTGATTTTATTGGATATTCTTGCACAGTAAGTGAGCATCTCCTTCATTCTGCTGCATCTTTTACTTTGTATCTCTGTGCATGTGACAAATAAAGCTCCTTCAATCCTTGGCAACACTCATGGTCAAAGTGCAATTTGTTACCACAGCAAACTCTCCTCGAGTAGCTACTTAAGTCCCTTTTCAACCAAACAGTTCCAGGAACTATTGAACTAGATGAATTAATCTCATCTAATCTAATTTAGGAATTTAAGATCTCCTTTGTGTACTCCTGTTTGTGTTTCCACCGCATCTGAACAACAGTATGCAAATTGGACCCAAAAAAGCAGCAGCATTTTTCCCCAACAATACACATCCATCCTGTTGTTCTTAGTGTTTACTGCTGTGTGTCTTCATATTAAATGATCTGCTGAGTGTTTCATGCTTATTTATTTCTGCTTTAGAATGTAACAGCATGAGACAGTCAGAAAATAAAGTTTTATTTCTCTCGTTCACTGGCTCTGTTCTCTCTACTGCCTCTCCCCCTCTCTCATCAACACTGCCAAAACAAACTAACAAACAAAAAACAAACAAAAAGTTTGTGTACTCCCTTTGTACACAAATAGAAGCAGCCACAGTGTCAGGATGACTCTGTTGCTTTCCTGTATGTGACAATTGTGTTTCAAACACCACTGTTGTTTTTTTTTTTTTAATACGTCATGGGTGTAATTTGCCCAGACAGGAGACTTTAAGTTCCTAGTTTAGTTCCTGAGATTAGCTCCTATCCTTCAACAGTTGAAACTGGTTGAAAAGGGCCATCAGTCAGAAATACAAGAGAAGAGCAGCTGGTGTATGTGTTTCCAGATCAGCAGAACAAACCTGGGTTGTTTTAATAAAGAAGTCAGTCAATAATCCACCATTTTCCATCATGCTGTGATCAATGCATGCACAGCGCAGGTAGTTTTCCACACAACAGTAGGACACAGTAAAGCTGCTAGGCTTGCTGAGGAGCCTGCAGCTCTTCATCTAACAGCTCACTGTGGCAGCTCCTGACTGTTCCATTACTCCCTGCAAGCTTTCTGATCTGACAGGGAAAAAAAAAGTCTGAAAATAACCTTTGTGTTGTTTTGTAGATGCATTTTGGATGACTGTTGTGATGAGTGCTAATCTCTGGCTCCTTCATGATAAAAGCCTCACCGTGTTTGGCCAGTTGAAGACTTTTAAGCAGCAGCAGTAGGAGGTTCTGTTTGCATCATAAAGCTTTGACATGGTATAAAGAGAGTTAACAGGACATGGTGATGATGATGTTAATGAGATCAAACTGTGCTAGATACCATGCTGCCTTGTTTACTGTGAATTCCTTATTGATTCAGATTTCCTGAATCAATTCCATTCCAATTCACAAGGTCCCGATTCAATATCGATTTGTTTTGGGATATTTTAGTCACAATACCAGTTTTGCTTGGATATGAAAGAGATTGTCAGAGAACTCATGCTGTAAACTGTACAAGGAACCCTTTAACCTGCTGTATTATTAAAAATATCAATGTTTACAGTAAGAATTAGCAAAGCAATTATATTAATGTACTTTTTATTTAACATGAACACACTACAGCAGTCAACACAATACAGCACAACTCTCCAGTCAGTGAGTGAGTGAGTGACTAGATGAGTGCTTTCTTTAGTGCAGTGTATAATCAACAGGCAGCCAGTGGAAATAAGGAGGCTACAAACATGCCTGCTGTGTTGTAAACATCACTAATACCTCAGGAAAACATACACTTTGCTGTGATTGTCTCACAAAGCTTTTGTGCAACAGGCTTGCCTTCAGTGGAAGGCAACCAAATCTCATGTAAAGCAAGATCTGGCCACAAGGTATATATGGTGGGAGCTGCTCCAAGCCTGAGGGCAGATGTCTGGATTCATTTCCGATGTAAAATTCACAGGAAAAGGCATATATTAAAAGATCGATCTCAGATTTTACGGATCTAATTGGAAAGATTAAATGAAGATCGATGTGAATCACAAAATTGATTTTTTTAAATCCACCCCTAGTAGTTAGTCAATCTGAATACAACTTGGGAATAGTGTACCTCGCCAACACCAATAAAAACACTGTATGGAGAGGTCATTACAGAATGGAAATACCAACTATTAAAAAATACCACCCATGAATATAGAAATCAATCAAAAGTTGAAGGATTTAACTGTGCTGTGCTGGCCAATCACACAGTTACACTATATTTCATCAGTTGAGCTTGCTTGCTCATGGGGGGAATGTTGGGTCTCTAGTACTAGTCTAGACCTGCTCTATGTGAAGAGTGGCCTGAGATAACTTCTGTTATGATTTGGTGCTATAGAAATAAAACTGAAGTAGAGATTGTCAGTCAGAACTAGCTTTGTGCATACCTTGTGCAGCTTCTGTCTGTATTTTGACTTTGTTATGTAAGTGCATCTGAATATGAACTGACAGTGACATTAACAAGTGAAAGAACAATCAACTGCCTTGTAAGAACAGCGAGACCTCTCATCTGTATTTGTTTCCATCAGATTTATGTTTGGCCTTCGATTTTTGACTGAAGTGAGGCAGTGGCTCAGATGACACTGCTCGACTTTGTTTCCATTAAGTGTTGCTGTATCTTCTAAAGTTATGGCAACAAATCAAATTTGAGCCCTCTGGTTTTTGCAGACTGACTGTTTTTGTACACATAGCTCTTTGTTCAAATCTCAGTGAAAAAAAAAAAAGAAAAGAAAAGAAAAGAGTTATTTTCTGTGTGGGGAAATGGAAATTGGGAAATAGAATTGCAGGTCTAGTGGGACTGCAGTCTTATTGTAAGAACACACTTTTTTTTTGTAAAAACAGCAAAGAAGAGAGACTCAGTAGTGATGCAGAGTCTAAACACACCTCTTGATTGAAGTGAAACACCTGTCCTTCTCCCTGGCTCATCTCCTCTTTAATATGGAAGGATGACAATCAAACATGTTTTCAAAAACATAAAAGAGAGAATTTTTATGGTAAACAAACGGATCACCTGAGGCTGGATAAACCAGTGAGGAGAGGCTGCATGCACTCTGGTGACCCTGCACACTTTACTAACAAACAAGCAGCATATTCTCTCCCAGAGCAGAGCCTTTTTATCATTACCCCTCATGCTGAGTGCGTCGCTCCACTGTAAAACTAAAACCTGCTTCTATTACACAAGTATTTCTCTGAAGCACTGATTGTTGTTTGCTCCAACTCCATTACCCACTCAGCTAGTGAACTCACAGTTCTATAAACGGAGGTAACTTGGTGCAAAATGTAGATGTGTAACCTTTGGGCACAAGTTAGACTCTTAAAATGACTGGAATGCATTTCTTTATAATATTCCAGAGTCAAATGGTGTCATGGCGTTTCTCTGTCCGTCATGGTTTTGAAGCCTACAGTAGAGAGACAGAAGCTGTGTCTCTATCAGGGGCGACATCCTTGGAAGGACGCGGTCTACTAAAGCTCGTCCTCTGTAGACCGTGAAGGCCGGAGCCAAGCGTTGTTAAATGAGACGAGTCTGGTCTAAGGAGGATTTCCAGCTGCGTCACTAGCTGCGCCCGCCCTTACCCTTGCATCATGAAGTGCCGCTCCTGTCGCCTAGCAACCTTGACAGCTGCACTTGAAAATCAGGACACAGCTAGTAGAAATGGTGCCAGAACTTTTAATTTTATTATTGTGACAGCCAATCCAGGTCCAGCAGCACCTCCAGGGACTCCCTGCTCAGCTGAACCAGATTATACATCAACACATTCTCTAAGGCCCCATATTTATAACATTTAATTTAAGACACCCTGCTGTAAAAACTGATGTTAATGAAATAAACAGTGTTTTAATAAACAATTACTTTATTTTAGTTCATTCATTCAATATTTTTTGGTTTTTCAACTAACCTCTGCCTCTCTCTGCTGCAGCAGCTTCAACACACCTACCTGACTGTACTGTCACAAAATCAACTCAACTACAACTGTTAGATTTCATCTGTGAGACCCGACATTTATCTTCCAAAAGGAATGATATCATATATCAAAATGTTGTGGAGACATTAGAGCCAGCAGTAAATCACCAAAGAACTGCAGGGATCAGTTCATCAGATCATGTTCTCCCCCCTGGATGACGACGGACGTTCAGCCCGTCATCTCAGGAGTCGGGCTGACCGGCACCCAGCCAGCACAGTCATGAGTCAGGGTCAACTTCAAAATCCATTGTAACTGCTGTAACTTCAAACTGACAGCTGCCTTACTCAATGAACTCTTCAGAGAACCTTATATACAGCATACGGGGGTTAGTATTTGATACACAAAACATATTAGATACTCCAGAATTCTGTGGAGAGAAATTAAATTAGGGATGTGTTCCAGTTTCATTTTGGAACCAGTTCCAAGTTGGTAAAATAGTCCTCCTCACTCTTTTATTAACAAAGAGCAACAGAAAACATATAAGCATCAGGCTGTCTCTGCTTAAACTGACAGACTCATCAGTCAGCTGTAACTGTAATTAATGTTAAATCCATAACAGCTCAAATAAAAAGCTAGTGTGCTCTGTGGTTAATGTGTTCTGTGCAGCTGCTGTCACACAGTGTTCTCTACATGTACCATGTATGACCAGCAGTGTAGTTACAGTTGCCACTAAAAACTGTTGCGTTTCATCCAACAACAGATGATTAGATTTGAGTTGTAGTTACTTGCAAATGTTGAAAGGTAAACCTAATAACTATAATAAATCATTTGAAAGGATTTGGATATAATAAGTGGATTCAATAATGGATTTGAACTCAATACAATGCTGTTAAACCCCAACATGACGCTCCAGATGGTTCGTTACAACAGAACCATCTGAGAAGTCGTCCTTGGAAACTAATTGGAAAAAGGCAAACATGCTCAAAAAATACTGGACAGGTGATTGGATGAACCATCTGTCTATCATGGGCTCATCATCGGATGCTGATTGGTCCAGACTACTGCTGGTTCGGCCACTAGCGCATAACTTGAAGCCTGACGAGATGGATTCTTGTGTAATCTCGTGAATCCAGCTGCCTCATGAGGTAAATTGAACCTGATACCTGCCGTTAATGATGGGAAATGCAGTCTAGAAAACACACATCAATATGCCAGTGTATCATATCAATACAAACTCATCTCTACTGTTTCTGTATCTAGATGCATTAGCTGCTGTTTTTATTCTTATGCCACCTGTTAATCCAAGCCTTTCAGGAAAATGCACACAATGTAAGGACATCGTAAGTATATGAACATGTGTGTGTGTGTGTGTGTGTTTTTACTGGGGAAGACGGAGAGGTCGGGGTCTTTGTTGCAGTAGTTGGTGGTACAGCACATCGGGTAGATGCCTGTGTCGTGTTTGACGGACGGGGCGCAGATGAAGGGTCGGTCTCGTGGGATCAGTTCGTTTTCGTGTATGCACTGGCGCTGCTCGGTGGTCAGTCGGGAGCCCGTCTTGCGAATGGCGACGAAACAGACGCCATCTGTCGTGCAGCTGGAGTTGGCACTGCAGCGCTCACAGTAACACTGAAGGGCTGGAGGGAGAAAGGAGGAAAGGGATAAAGAGTTACAATTGAGGCTTGACTTGTTTTCTCAATGTAAATGTCAAAGTAGATTCAGACATAATCCAAGGTTTAAAACATTTATTTCCTGTGCTTTTGTCCTTCTTTAGAGAGGAACAAGACTTGACCAGAAATCTATTAAGTTTAAATCTGCTGGAGTCACGTTAGTTTTCAGGTCTGCAATTAAACCAAAGTCACACATGGCAACAATAAAGCTAGTTTAAGATGATACTCCATAGCAAAACAGCAGACTCACACGCTTTACATGACTATATGCTGCACAGTCCTCTCTTCTCTGTCCTGACTTTGCAAATATAAGTGGCTTTCTATGGCAACAAACCCTGAAAAACCCTAGAAATGACTCAAAACTACTTTTTCATTTCCAGTATCATTATGATTTTTTTTTTTCTTTTTGCTCTTTCATATGACACGTGCCTTGCAAAACATCAGTCTTTCCACTGTGCTGTCAGAAACCAAGTTCTATTTTAATCTTCAACCCATCATGAGAGAAAGAGCACTAAAACTGCTGCTCTTTTTGAACGTTTCTACACACAAATAACCAAAGTGATGTGCACTTTTTATGTTACTTTTCCCATCAGAGGTTTCTTAACCCCACCGTATACTGCTCCATCAGCTGTGTGTGTGTGTGTGTGTGTGTGTGTGCGTGTGTGTATTTGAGAAGAACTGTCACTGATGGAATGTGAGACGTTACATCACTCCAGTCATACGTTACACACGCTCTTACTGACTCATTTTCATCCAAATGTTTGCTCTGTTGCTTGCACTCCGTCTGTCCCCGACTCTGTCTCTGTCACACACACACACACACACACACACACAGATGTAGTACAGCTGGAGAGCACATGGCTGACTCCAGAAAAAAAAGCCAAGAATCTGATAGTGTTTTGGTTTGCAGTCCTGCAGACTCCATTATGAAGTGGAAGTCAGGCCCTTTAGTCATCCTTTCCATAAAAAGCCTGTCGCAACACACACACAAAAAATCAGAGCCTCATATTCATTTACTCACTAGCAACAATACAGAGCTTGTTTTTTTCCCTACTTTACCTGGAATATCTTTTAAGTTTCAACTCAGATGAACTCAGCCCAGTCTTCTTCAGAAATCACAGACAATTTGAAGCATGTGTTGTTGTTATCATGGCTGCTCGAGCCACAGGTCAGAGCACCTTTAAGCACATTTAAACACTGGGAACCGAGCGGGCCAGACACTAGCAGAGTCAGGAATGTGTTTAATGTAAGAGAAGTCTGCTTAGCAATCCCTGAGGCTTCGAATCATTAGCAGTAGTGTTATGGAGTGCTATGAATAAACCAGGTCACTCTCTCTCTCTCTCTCTCTGTGTCTCCACAGTGTCCTTGCCCCCAGCGCAGGACAGACAGAGAGCTCTATGCAGCTCAGAAACACATCATGCATGGCTGGCCAGGTTAAAGAAACATAACACACCTTCTAAGACAAGACCTTTGAATAATTAACAGGGCGGGCGCACAGCCTGTGGTGTAAAGGCGCTGAGAGTGTCTGACATCCACACACGCAGGCAGATGGTATTAACCGTATGAAAGGTACACCAGTGGAAATCTGCCCTATGGTGTAAATCCATAAATAATTAAGTAATTGCTAGTAAAAGTGTCTGGTAGAAATACACTAACAGTCTGAAAATGTTATAACGTTATCCAAGTTTTGATGTAACTGCAGACTTCCCACTCCTGAAATTCATGGAATTGCCTGAAGGAGAATTCCAGGAAGGCAAAGACAGGGAGGCGAAAAAATTACAACAGCAAAACAACAGCAACTGTGTGTGTGTGTGTGTGTGTTTGTGTGTGTGTGTGTTTGTGTGTGTGCTCTGCATGTTGTGGTGGCGTCTCAGGAGGAAGGCAAAGGAGACGGATCAAGCTGTGGAAGACAGCAGACAGCTATATAAAAGCCAGCTGACACTGTCTCCTCTGACTCACCTTCAGAACAGATAAGTCCTGTCTGTCCCACCGACACACACACACACACACACACACACTGTACTGTACTGTTAGGTGTGTCTCAGCTGTCTAGACACCAACTGAAATGTTCCACATGTTACAGTGTGTGTGTGTAAAGAGCGTCTGCCTATGGGAAGCGGTGCAGTCAGTGGAACACTAGTGTCCTGCTGATACTCATCATACACCCAGGAAGCAACACTTCTGACCTACACCGGTTATGCTGGAGGAGTTTAGAAGGTTGAATTGATTTTGTAATTACATCTTGTGTGTTAATTTGTTGCACCTTGCCAGATGACTCCGCACCGAGCTGCAGATTCAATGTTTTTTTTTTTTTTTTTTTCGCTGGATGTCCGAGCCCTCAGTCTGCATCAGGACCCCCCGCTGTGCCAACGCTGTGGTCTCATTGAAATGAAAAGGAGGAAAGCTTCTTTTTCCTCTTTTTCCTCACTGTGTTTGTTTGTCTGTCTGAACATGGCCTTACTGTTCCTGAGCTCTACTACTACTACTGTTTCCTACAGTGTTTTAATCAAAGTGAGCCACCTTGTCTGGGCTACCTATACAAACATCAAAAAACTGAATAGACCTTTGTTAAATTCTGGCTCCACTCTTCAGAATAAAATCCCCCAACACTCCAAAATGTGTTGTTCTTCTTCCTTCAGTTGGATGTTGTTCTCTTCTCTGTGCAGAATGATATATGTGCAGAAAGTTACTCTGTGCTCACCTGTCATCTGTACCTATGAGCATGATTTGTGACATCACAACTAGTTTGGAACCAATCGTGTTCCAGTATGCAAATTACACAAATGTGATGTAGAAACTTGAAGCCTCCAGTGCACAAACACTGAGAAAGGACTTTACAATGAAGTGTCAAACATTTCAACTTTTAAAATGAACAATATTGACATATTTACAGATTCTGGATTTTTCAATGAAAATATGTTTGGAGGATCATTTTATCATCATCTTTAAGGCCTGACATATTAGCAGCAGTTCCTCTAAGATATACTCTTGCTCCTAAAAAACACATTAAAGGTAGAGTCAGTCATTCTGGAAAAAGACTGTTGACGTTTGAATTAAACGCCCAAACAAATACACCCCGTCCATTATGCTCCTTCAGAAGCTCCGCCTCCAAACTTCATGGATGCCCATTGCCAAGGCAACGACCAAAAGAGAAATATGGCGGAATCCACAGCGATTCGCCAGCTGTAGAATCACTTCTGTCCCTCTCACACCTTATCACGAGTTGAAAAAAAAAACTGTCTAATGTGAGCACAACAGTCCATCCACACTCTCCACCTCTCACTCCACCTGCGCTCAGCGTCTCTGTCCAGGAGATATTCATTGAATTTAACAAAAAATGTACTGTATTAGAATTGCTGACTCTATCTTTAAGGGGAAGACTTTCTGATATAAAGTAGTAGTCTCCCAGCACATGTTGACAGATGCTTGATGACATCACTATGACATCATCAGGGATATATTACAGACTTGACAAAGCTCCTCCAGAGCCACAGAAGACACTGTATATCAGTTTTCACATGCTTCATTACATACAAGATTATGAAAGTGATCACAATATCAGTGCAAACTGTGACACAGTTTAGTCTCATCATCTCTCTCTCAGTAAGACAGAAGTCCTGTATGGATTAATGTCAGGCAGACATGAGCTAACCAGACTGACAGGTCTACACATGCAGACACTGATTGTTGGTTTTTGAGTCAAAAAAACCAAAAAAAACCAAAAACAAAACAGGAGTCAGCAGCAGATGGGAAGAAGACGAACACAAACAAACACACCCATTACTTCTGTTATCAAAGCAAGAGCAACAATCTCAAAAGCAATTATTCCTCCTTCCTCACTTCTTTTGTTTGTCTTTCATCATAAAGTTAGTACAAGTGCAGCTGGCCTGGCCCGGCCAGCAGAGTTTGAGAAAGATTTTTATTAAAAAGCAGTCACCTGCAGAGATTCCAAATCTCACTGCCCAGCCACAGTCCCCAAACAACTGCATTCTTTATGAAACAGCTTGACAATAATCCATATAATAGCACGCTCCCCCCAGGGCACAGCCGCCTGCTTTTAGTTTTTTCTCTTTAAGACTGCTCTCTCTTCCTCTCAGCGGTGAGAGCAGGACTGAGTGTCAGTGAGTGTTGCTGTGTGTGAAGGGCCAATTAGAGTGTTTCAACAAATGAAGCATCTGTAGATAACACTGCACAACACTGAAGCAGGCGCTAAGAAGAAACAAACACGCTTTTAGACATCCTCACAGCAACACAACAGGCTAAGAGAATGAACCTTGGAACAAAAGAGTTTACTGATAAATAATCTACAACACGCGAGATAAAAAAAAAACACTTCAATATGTGTTGAGATGCAGAATGTTCTTGATGATTAGTCATGTTTGACTTAGTGATGCTGTGTTTTTCTGCGGGCTAATCTTAAGTAGAGGTGGAAAGCCCTGTGGATGCGTTTCATTTCATTTTCTTGCTGGTACCTGCAGCAACCATCCCCCAAACAACACAGCTCCTTGTTTGTCATTTCACCCAAATTACAAAACAAAAACAAACACTTTTACACCTGCCTCTAGTGGTAATGTCACTTCCCATGACAACGAATCTGAAGTTACCCGTTAGCTTGTCACTACAGTGATTCTACAGTGTAGTTAAAAATCAGGAAACATGCCTTTAAATGAATTAAACGTATTAATTAATAATGCAGGTATGCTTCATCAGAACTGCTTGTCAGAGAGTCAAATAGCTTCACAACACTTTCCTGACATCAGACTTGGAGGAGCTGTGTCCCACACTTCCTCTAAGTCTCCAAAACTCACAATCCAGCGTTCACACCCTCACACCTGTGCAGAGGTAAGACAGTCAGCAGGGTTCTAGTGCTCTTTGTTCTTACTATTCCTGTCACTTCTCATAGGAACAACCCACAGCAACACTATAAAGCACGCCATACCAACTAGTGAACAACACACTTACTTCTCATTCATTCAAACCAGAGTTTTTGAAGTGACACCTGCAACCTAAACAATTCTCTTCACATGCATTTTACTGGGGAGGCAGCAGAAATCTTTTAAAATCTGGACAAATTAAAGCAAAAGCATCTGCAGGGATGAAAAGTGAGAAAATACTTCTGCAAATTTTCATCAACTAACTCATTCAAAGCAGTGTTACTTTGAGACTGGGCATGACCTCGGTGATTCAGTACAATGATGTTTTAATAGAAATTTATGACCGGTGACACTTAACATGATATAATGAAGGAAGTATGAAAAGACAGAGAGACACAAGGCCAGGCTCTAACAATGTGGTCAGACAGAATGTGGTGGACTAATCTAAGATGCTGCTTAGAATGACGCCAGGCAGACAGCCAGACTAAACACACACACACACACACAACATGGGCCAATTGCCCTCCTCGCTGCTCTCAAGGCTGCTCTGCCCTATTTTAATATGGTGTGGGAGAGTGTGTGTCTCTTCCTCTGGGAGGTGGAGGTGTTTGGACAGATCAGCACAGCCTGGCTGTAGTTACGCAGCACAAGTCTGAGAGTTTCAACAAGTGTGAAGGCAGAGCACTATTCAGTGTGTGTGTGTGTGTGTGCATGTAAATAGTGTGGTATCTATGCAAGCATGGTATCTGAATTGTTGCTTCGTCATTAGTCCTATTCTGAATCCTCTCCTCTTCTTAAATCTCATGTCTGTATATTTTAGCCTGACCACATCCATGACAAGTGTGTGTATTTAATATCCTTATAAAACACAAAAAACATCTGCAAAACAACTTGACAAAATACATTATGAACTACAGACTTGAGAGTGTAAAAACATGAATGAGAAAAACCAGGACAAAAGAACAAAAACTCATATACAGTAAATCTGCTGCTTGAAGATGATTAGCACCTGCAAAGCTTAAGTAGATATTTGAGAGACAAGAAGGATGCTACTGAGTTGCACTATGGAATGTCCCAAGAGTTGTTAACGCCCCGCATACTACGGACTAAAGTCAGAATATCTCTGCCACTGCTGCTTATCCTGTCTCAACTTTATGGAAGTGCAGAACTAAATCACCATTTAAAGGTTTGGATCAGGTGTGGATGTGTAGTGGCAGGAAAAGCTAAACAGCAATACTGAAACCTAGATGCAGCTTTTATCTGATGACATCCCATCACAGGTGTAATGCACCGGAGGACGATAAACGCCATTGAAGCTAATTAAAACAGACAAATGTTATATTTTAACAACACACAGTGGGGCAAGGTTATCAGTTGGTGCGCCCCGGGAACAGAAGAGCTGGGAATAGATCAGGCTTTAGATTGTATAGCCAATACTCATCAACAGAACAAATGCTACTGTTCTTGCAGGTGCGCTTAGCACGTCAAAAGAATCATCACTGTTAAATACTGCGCTACGTTATACATTACACATACACACAACCTTCCTGAGGTTGAGTGTAAACCAACAGGAAAGAGCAGCTTGGTACTGACAATGAGAAGAGAGAGAGGAAGCTTCAGCTCTGGGCATCTTGGAGGATTGTTGTCATACATACATAGGCTCTACTTGGGTGGCCTGCCCAGGTAGATTAAGACCCACCCAGGTAGATACAATCTGTCTGAGTCACATTCTACAGTAACTGAGTGGGGACTAAAGGCTTCTCTGTGTGCAGCTGCCTAGCTAGTGTCTACTGATAGACTGCGTGTGAGGCGTTTATGGAACATCTGTAAATTGTAGTGTCTACCGATAGACTGCGTGTGAGGCGTTTATGGAACATCTGTAAATTGTAGTGTCTGCTGATAGTCTGCATGTGAGGTGTTTAGGGGACATGTGTAAAATGTAGCTACAGATGATAACCTGGGTTACACTCCCCCCCCCCCCTCTAAACTGCACGGTCTCTGCATGCACGTCGGTCACATGCCAAGCTGTGGTCTGTGCTGTGTGTCATACGGCAACAAGTCTTGAGTGTACGTGCAACCCAGAGCCTTTGAAGCCAGTTTGGTTTTTACTGTCTGTTTCCGGCATCATCTCCTTCACCACAACTTGTTGACTTCTGGTGCAGCAGGTAAGAGCTCCGCTAGCAGTGGTGTGTGTGTGGCGTTGGCATCCAGCGCCGCCTTTGAGAACATGTCGGATCTGATTTTCAATCCGCAGTATAGTGAAGCCCTAAAGCTTACAACAAGCCAGCCTGAGCCTTTTCGCCAGCTACTCTCTCCCCTTCATGCTTAAAGCGCAATAGCCTGTGAAATAGACAAGTGAGGAAGAGTGGGAGTGGGAAGAGTGGGAAAGTAGGCCAGTTGTTCATTCTTGAAGTCTAATCCAGAGAATGTCAAATAATTCAGATTAATGGCTCTCTCTTCACCTTGTTTAGAAATCCTGAAGCTACATTAATTTCTCTACAGGTGCACCAAATATTACATCCAGCTAAAAATATATCAGCCGAGCAGACAGAGGAACAAGTCCACTGGTTCTCAACACACCAGTTTACAGGGCTTATGCTGATATTTTTACTGTCCATACTTTAGTGCCAATATTCAATATCTTTACATTTCACTCAACGTCTTTCAGTAGAAATCATGATGTGTCACAGTGGTTCGGTTTAGACTCTGCCTGTGTAAAAAGCTCTGATTTATTGATGTGCTTGGGTGAAGGCAGTATTTTAAGTTATAGATTATTCAAATGCTGCTCAGTCAGTCTAGTGGGAAATTGTGATGAAGGTTTTTCACTATTTCTGAACGATTAATGAAATAAATGTAAAAACTAGACCGATAAATCAGTCAAAATATTAGCTTCAGTATGGACATTATTCAATTACAGATTGTTTGAGTTTGCGATGCGAGTAAATGCAAATGAGCGGCAGTGACATCTGGAAGTTCAGACCCTACGACCGATCTGGCTCTGCCTCCTGTTATTCCCCACCAATGCATCCATGAAACACCATTTTCTGGCTGTGTAGTAGCCAGGCAACAGACGTACAATGCATTACAAAGCCTCCCGTCACCAGTTAGAGGCTGAACCGCGTTTATCCCTCCGTCCACCCCTCCCTCCCTCCCTCTCTCTCTCTTCCTCGCTTAGTGCTCCCTCCTTAATTACATCCCCCTCCTGCCACATCCCACTCTTTCTTTTCACCTCCTCCCCCCCTTCTGACCTCCTCCCCCCTCTCGCCTTCTTACAACAATAGAAGGGAAAATGCTGAGACGAGTGTCAAGAGCAAATAAAAGGAATCTACAAGCTGCAGACAGTACAGGTCAATATTTCAGGATGCAAGCATGAAATGAATTAAGTGTAATCTGCCTGACTGTGGATATGTTTGCATTCGAGCCTGGTGTGGGATTTCTACAGCGTGTGTTCCGACACTGTCGGGGTAAAGACATTATTCTGGAGGCTGAGGAAGCGGCTCCTGAGTTCATGCAAATCACCTTCTGCGGTGAATGAGGCTTTGAGTAAGCACCATAGTAGAGGAGACGGGAGGTTGTATTTTCAGCAGACTGCTGATAGGAAGGACTTGTAAAGGCAGTGTTTCCCTTATATTCATTCTGTAGCGGCGGGCGCACCGCCACTGCAAAATTATGAGCGCTCTGTGCGAGCATGATACACTCTAGTTACTGTGGGATTGTTTTGAGTCACCCTTCCTCTACTCATCCTTCAAAAGGACAAGGTATTGTTATAGGAGTAGCGTAGCTCCGTTGAGGAATAGGGCGGTGCATAATGCATGTGCGTAGCGACTGCGTGGTTGAGCGAGCCGCAGAGAAGTGACGGTTAATGTGAGCGGAGCGCAGGAAAAAAATAACATCTGGTAGTAAATGTACGGTGCAGGCTCCAGAGTGTCATTAAATAAACGCTGCAGCTTCTCAAGACTGAGAAACATTTCATCTGTTGCTTCCCTGACTGCTGGGAAAGTGAAGGGGGTTAGCCTAACCTGACCAGGCTCACTTAAGGTGGACTGACCTTTAAGGTGGACATGTTACTGTCATTTTAGTGCCAATCTCAGCCGCTCTTAAACAGAGAACAGAGAAACGACTGCTGGCTGCTGAATATTCTAATGATTCTTTTTCTTTTTTTAAGACTATTTTGCAAGTTGTTGAAGAGTAGTTCAAGACTCCAAAAACTTAATTGTCCATTACATAATGATAGAAATTTGTCTTAGGTAAGGGGCTCACAAACAACATCAAACATACATTAAAATACAAACAATTCCATGAATAAGAGCAGGTGTGCAAAGCTGCATTAGTGACAGTCTATTTGGCTTTGTTTTAAATGGATATTGCGGCAGGAAACCAAACTAACAACACAACCAAACTCATGTCACTTTTGGAGACAATGAAGTGAAACCAAACAATTCTAAACAGGGCTCTCCCTCCGGCTTCCCTCGCTCACTTTTCATTAGTTTTATCAGGGCGACATAAAGAGAGGTTTTAATGATAATCATGTCTTGGTGTGGTTCCTATCTACTTCATATAAGGCACAGAGATGTTTGATAGAGCCAGAGGCTGAGACATTTGAACAGGCTGGGGTGAACAAAATTAGTCTGACGGATCAAAGTTTGCATCAATAATTCATTGGGTTTTTTTTCCTCCACAGGGTTCGATCTACAAACAGGAATACTTAAGAGGAGAAATTGATTTTTAAGTGTCTCCCTTTTGCAGTTTAAAAGGTGTCTGTCTATATGATAGGAGGTCTGGTGACTGTGATTGGACCTGTGACCCCCCCCCCCAGGACTTTGATTCTGTCTGATTCTCCTGCTACTCTGGGAACATTTCTGTCCCTAATCTGGTGCAATGGAATAATTGTTGCAGCTGGAGTACTACCACTACTGTTACTGCGAGTGTTTCTGCAATGGTAGGCAGTGACTGTACATTCACTATTTGTATTATAGTGTGTCGACGCTGGTTCTACACTCCACCAGATCCTACTTTATCTATTTTTACTTGCTTTTCCCAGAGCTCACAACCGCTGCTTTAGATCCTTCATGTTAGGCTTCGTCATGTACTCCTGCAATTATTTCAAACTGGGAACAGAACCACAGATAAATCCTCAGTTAATCAAAAGCGCCGTAATCATCAGTCTGTCTTCAACCGTCTCAGAACCTAGGTGTCTTTTACATCATTTATACATAGTACATATTTAATATAGAATTAATACATAAATAGTTTTAGTGATCTGATATGCAAAGGTTCTGAACAGCTTCAAATCGTCTCATTTGCGGCTTTTTTTTCCCCAGTCATGGCTTTGTGCATAAGAGATGAGGGTTGAGATGATTCCTCTCTGCGTGTTTTGCCTCGTGCTGCTGCAGCCTTCACAGCACTTTAACAGCATTCACTCCAGACTCGTGTCGTGTTGAAAGTGATGAAGAAATGTTACAGGTTTCACCTTGTAAGATTGCAAAGTGACATTTTTTTTTAAGAATAAAAATGTGTCAGATGACAATGTGTAATGTGAGACATCTGGCTGGTAGTGATGAACCTACAGAGAATTATCAGTGACTCTGCGGCTCTCGGCGGCTTTACGGAGCTTTATAGTGAGTTTCAGCTCATTGTTTAGCTGCAGTTTTACTGTTTTGGTTCACTTTCATAGTGTTTTTGGCTGCAGGCAGCTGTTTTAAAAAAAAAAAAAAACACTGTACACTATCTGCTCAGCATCAAACGGCAGACAGACACAGTTAGCTGTAGACTAGCTGGTGAACATAGTGGAGCATTTAGCAGCTAAAGAGACACATATTTCCCTCAGGAGTTGGTAGAAAAACAGCTAAAAGAGAGTGAATATTGGACTTAGATTCACCAGGTGGACACAAACACGACTCCACATGAATGATAATGTTGCTCTGTAATAATAATGTTGCTGTAACAAGGGGCTGTACATTTTCTTTAAGGATAAGGCTGGTGTTGTTCTATATTTTACTTGTAAGTCCCTTAAAAAGACTAAAACCAACAATGTGTCAGTTAGTTCTATGTGTAGCTGGAGTATCAGCTACTGCACAGTTATTGACCAAATACCTGTGATTGCTGTGCTCAAATCTAGTGACAGTGTGTTAGTTACAACTGTCTGTTGTATTGTGGGCAGTGTCAGGTGGAGACAGCGCAGCAATAAGGCAGAGATGGCTTTGAGATGAAACCAACCCATACTGTTGTCAGAGGGTTACACACACACACACACACACACTTGTAAAAGAGAATTTCAAATGGAATATGTTATGACAGAGAGTCAGTAGAGGGAAAAAACCCTGACCTGAGATCAACTTGCTGCTGCAAACATCAGCCTACTAACAGACCATGTTAACCTCTTAAACACCCCAAGGACACCTGCGTCCAGCTGACATTACTGTCTGTCAGAGGCTGTAGCAGCCTCACTTTTCAAACTAGAGTGATGATATGGGCAGGGAGCTAAGCAGCGCTCCAGAGTTAGATGGAATTTTGGAGAGAGAAGAACACCTGAAGATATGTGAATGAAAACAGGTTCAATAGGTACCCACGAGTCTCCCCAAAAACCATGCAGCTTTTTACAAGCAGTATAAATGTGTTATTTTCACCTATTCCAAAAATGGTGTATATGAACATTTCTGCATACTGGGGTCCTTGAACAGTCTTGGAATTGCATAAACTGGTTATGACTAGAAAGCTGAGACTGTTGTGGATTCAATGAATCCAACTGCATGTGTGATGATGTTAGTCCCCGTAGTAACCATTCACTCTAGTGAAACTTGACCTCACTGTATGAAATGACCTATTGTGACCTCTAGGATAATCACAGCCTCATGAAACTTTACAACCACAAACTAGAGACCGAGGGCGTTCAGAGGATCTATGGCTTTCCTAGATTTATTGACAGTAGGGGATTTCTGAGCTATATCACCACCCGATCGCTGAAAAATGCAGTTCTTACAGAAATCTCCAAATGTCAAAAGTTTTTACCAAATCACAGCATGAATTTTTCAGTGGTGTTCCTCAAGGTCTCGGTGTCTTAATGTGGTATTTCAGATGGATTTTTCACCATTTTAATCAATTCTTGAGTGGTTGAAAATGGTTCAATTTTGCACCAAATCTGTATAACAAATGGTATCAACCCAAAAAATTGCTGCAACAAGTTATGAGACATAGCCTAATTGAGCATGTGAATGGCCGTAGTATATTTCCATCCAGAGCTCGGCAATAGGACCAAATATTAGGTCATTTCATATCCCGATAACGATACCTTTCCCTTTCTCAGCGTGGGCGGAGCTGCATCCTCCGTGTGTATGCAGCGCAGCAGCAGAGACGGACGGCGAAAGAAAAGCGAAAGAATTAAAAGAAAGAAAATAAAGTGAAAGGAATTTCCTTCCCCTTGCCCCCTGACTTCCTTCATAGCCATTGGTGCTCAATATCACCAAGCATGCCAAGACACACTTGAAAAAATAATGTAAGGATATCCTTGTCTGGAAAGCTTCTATTTCCTATTGCCAGAGTGTTTCACATGTGGAGCGGAGCTGACTGAGTCCCACACACCCAAGGGTGGAATTTGGCTGGAATGCCATTGGATTTTGAAAATGTTCTTCCTGGAGTGAGTGTGATCTACACAGTTTGTAAAGTGTACACACAGGGCCGTCGCAGTGATTTAGGGTGGCTCAACAGTGCAGTATACAGTCATATGCGGTATTAGCACTTTAAATCGTGTTGTGGCAGGAAACAACGAGTCCCTTTAAACCTGGGATTTATGAATGGAGTCTGGCTGGACACGCCTTTAGATTGTATGATTGGTGGAGAACTTCACCTCGCAGGTTAAATGACGCGGTGACCCGAGAGAGTTTAAACATAAAACTGAGACAAAATATTCATACAGATGTGTTTTACCTACCGAGCACCAACCCCTGTCAGAGAAACGTGAACATAGAGGTTGTGGCGGTTGCTCGCCATCCCTTGCAGTTGGCTAATCAATAGCACGGGTATAGCAATATTGCGACAGCCCTATGTACACTTGAAACTATTCCTTATTTATACTACCCTTACAGTCATATGGAAGGTATTGCGATGTGTGTTACTGATTCAAATCTATGGCATGTGTGCTTGCTAGCTGAATATGCAGTGTGAGAACATGTCTTTAATAAAAATCAAGGGAAAACACAGCAGCTGTCTACAGATTGCATTTTTCAAGTGGCTCTCATTGTAAAACAGGTTGGAGACCACTGGTAAAGCCAGATATATAATTTAAAAACAGAGCAGGCTCTCAGCTTATCTTGATTTATAGGACAAAGGGAAATCACTTATAATGTTTTAACAATGCAGAAAAGCCAGTCGGTTAATGAGTCATTCAGTCAATGAATGTTAACACTGATGTAAATGTGCACCAGAGACAAGCATGAAGAGGGATACAGTGACTGACTTTCATACAGCCAACCTGTGTAAGGAATATCTGAAAATACTTCTACACATCTACACTTTAACAACAATGCTGCTTGTTGCCTTCCTGGTGCCTCTGCTCCCTCCTGTGCTACTATTCTTCTTCTCTACACAAAACAACTCTTTACATCTCCAGACCTTTAACGTGAACCAGCATTTGTGTGAAATGTGGTGTAAACTTAAACTGTATTTTTCTGCCATCAATCTGCATGCAATAGCCCATAATGTTCAGGCAAAAACACAGTTCCCAGCTACACTGAGAGCCTAGTGCACACAGGCGTTATAAGCGCTGCTTAAAACTAGTGCACTCAGGAGAAAAGCAAACACTCCAAGCCTTTCTCTGAAAAACTACTGGCCAGCCATCCATAAGCCGACAGCCTACATGATCCGTCTTGTGAGCAGCTCTTAGAAGCAGAGTTTGGCAGGTTTCATGTTTACTAAAAGTCTCCCACACCAAGAGGTGTGTCAGGTATCAAAATAGGACAGTGTAAGCAAGTCTGACTGTCAGGTAGGAGTGATGGGAGGAGTCTGGCCATGCTTTACAGGATTTAGGCCTAGTTAGGTAATGAGTAGAACTGCACTGTTCTCAACTCTTACCTCTCAGCTATTTCTATAAAAAAACAGATTCTACTTTTCTACTATATTATACTTTTCACCAGCGTCATCAACTCCAGAAATCACTGCAGCAGACCACTCGTGTGCTTCAAACCAAAGACTGTCCCAAACTCCACTCTGAGGACATTTAACTTGCACAAGTAGTTTGTTTGCTTGTCTCCCCAAATGAAGAAATACAGGAAATGATGTAATTATGGAAAAGATATGTGATCTCTGTGCAAGTCCCACACATGTAAGAAATACAATCTGTGATAGCAAATAAAAGCCTCCAGGCTGGCTGTGGTCAGGAGGAACCTCAACTCTCTAGCAGGTGACAAAACACTGGAGCACTGATCCAGATCTGAGGTTCACGTTGGGTTCCTTTAAAAAAAAAAAAAAAAAAACATAGATATTTTGGCCTCAATTTCAGACATTCAGACTCTCACACGGAGCTGAAACTAAATGAGTGCACATAAATGAGGTAAATAACACACCAAGAGTTGGTGACACGCGGAGATTCTTTTCTCAGCTCCTGCTCACTCTATGATATCAGTTCTAACCGGGGCTCCTGCCTGTTATTTAACCTGCTTCCAGACGGAGATCTGGTTTTGTTATTTCCCGTATTTGTTGTCAGTTTCCCTCCAGACAGCTAGTTTGGAGGTTTGTTTGTCGGAGTGCGTTTGGCTTGTTTGGGGAACTTGGTGTCGTCTGGAGGGATTTTCTTCATTTGGAGCAGTGACAGCAGGGTTTAACTGCTGGAATAATCAATAGAATCAGTAAAAACAACCCGTCCTGTGTGAGGAGTGTATGTGTCTGACACAGAAGTAGCCCAAACCAGACTCCACCATGCCTGTCAGAAAGAAAGCTGCTTTCACCTCACAGATTACTCATTTTTCACAATTGAGCACACGCTTCTTAACCTTTTTCAGGATATTTGGCGTAATTTTTGGCTTTAGGAAAAAATAGAGTTGTGGTGATACCAGTATTGGAAATGCCTCAGATACTTCTAAAATCAGTTATCAGCCAGTACGCAAGTCTATGTACCAACCTGATACCATGCAATTTATTAATAAACATTAAAGTAGTTTCACACCCTGATAAAACAGCAGTTTTTCCAGAAATCAGTTCTTCTTTGTTGCTCCAAAACAGCAGCCTACACAGCCAGCTGTGTAGCAACAACTGTTTTAGTGTGACAAAGAAGACTTGATCTCCAGTAAATAAAACGTTAGCCTTTGACAAAATGTCAGCAATTTGGCAATATTTGCAGTGGAAAGTCCCACCAGTGAAAAGGCAACATGTATAGTATGCAAGGCTTTAGTTTTGAGAAGCGGTACTAGTGTTGCCAGTTTCAACACCAGCAACCTTATGAACTTTTGGGAGACGCATAACACGAAAGATAGCAATCATATCCCATCCATACAGGGTTAGTAGTATACAGCTGGTAAAGGTGGTAGAAAAAATGGTATCAGAACATCTGTAAAAAAACATGTCTTTGGCCTGGTGGGGGTTGTCATTGGTCTGGAGGCCCAGCAGGCCTGTACAATTTGAGGGGAAACACTGGAAATTACACTCAACTGAGTAATCAACTCAACAAATAAAACATGTCCAGATCCTGAAGGGGGAGAACATAGCCTATATAATTGGTTCGTGGTATTAAGGGCTGAATAGTCATTTCGTAACAGTGTGCTGTCAAGCTCCCATCACTGATGTCACGGTAGGTAATTCATTTCCCAGCTGATGGACATTACTGGCTGTGACATCAGAGCAACATGCTTGAAAGCTTCAGAGAGCACTGCAACATAACTGCTCTGTGATTCAGTGCAAACTTAAAGTTAACCCTTTAATCCCAGCCAAGATTGCAAACTGTCAAACTAAGAAAATATGTTAATAAAATTACTGAGTAACTTTGTAACATGACAGTTTATGAATGTGCTGCTTCTTTCTTTGTTCTCACTCAGATTGAAGAGGTCAACACGTTGACTTTGTATTTTAGTGTTTAATGTTGGGTTTTCATTTTTCTAACAGCGGAGTGAGACTTCTGTCCTCCGTCCTGCTCTCTGCTGTAAACACACGTAGCTCTAAACTGATATTCTGTATCTTTCCACACTGGAGTATCAAATCATTTGAACCTTGATTATTTTTTAATTATGGTGTATTTATTACCTGTGGGATGGGGAGGGAATCATCAAGGCAGTGCTAAAATAAAGCCCAAAAACATGCTTAAAATACCTCTGCCCTGCTGACTGCCATGTTCTTCACCAACAACTACACAGTAGTCTGACTGATGGAAAAGCAAAGTGTTATTCTAAATATTCTAAATAGAAACAGAAAGGCTGACAGTGGTTTTATTCAGTTATCACATAAGTAGGTGGAGAGAGGAGTAGAGATAGTACAGGCACAGTGAGGGCAGAACCACAAGACTAATTGGCATACTACTTTGAGAGAGCTGGGAACATTTTAGTACACTGCCATGGCATCTGCAGTTACCCAAGTGGAAAAGGAAAAATATGCCAAACAATAAAATAACTTCTATTTTAGTTAGGAAGCCATACCACAGCAAGTCAAACAATAATGAACTTTCCAATAATGTGGAACCTGTACCCTGACATTTCTGACGGCCGATCCGCATCCAGTTCAGACACAGTCTAACGTCAGGTATGAGCTGCAACCTGTCTCAATTCATTTCACCATTCTGAACGTATCCACATACATACACCATGGAGGCATGTCATGTGCAGTCACTGGACATGTGTAATTCCTCTCAATGAACCTGATGCCATCCTGGACAATCAGATTAGGGCTGAATAAGCCATTATTGTAATGTTGTTGAGGAGGAGAAGAGAAAAAGTGAAGGAAAGAAAGATGGATTGCCTTGGCCGGGCTTTAAGTGGCTACAGCGCAGCATTGAGAAAGCCCCCGGAGACGCTTCAAATGAAAAGAGAGGATAAAGTTTAATCTAATACATCGACTCACAGCTGAGGGCAGGAGGGCAGGAAGGAAAGAGCGGCAACAAACAATGGCTTCACATTGCACAAATCAATAGCAATTCAATTCTATAACCCCTACGCAAAAAACATAAAGTTACACATACTTGGTGAATGCACACACACACTCACACAGCCTTGAAACGTCCAAGGCAGTAATTGAATTATCTGGCATTCAGTGCTCAGGCTTTATGCAGCACAGAGGAGAGGATGAAGTGCTGCAGAAGAAAACGGAGGGCCAGTCCTCCCTGTTCCATTCAGCCAAACCTTTACACAAGTTTGATATAGGCCTATTTCTAATCATCAATATGCTGGCGATGATTACTTAAGAATAATGGTGAACAAGCTGCAAGCAAGCTCTGTAGCTCTTTGAGACTTGAAATTCTTTTTTGAAATGAAGGATCAGAGTACAAGATACCCGCTCGATAATGACCCGACGTTTTGTCCTGCGCTGTGTGTCACAGTAGAGGAAAACAGACGCAGCTCGGTGCTTGACACCTTGAAGAGCACGGGGACGCTTTCTGTCCCCCGTTGCTCTTTTCCCCCCTCCCTCACCAGTGATTTCAGATCGATATCACACTCCGTCAGGATTCTGAAATACGTGGACGCCACGGCGACGGTAGGACTGATCTCAAGAGACGATGAAGACGCCTAAAGGCTGGAGAAGTCAGTCAACTGGTGCAGGGAAAATGACCTGGATCTGAACAGGAAAAAAAAGACTACAGAAATGACCATCGACTTCAAAACAAAACAATCAATAAAAGCGCCTATCCACATCGACGGCCAATTACAATAACTGACTCCCTTCAAGTTTCTTGGCACACACACACACACACACATCAGCAACAACCTGAAATGGGACTTCAACGCTAACCATCGAATGGAAAAAAAAAAAAAAAAGCCCGACAGAGACTCTACTTCCTGAGACGACTCAGAAAAAACAGAGTCAGGCAAGGTCTACCGCTTCAATTTTACACAGCCATAACCCAGAGCGTCCTGTCATTATCGATTACTGTCTGGTACGGATACACATCTAAGCACACAATAAAGAAAACGGACAGAATTATCGCCAGAGCATCAAAGATCATGGGCTGCAAACTCTATACACACACACACACACACACACACACACAGCATCTCACCAGCAATCAAGATCATGGATGACCCTCTCCACCCAGCTCACCATCTGTTTCCACGTCTCCTCTCTGGCTGTAGATACAGGTAAATAAAAGGAGCGTCTTCCCCAAAGCTGTGTAGCTGATTAATACACTCAAGTTGGTCTAATTGTATTGTATGGTATGTGGAGCTGTGTACTCTTCTTCTTTATGCACTTATGTCCTCTATGCTTGCACTGGTGTTATATGTGGTGCATTGTTACAGCCATTCTATCCGTACTGAGATTAATTCCATCAGCCTAGCCTTGTAGTAATAACAGAAACTTGAGCTTATAGAGAAAAAGGAATTGTGTTCCCTGATTCGCGCTGAGCCATTTGACTTTCTATTGAGAAACGATAATAAAAGTTCTTTGTATTAGGGAGCCTTTGTGTCCCTCAGCCTGTGTCCCGTGGGGCAGTTTCAGTAATACATAAATGCCTCCAGCAAATATAACAACAAATAATATTGTGAAAAAGTTTAACTGCACTTGATGCGGGATTTTCAGGCTGCTGTTGTTGAAAAATACCCTGCAGAGAGAAATACTGTTCTCTTCCCTGCAGGATTCAGCTATTTACTACTAAAATGGTTGATGTTTTCTTTCCTCTGTGTGAAGAAAACTTGTTTGTAGTGAATTATCTTCTGAAATGGCTGTGAATGAAACAGAATGAAGTCTGCTCACTCCCAGTGAATGTGTGGGCTCCACGGCTAGTCTGGTGGATGCTGGGATTGCACTCTGAGAGGCTATTACCCTGCTGCCAGCATACATACAGTATGCGTGTCTGGAGTAGAGTGCTAGGTGTGGGAGGTAGTTTCTAGTTTTGATGTTTCAGGAGTGATCTGGATATTTGTCAGTCCTAAGGGTAGACGTGGCATCAAGAAGACATAGAAATGGTCTTAATACAGCCTCTTTAGTAACAGTGGATTCTGATGCCATCAGCTGTCATCAGCACGTCATTCACAACCCTGAGCTGAGCTGTTTAAGTGTTGTGTGCTGAAGGAAACCTGGCTGAAATTTTTCAAACAGGTTGTTGTGTTTATGGTGGTTGCTTCTGAAGCTCTGAAGCAACCACCTTCTCCAACACCTTGGACAGGAAAGGGAGGATGAAGATAGGTCTGTAGCTGGCAAGACCTTCTGGCAGATAGAGCACTACCAGTTTGAAGGGGGCTGAGAATGGGGATGTATGATCTGTGGGAACAGGGTCCGGGGGACGAGTACAGGGTTTCATCTTACTGAGCTTTTCCTCAATGTGGCTCTGACTGACACCAGTAAAATGGAGTAGAGATGGCCAGCTCCCAGACAGATGATTTATGGTGGAAAGAAAGATGCTTAGGGTTGCCAGGATTGTTATTAATTAGGTTGGAGTAGAACTGTGATCAAGCATCTTTAAGGGACTTTGAGTAAGTCCTTTGATGTTTATGGACAGCGAGCCCAGAGCATCTGAAGTGTCGTCCGGGACATGTCCAGCTGTTTTTATTTTACGTAGTTCTTGAGTGAATTAGGGAGTGTGAAAAATTGACCTCATGCAGCTTGACAGGAGCATGAAGATCAAAGACACTGCTCGGAGATGTATTGTAGAGTGCCACTAGTTCATCCACTGATGCAGAAGCTGGGCAGGTGATGTGCTGGAGGCCATCATGATGGCCGGGTCAATGCTTTTCCTGCTCTGAAAAGGCATTTGAAGCTCAGGTGTAGTAGGGGGTGACAGGAATGTCAAATCCATTGAGACTACCTTGTGGTTGGACACACCCAGATCATACACCCATAGCTTACTGATGGGGGCGGAGTCACTGATGACAAGGTCAAGTGTGTGCCCCCTGGCAGTTGTTTTGTATAGTCTGTTAATGCTAGCCGGGTTAACAGCTCACAACATAGCAAGTTGAGGCAAAACACGTAATCTGCAGTTACGGCAATATGAAGGTGTATTAAAATATCAAAGATGATGATATTGCCGTTTGACATCAAAACAGCGGTGGTTGGGTGGCTGGTGAACGGCCACTAACATAGCAAAGAAGTCTCTATGTGACATTGTGACAGTAACAATGAAAATAAAAACACAGCTAACGTTAGCTGAGCATCACAAGACAATGTTCTCAGCCATAACCACCACTGTTTTGATGTCAAAGGATGGACAATATCATCATCTTGGATATTTCATTACATTTGTTTTGGTCCAACCTCCTGTTACTGCTGCTGCCTCCTCCATTGGTGTTTATGTTAAGAAGCTACAGCTGGATGTTCTCAACAGCTTCACTCCTGCTACGCATCAAAATTTGGTACTAAATGACAAGGCATTGTTTGATACTCGATAGTATTGAAGCAATTCGGTCGGTGCCATACCCAGCCCTACAAGCAGTGAAGTTCACAGTCAACTGTCTATTTAGCAGCCAGTATGCACCAACGCTGCCTGGTAACGCTGTGCACCATCAGCACTGTGTTCTCACAATACAGCTCCACCTTTTCTGCTCCTCCAATAGCACACCGGCTAATTCAGTATAATGCAGGTCCGGGTTGGGTTGTTCCAAAACAAAGAGCTTTAAAAGTCTACTTTTTTCAAGTGTCTGACAAATGGGCCACAATTCAGACACAGTGCATTCTTGATTCACCTACTTGGCCCACATGATACCAGTCAAAACAAACCATGTCCTACAAATACAGGTCTTCTCTCTTTGAAGGCATTGATTCGTTTAAGCTTTCTACTGAGTGTCAGGGGGCATGGACAGAGAGTAAACTGTGATGAGATGAAGGGAGTTAGCATCATTTCACTATGAGTCCACTTTACAGTGTTACTAGTCTCAAACCTCTCTGTGTGAGGGTAATATCCTTTCAATAAAGCAAATAAGGTACGTTTTCAAGTAGCTACTTAGAAAAACACAAACCCCTGAGGAAGGTGAGGCATCTGTGCCAGTTTGGAACAAAGTCTTGTTTTCAAGCTCCACAAAAATAAAACCCCAAGTTTGATATGAGGCACTCCGAATGAGAATCAAAATGTTCAGTGCTTTGCTTTCCCTGGGCTGTGCCGTCAGACATTTCAAATGCCCATCCTGAATTAAACATCGGTCCCAACTGAACTGTCACCCACCTCACATCACACCCTCACTTCATCCACAGCCAGGGTGCCTCTGAACCTGGCTAAACCTTTTAAAAAGCAGTACATCTCGCCTGAAGATGAAGCTGCTGCTAAGTAGGTCTTTGCCAATAAAGACTAATGTCACAAACTGACAGCTTTTTCACAATCAGGACACATGAGAAAGAGACACAGAAACATCAATAAAACATCTGTGAGACATATTTCCTCATCGTTTAGTAGTTAGTGCATAGTCGAAGGACTGCAGTGGGACACCAGGCACTGATAGTCTGTGTCCTATGTCAATCATTTGATAAGTATCTTTGATAAAAAAGGTCCTAATGACAAAAACATAATGATGTCTTTAATAAAAGTGAGGTGAGAGTGCAGGGCCTCATCTGCCATGAATACTCTGCCCTCTGCCATCAACAATCTCATTCACCTAAAGAATTCTATTATCTGCTCTACAAGCAACACCTTGTTGAATCTGCAGTCACATGAACATATCACACCTCTCTCCTCACCCCAGACGTGCACTGAATTAATTTCTTTCATCTCTATGGCAACCACAATCTCTGCAAAAAGATTGGCTCTCCTGAATGGCATTGCGCCACTATTATTATTATTAATAATAATAAAAATTTCACTGTTTTTTTTTCAGTTTTGTTTCTACCATTCTACTCTTCCTTTGATAAGATCACAGAAATATTTGCAACACCGGCAGACAAATTACTTTTAAAATCAGTTATATTGACGTCCCAATAACTAAGTGCGACACATTACCAGAAGCCTGGAAACAGCATTTGTGCAGGACAGAAACACACACGTTCACCTGATTATCTTTAAACCAGCAGCACTTCTAGCCAGCATGATGTGGACTGACCCTACATTTGACCGCTTATGACGCCAATCATTTTCTCCTCCGTCTCAGCGATTGTTAGATTAACAACAAACAATACTGTAAAAACTACAAGGTATTCTACGTGGTAGATTCATATTTAAACAGCCAATGTAGTGAGTTGGTGTTAGAGGTGCAGCAGAGGTTTTACCATTTTTAACTTGACTAGATTATTCTGCTTTTTTTTTTGTTCTTTGTGGTGACAACCCTGCATTATTAATGCAGCTGTGTCATTGACATTAATGAGGAAATTGTGTTTCTGACTGTTATTGTCATTCTGAACACAGCAATTGTCAAAAGGAGCCTACAGTGGTAACCAACACAGCCATGTGCAATTCATGTCTTTTTGACAAGGTGGCATGGCTGCTAAGTACACATATAATTATTTTCTTTTAATTGTATTTAAACAAATGTAGGCTTTTAAAATCTTAAATGTATGCACTTACCTACCATTCTATGAGTCTACGCAGACAGACAGACACCTCAGATATGTTTAACACAATGTTGTTAATGCTTAAAGTCAAACATTGATAGAGAAGAAAGAAGGAATGAAAAAATACCAACACACACACACACACACACACACACACACACACACACACACACACACACACACACACACACACACACACACACACACACACACACACACACACAGGCCTAAGTGTTAGTGGCCACATGTTGCCCTGCCCCCACTCTGTTCCTTAGATCATTCTGAGTGTGTGTGTGTGAGTTGATTCCCCATTTTTCAGTGGGACCTTTCAGCTCCCAGAGTCATTTCCATAGGTCATGGCCCCACCCGCCCTATCCACCCCACCCCCCATCCACCCAGCCAGCTCCATTATGGTCAGCCCTTTGTCCCTACCAGATGTGTTCTTTGTGTGTGTGTGTGTGTGTGTGTGTGTGTGTGTGTGTTGGACAAAGGGGCCCACTGCCCCGGACCCAGATGAACCTCCCCCCTTGCACTAACACAGAGCAGACCAGAAAGGCTGTTATCTGCTTTGCTGAATTGTTTGTCCTTGCAGGTCGAAGCTGGAGCCAAAGCTTGGCGATGTGGTGTAAACCAGACTGCGGTTCACGCTATAACAGGGTCAGAAGAACAGATACAAGACACTGCCCTTGACACTGGGCAACACAACAGGAAACCGAGCGAAGAGAGTGCCTGAAAAGCTACTACAGCTGCAACCATTAGTCAAAGAATCCATTAGCTGATAGACTGAAAAATAATCAGTGACTATTCATGAATTGTTGAAGCAATTTTTTAAGTAAAAATGCCAAACATTCCCTATCTCCAGCTTGTCAACTGTCAGGATTCGGTGCTACTGGTGAAGAAAACAATTTGATGACATCACCTTGTGCTTTAGGAAAGTGTGACGGATATTTTTACTATTATTTGACATTTTATAGACAAAAATAATGAATCAATTAATTAAGAAAATAAGAGATTAATCAATAATGAAAATCATCAGTTGCAAGCCTAAAATCAACATGCCACACTTTTAGTCCATTCTGCATTAACTAGACAAGCAGGACATGCACATGATCACCAGAGCCACTCTGATGATGAATCTGATAATAGTATGTCCTTCAATGTGCACTAATTCTCTGACCCATATAGGTATATGATACTAAATTGTTTGGTGAAAATGGTGAAACTGGTCGTAGCACACTTGGTCGTAGTTGTTTTTCTGTTATACTTGCTGAACATTTGAACATAAGTAGTATTTGCCAACAGCTGCGGCTTCTGCAACCATTCCTTCAGAAAACAATACTAGTCCCATGCAACCTGCCTGTTTTATCCGTAGAGATGAAATAAGGCAGAGGCAGCTTTTTGTTCCAACCAGACAAAGAGGAAGGTATAGATGGCTATACAGATTGAGAATGGGAGGGGAGGCAGGCAGTACATCTGTCTGAGCCGCTGCTCTTATAAATATGCAGCAGTTTGATCTAAAGGTTAGACAGCTAGCACCCTGGCAGCTGCTCCAACCCAGACACACTGCAAGCCCACACACATATAAACACACACAGTCGTTTTTGACAAACAGAGTTCAAGGTAGAGCCCTTGATCAAGGAGTCCAACAAAATAATCATCATCTTCCAAATGTCCTTTGCCTCTTCACCGCTAACAGAGATGACTTTACTAAGCAGCGTTTCTCATCTAATAAGCCTGCCAGCCAGACAGAGCAAGGCAGGCTCTTGTTGTTGCAATGAGGCTCTGCTTCCATGCATGCCTGATCCACTTCGGCAGAAAAAAGATATTCCGACTTATCGTTATGGTACCACAAAGAGAGAGGCTCCATTTATACCTCTGTACGGTCCACACGGATGGAGACAGATTAGTGTGGCATGTGCCGGGCTTTCATACGATCAAGATGCACTTTCTTTCTACCAGACCTTAGTGTGCTCAGTCATGTTATTTTCTCCCAATATCAATATATAACAGGGCAAACATATGTCAAATTACAGGTACACTGAAAGAATTCATACTGAATGTGGTGGACTGTGTTCTGTTATGATTTCAATCAGACAAAACTCTTGGAATGTAATTAACACAACTTTCAATAACACATTTGATTTAAAATTAGTTATTAATCATTTATTCTTCCCTGCCTGCTTCTCCTTCTTACATTCAGCCTGTTTGTCAAGCAGTCATGTGGTGTTACATTTTGTGGGTTACACTGACGTCAAATGTGTGACTTCCCTTTTCAGTTTATGCTTACTGAGGCCTGGTGAAAGACGACGACCCTAAATGACTTTTAATTTAATTTTCACCCTTTTCTGTTGTGTGGTTTTAAAAGCACACTGTGATCTCAACAATATTTTGATCTGATTTATTTTGATCAGATTCTATTTCAACCCTGGTGGAAACACTAACCATACTGAGAACATTCTGCTTGATTAAGATAATGAATATATTTACACCAGTCCTCACAAATTCAACTGCACCTGAACTTTAACACACCAGTACTCCTCCGTCCTTGTAAACACTGTTGAACTGTCTGAGCTGGACAGTTCAACAGCAAGGCAGTCTCATATCAATGACTATGTCACACACATACACACACACACACACAGAGACTGAAGCAGGGATAGTGGAAGAGGCGGGGGTGGAGAGCACCAGTGGAAGTTAATGGAGGCCAGGGAGGGGAGTGCTGTTAGAAGCAGCTGACTCACAGCTCAGACTGAACCGGCTGACTGTCTGATTGGCTGCTCCGGTGCCTGGCCCCCCGTCCTACGTCTTCAACACGCCTGCTTATTACAAGCTGCTCTGCTACACTTCCAGCTCTACATACAAACAACTCCCATGTGAACAGTTTCATAATGTGTCTGTTGTTCAATTTGACTTCCCTACAGTGTGTTACACCTTCAGTCGATGTGCTGGGACACAAAAACACAAACACATGGAGTAAATGCAGTTATGAAATAAGAATTTTGTGGGAACTGTGAGGGGGGGGGTGTACGGACCTTCAGCTAGCACCATCGTAAAGACCTTCAAATGTGACCAAACAACAACTTGATTAACAAGTTGTGTCCACAGATCCATTCATGTGTTGTGTTCAGTCTCAGCTTTGACAGATAAGACCACCTGTGCACTAGATCACTCTGCTTATTTGGTTTTCCTCGTGAAAATGACCAAAGTTTACCTGGATAATTGCCTCCATCTGTCTCACTTAATAAATTCCTCTGTCTCCAACACATACATACCTGTATTAAAATCCTGTCCAACAACACAGATCTTGTGAGATAAGATCTGTTTGCTCCAGGCAACCGTTTTATTACCTCCATTCATATCAACAGCCAACAGAAAACAAACCTCTCTGATCAGTCTGAAAATCTGACTGCTTGTCTAAAGACTGGAAGGACCAATCAGCATCAAGACAGGATGGAAAGACCTCCACAAATACACATCATGACCCAGCGTAGATAAAGGCAGACTGACCCAACACTGCAGCTCCTGTAGTCTGGATTTATAATCAGATGCATTGTAGAAAGTTTCTTGTTAGATGTTCAGAATACAAAGTGAGAACAGGGCTGATTAAAGGTTGCAGAGCTTTGTTTTGCTTTGCTCTACCAGCCACTGTCAGCTTGTGGTTTCCCTCTTGTCGAAGAAAACAGATGAAAAATAAAGGGGAACCACACATAACTGTGTTTCTAGACTGTAAAACCACTCAGAGAGCTCTTTCTCACAACTGCCTCCACTGCTGATTCGACATGGAACAGGTGATTGGAGGGAAAAAACAAGAGGAAGGAGGAAAACAGAGAACACAATTACATTCAGTGTGATAGCCTGGTGAAAACAAAAGAACTGCTCAGCGATCCATGTGAGGCCTGAACTCTACCTTATCTTTGAGGCTGGTGTATTGTAAGTGTATTGTAGGGGTGGGTCACCAAAAAAAAAAAAAAAAAAGATTCACATAAGAATCTCAGGTTTTATCTCCTACAATTCTGAATCTCCAAAGAATCAGAATTGAAGTGAATCATAATACTCCCAAAGATTCACACCCCTGGTGTATTGGTGAGATACTACACTGCAGCTTTGAGATTTTGTTTTTTATCTAGAGGATTTGGACTGAGCACCATGAGAACACAGGCTCTAGTGGGAGATCTTGCTGTATACACTGTGCATGTGTCTGAATTTTTGTACGTACTGTTTGACTGCGGAAGACTTGGGAAGTTATTCAGACTCTTTTTCTTCTGTATCAGCTTTTTAAGACTTTGAATTTAATCCTTTTGGGTGCAAGGATGCAACCAAGGTTTCTGCAGACTTCCAGTTAATTTAAGACTTTTAAAAAACATTTTTAATACAACAGGGACTACAATTTAATATCTGTTTCATGGTCGAAGTATGAAAGATGTTAATAAAAACTATTAGGGATAATAAGATGTAGAATTATTTACCAAGTGCAGTGTGAAATAAGTGTCTATTTGAATGAATTTCATATTTTTGCCATTACTTCCTGGTAGAATGTTACAATTACTCCCAATAATACAACTAATTATATAACTAATTATGACTAATTACTCATTAATCATGACCTGGATGTGGATAAGCAGCAGAAAAAGAACAGATGAATGGATGGATAGATTAACCAATTAAAAAATAACTAATCCATTGAAGCTCAGAGGTCTGGAAACTGCACTGGGGATTTTCCAGACAGGTTTAACTACAATCACACACAATAACTAACATTATCGACTATGGCAGGCTAGAGAAAATATTTAAGACCTTTGTGAATGAAATGTAAGACTTTCAGACCTGCAGATAGCCTGTGCACCCTTCCATTCATCTTGTACAGCTGTCACCCAGTCTTTCCCTGTCAGAACACTTTCTCTTTCTAAGAGAGCTGTGTTAGTCAGATTTCTCTCAATCCTCTGACCCAATTAAGAAAAACATTGTTTCAGTGACCAGGATACTTCAGTGCACGTAAACGCACTGGCTCCCTCACTAGGAAATGTCACCTAGTGCAAACAGTGATGGAGACGCAGCAAAAACCACAGGTCTGACTTTTACAGAGATACAGACAGCAACTTCCTGTCTGCCACCAAAGATGTTAAAACACTGAACTGAAATCACAAGCACATGAAACTAAAACTAAATTTGTCATTGTGACAGAAAAATGTACTCCCTGCTTTAGTTAGCTGACACTAGTTTATTCACTTTCATCCACAGTAGACGTACTGTGTTTGGCTAGCATCCTTATGACAAATCCATATGGTTCCATGAATTCATTTCTTCATAACACATACAAGTCTGATGGATTTCATTTGGTGTATTTCACAGAAACATCAGACACTTACTGAACACTTTTAAGCACCTCGCTGCCCGCTGCACTATGTTTTCATCATTTTCCATCAGCTGTACTTTGACAAAGACTTGGGATGTAAAAAGGTAAAGTTCACTACATTCATGTTAAATGTACACTTGACTTCCTGCATGGTTTCAAATTAAAAGCCTCCCAACGGAAGCCGCAGTCACACACAAAAATAGTGTTTCCTATTTTAGTGTTAAGATTTGAGTACCGCTTTTTCAAATTGGACATCTATCTGTGATACCCAAAAAAAAGTTGAATCATTTTCTCATTTAAAGTTACTTTTTTTTGTTTGTCTGAATAATTTAGTCATATTTTACATTTCTCTGTGAAGCACTTTGGTCAAAATCTGTGTTTTTATATGTACTCTATAAATGAATTTCACCTGAACTTAACTTACTACAAATGTTGATCCTGAAGTCATCATAGCAAAATAAAAATCATACATTCAAAAAAAGCTACACTATTATTAACAGAATCAATTTCACCACACCTCCTCTGAGAGAGATCAATTAGACAACCGTTCTAACAGTGTCTTTTGTCCTCTGCATAATCTCCTTCACACTGAACTGAATGACAGTGTGACTAACACTAGCTAGTTGGAAACACAGAGTGAAACATTTTTATTTTGATAGGCCTGCGCTTAGTCTCTGTAGTTAATTTGACTAGCTATCCTGCAAACTGATTAGTGCTAATTAACCTAATTTGAAGGTTGAACACAAGTTATACTGGTTTGTCATACAAATGTGCTTATCTTGTGTTTCACTTTAGCTCCTCTGCGCAAGTTCTTAGCTCCCAGCTAGCATCTCCTACAAATAATCTTTTCCCTCATCCACAATATAAATCACCACCTTTAACACTGAAAATGGCTTGTTGCTGCTGAAATCCTTCATGATAAGGACCAGGAAGTGGGTGATACCCAACCATATTTGTAATGTGTGTGTGTGGGGAACAGTCAGGGCATTACCAGCCAGAAACTAAGGGGGCGCAACCGAGCGCCCCCCTCCCCACACACACACACACACACACACACACACACACAGACACTGACTGGTAAACATGTGTAATGGGCCAATGCTAAAAACCACACAGGCACCTTCAGAATCCCTCCTGGTCTCATTTATAAAGAGTTTCCCTTATAGACCTGATTTTTTGTCCCCACTCAGCAAGAGGTCTCTATGATGTGACTGTATAAACAGACTGTTGTCCCCACAATGTGATGATTACCAGAACGAACACACACACACACACATACACACATACACAGAGACTGAAGCAGGGATAGTGGAAGAGGCGGGGGTGGAGAGCACCAGTGGAAGTTAATGGAGGCCAGGGAGGGGAGTGCTGTTAGAAGCAGCTGACTCACAGCTCAGACTGAACCGGCTGACTGTCTGATTGGCTGCTCCGGTGCCTGGCCCCCCGTCCTACGTCTTCAACACGCCTGCTTATTACAAGCTGCTCTGCTACACTTCCAGCTCTACATACAAACAACTCCCATGTGAACAGTTTCATAATGTGTCTGTTGTTCAATTTGACTTCCCTACAGTGTTTTACACCTTCAGTCGATGTGCTGGGACACAAAAACACAAACACATGGAGTAAATGCAGTTATGAAATAAGAATTTTGTGGGAACTGTGAGGGGGGGGATGTATGGACCTTCAGCTAGCACCATCGTAAAGACCTTCAAATGTGACCAAACAACAACTTGATTAACAAGTTGTGTCCACAGATCCATTCATGTGTTGTGTTCAGTCTCAGCTTTGACAGATAAGACCACCTGTGCACTAGATCACTCTGCTTATTTGGTTTTCCTCGTGAAAATGACCAAAGTTTACCTGGATAATTGCCTCCATCTGTCTCACTTAATAAATTCCTCTGTCTCCAACACATACATACCTGTATTAAAATCCTGTCCAACAACACTGATCTTGTGAGATAAGATCTGTTTGCTCCAGGCAACCGTTTTATTACCTCCATTCATATCAACAGCCAACAGAAAACAAACCTCTCTGATCAGTCTGAAAATCTGACTGCTTGTCTAAAGACTGGAAGGACCAATCAGCATCAAGACAGGATGGAAAGACCTCCACAAATACACATCATGACCCAGCGTAGATAAAGGCAGACTGACCCAACACTGCAGCTCCTGTAGTCTGGATTTATAATCAGATGCATTGTAGAAAGTTTCTTGTTAGATGTTCAGAATACAAAGTGAGAACAGGGCTGATTAAAGGTTGCAGAGCTTTGTTTTGCTTTGCTCTACCAGCCACTGTCAGCTTGTGGTTTCCCTCTTGTCGAAGAAAACAGATGAAAAATAAAGGGAAACCACACATAACTGTGTTTCTAGACTGTAAAACCACTCAGTGAGCTCTTTCTCACAACTGCCTCCACTGCTGATTCGACATGGAACAGGTGATTGGAGGGAAAAAACAAGAGGAAGGAGGAAAACAGAGAACACAATTACATTCAGTGTGATAGCCTGGTGAAAACAAAAGAACTGCTCAGCGATCCATGTGAGGCCTAAACTCTACCTTATCTTTGAGGCTGGTGTATTGTAAGTGTATCGATTGCCATAAGAACCTTGATTCTTATCTCTTCCTATCTGAGATTCTGAATCAATTCACAAATGTCAAAAATTGATTTTCTAAATGTTAGTTAATATCTTGATGTTGATGGAACGAAAAAGGCAGAACTCAGCTGCGAGGGCAGTGCAGCAGAAAAAGAACGGATGACTGGATGGATAGATTAACCAATTATGAAATAACTAATGCATTTAAGCTCAGAGGACTGGAACAACTGAACTGGGGATTTTCCAGCCAAGTTTAGCTAAAATTACACCTAAAAACTAACATTGCTGCCTATGGCAAGATAGAAAAGTCTTTTGTCGATGAAAGTGTGAAGCTTTTGATGAGAGAGGTCCTATCAGAGACTATGTAGAGACTGGTACATCGGAGCTTTTGCAGAAACACACACAGCAACTTCCTGTCTGCCACCAAAGATGTTAAAACCGCAGACACTGAACTGATGTGGGAAAAACACATCACACTAAAACTGTCAGATCACTGACGTCTTCCTCACACTGGTACATAAACAAAAATAATACAGGAAGAGGCCAGGCGCTAGACTGTCCTATCAGAGACTCACTGCAGGATGTGCTGAGTGACGTCAACTGAGTAATGTTCAAGTCCAGCTCTGACAACGATAGTTTGGTGGCGTGATGCTGCTCGCGGTTCAGGACTTGCTGTCAAGAGATGTGGAGGGACACAAGGCAGCTTCTTAAGGCCAGTTTAGATCAATGGTTGGCATGAGACTGGTCGCAACTTTCTAAAGAATCCCAGGATGTCTGATCGTAAAACCTTCTAAAACTGGTCCGTTAACATCAGAGCAATGTTCACAGACACAAATGAGCATTTCCACAGCAACGACACACTGGCATATCCCACTACTTCTGTGTTTATACGCTGTATTAAGTAGGGCTGTGTGATATGACGATATATGTCATGTGACGATAGAAAAATGTCTGTTGTTTAATATTATGGTCTGTTGTTTATTTCGTTGTGTCGCAAATCACGTCAAATCACATTTCATCATTTGTCCGTCTTTTGTGCAGGTTACATTAATCAATTACTCTTTTGGCTTTTTACTCGCGAAGCTTTCATTGCACTTACAGTAACGTAAGGAATCTAACTGTTGTCAACGTTCCGACTCTCCACCGCTGTCTGTCTCTAATCTGCTGCACTGCACGCACGCACGCACGCACGCACACACACACACACACACACACACACACACACACACACACACACACACACAGGGCTCAGCCCCACCTGCGCTGAGAGAGAGCAGAGAAGAGGAGAAAAGCAGCGAGACAGCGACCATAAATGATAGAAAAACGCAATAGAGACTATGTTTATTTATGTTATGAATTTACAGAAAATGTGTTATATTGGGATATGTAGTTATCTGGATAGGAGATTTTGGTCATATCACACAGCCCTAGAATTAAGTGGATTAGCTGGATTTCTGTTTGTCTTTGATAGCCTACAAGCTACGTTACTATCTACGAACAGATGAAACGTTACCATGTTGGCTGGCTTAACTCACAACATTAGCTTAACGTAAATGAAAAACAACAAGATGTAACTAACCAGACACACTCATAGAACTCTATTGTGATATTGACTTCTTGCCGGGTTTTTTTTATTTTTTTTTTATTCTGCCACAGCTCAAATTGCCATGAACTGGAATGAGATAAAACCATGAAACTTGGCCCAATAACTGGAAATGATAAGCAAATGCTTCCCAAGAAATATGAGTTGGCGCTGTAACTAAGGCTGAAAAATGCAATTTTGGAAAGACCACGCCCCTCACACTGTGAGTCAGACTGACTTGAAATTTCACACACAAGTCTACCTCAGTGTGTTCTACAAAACAGCCTACTACACCAGAAAAGTCTGCCATGATGGATTTTTTGCCAATTTGCATAAACTGAAAAACAGTAATGTTAGATATACTTTTTGAATTTTGGTTTTATCAAAACCAAATTTGGGGTACAGCCTTGGGGGACTGAGATACACAATTATACTATAAATGAGCAAGATCGGCCAAAAAATATGGCCACCATCAACCAAAATATCTTCACAAAGGGTGGGCCTTAGCAGGAAATTAACCATAACTCATTAACCATTTGTCCAGTCATCATAAATGTTGGTACATAACTTCAGTCTGTGATTGGGAATAAGTCTACCAAAACATTTTGAGTCTGACCCACAGGGGGCACCACAAATGCCACAAACATGTATCCGACAACCTGGTGGACAGAATTTCACCAAAATTGGTGTGCATGCTCTGGGGGCAAGTATTAACCAAAATATGAAGTGTCATACCGATTGGTGCAAGTGGGCGTAGCCTAACACATATTTTCTCATAACTCAAGATGCCTTTGCAACCCTGATTAAACTCACTAGAGACATCCTGCCCATATCTCCTGATCATACACACCGAGTTTCATTCACATCCGATGAGGGAGGGACAAATGACAGAACTTTGAGGGCACGGTTATTGAAAGGCTGCATGCACTGTAATCATGAAACAAGTATGTGCTTGGTCTCATTCCTTTCAACAGAATGAAACTAGCTGAAGTGCTCTGCTTTGTCAAACCTGAAACCCGCTCTTTGCTGCTTTAATTTTGGCTGATGGAGCTGCTTCCTTCTGTTCCTTCAAAAAGGTTTGAACCTGCAAATTGCTGAATTTTGAATCATAACTGCTTAATGGTAATATAGTGTGGTCCAGCTTGGTGGAGGATGTTTGGCTGGGGGTCCTCATGTTTCAGATGCAGGCTCTGTTCTGTGATGCAAAGCCAAATAGAGAAGAAACACTCCAAAGACATTTCTTGCTGCTGCCTCATCTCTGTGTTTCATTCAAAACACCTCATTCTGACACAAATAAAACAATACATCACCTCACTGAGGAGGAGAAAGGGGAGGGGAGGGGGGGCGCTCTTTTACTTTGGGGTAATGGAGCATTTAATACACACAGCAAAGATGGTATATACTAGTTTCTTTGTGGAAAGAAATACAGCTCATCTCTGCTTTTAAAATAGCCAGGACTTCTGAAAGTAAATGTAGACATTTGTAAGTAAAGTAAAAAGAACAACCAATCTACAGAGATTAACTACTAATACTTGGATCTGCAAGTCATTCTGATTCCTACATGAACAAGCATAACTCTCGCCTCTCACAAACATACAATCAGCAGTAGAGCTTGTGATCCCCCGGCCTCCCCATGAAGGAGAGCAGGGTGGGGGGCCATTCATTAACGCATTGGTGCCTTTGAATCAGATGGCCGCTGGCACCGCTACAACCTCTCAAATTAGTTGTGGTTCCTTGGGCCGGGACAACGGGCGTCCAGGGTCACCCGCATGCCTGGCATTCCTCCACTGCTAGTACTGACAGCGGCAGCACACAGCACCCAGAAAAACAATGCTACACAAGCATTTCATAGAAACACACAACAGACACAAAAAACGGCCCCCAGCAGCTGGGGAGGGAGGGGGGGGGGGGGGAACATGGTAGAGATGAAAGTATGCACTAAACTCTTTGCATTCTCAGTGGAATTTTTACAGTATCAGTATCAAGATAAAAACACCATCATGGATCTATTGAACCCTACAAAAAAGGGAAGCAGAGCTGCTGTTGTGGTTATGATGAAAAATCTCATGAATTCTGCCTTAATGAAAAATACTTCCTGGTTTGTTGCAGATTTTCTTAAGGGGTGAACACTCAACTACACTTTGCTACAGACCACTTTTATTACAGAATATGCAACAATTTATTGCAATCTCAGTGTTCAGTAATATCCCTGGAGCATTCAATTTTCAATTCAATTCCACTGCATTCATTCCAGTTTCCAAGCCGTGACCCCGGCTGCTATGAAATAATATATCATTCCAAAAGGTGTACTTGAAAACAGGGCTTTGTGTCTGTAACCTTAGTTTTGTAAACTTGAACATTTATGTTTGAAAGTTTAAAGTCTGTGATGCAGGCTTGCACATACATACTTGCAGGCTGAACATTTGGGTGTCTGCAGCCTGCAAACTTAAGTGCAAGCTTGTGCATTCAGTTACAGGCCTGCAAGCCTGCAGTCATGACCTGTGAGAAAACCAAAAACACTCAGCTGGGATTGTGTGGGCACTACGTTTCACTATTAATGCTCTTTTATTTCTGTAATGAGTGATCTTTAATGCGTTTGTTGCCGCACTCTCAGCTAGTAAGCAAATGCTAACACCATGCTAACATTACATTGCCAATATAATCTTTATTCATAGATGTCATTCGTTCTGGGGTTTATCTGAATACCACTAGGCTAATACAGTAGATTTTGAATAGGTGGTTTTACCTGTTGCGTGTGGCCCAGTGGGATCTTCTAGCTAGCAGCTGGATAACTGTTGACTGTCTTATGATCAGTAGGTGATTTGATGAAGGATGCTATCCCCCTTGTTAGCAAAATGACCAAAATGCATCCCCCTCGTTAACCTGCCCACCCCCTCTCCAGATAACTGGATTAAATGGAATTGTAGAATTAGAAATGTCATAATTATAGTTAAAGCATACTGCAACAATGTCCTCTGGGAGGTGTACAATGGGTGTGTATGTTGGTTGGTCGTGTGGGAGCAGGGGGGTGCTCCCATTGGGCCATTCCCCCGGTTGAAAATGAACAAATCACCAACTGCCTGAACAGCCTGACCAATTGGATTCTGCTCGGCTCCAACAAAGCTGACTGGTCAAAAGTTGAAGGTCCCATCCCCTCCTTCATACAAAGTTCAATGTACAGAACTGCAACACATGAAACATGCAGTAAACATGTCAAATGTCTTTGTGTATGCACACACACTCCCGTGTGAGTGTTTTTGTCTCACAGGTCATGAATACAGGCTTGCAGGCCAGTAACTGAATGCACAGAATTGCAAAACAGAGTTTGCAGGCTGCAGACACTGAAATGTTCAGCCTTGAAGTATGTATATGCAAGCTTGCATCACAGTTACAAACAGAAATGTAAAAGTTTACAAAACTAAGGTTACAGATACTAAACCCTGTTTTCAAGTATACCTTTTTGAATGAAATAATATTCCATAAGTTGCTTACTTCAGACTAATTCTAACCCTGTTTGGAGTAAGTTCTATTAGATCCTGCAGAATATCCTCTATACAAGATTGTACCATACCATTTCATCACACTGCATTTGGGCTGTCAGCTTTCTCTGTGAAAGCCACAACTCAGTGGAAAGCCCTACCTGATGATATGAAGAACTGTAGTTCTATCAATACATTCAAGACCAGACTGAAACATGTACTAAAGACCACTGAGTCACACAGCTGAGTTTCGTTTACATTATTTCTAATTGACATTGTGGGTGTATGTGCTGTGCTGTGTGTAGCTTTGTATTTTGTATGATGTGTTTTTTGGGTTTTTTTTTTTGCTTTTTACTGTTTGTTGTTGTGCTGTTGTATGTTTTTTTTCTCAGGGACTACAGATGCAAATTAGCTTCAAGCTAACTCTGGTGCAGTGCATCTTTAATGTTTCAAACTGCACACTGTCCCAGTCAATAAATAAATAAATAAATAAATCAGTACAAGGCTCCAGACTGTGACCGAAATGGTCACATATGTGATCATGTTGTGTGCGAGTGTGTCAGTTAAAATTTCAGGCGGTCACATTTGTGCATGATGATCATTAGGCTGTTTTGCAAATATCAAGTCTTAAATCGCTGTCAATCTTCAGGGTTTTTTCCCTGCCTATCTAACTCAAAGACAAGCTGCCTTTGTATTACTGGCTATAGCCTTTGTTGAAAATTCCTGCATGTGATGTTGACAGAACCAAAAAGGCAGAAGTCAACTGTGAGGGCAGTGCAACACCCGGACAGTTCACAGCATCCACACGCTACAGTTACCTTGTAATTCATCTTCAAATTATTAATTTAATGACCAAATAATTACCATGAAGTATATTGTGAATACTTTCTATATCGTCACTAAGAGACTAACGTTAACGGAGCAGAGCAGCAATCAGTAGTAACAAACTAGACCAGCTGACCAACACACACTGCAGCATTAAACAACCGAAACCAACTCTGACGTAAAGAAAATAACTCGGTGCTCAGTCTGTTTCACCTCAACAACCCGGCACCCGCTCAGCATCTTAAACAGTGATGTCTTTCCCCTGAACTAACGGAGCAGCAGAGAGGCTGCTCTCCACTGCTGGAGACATGACGTTAATAACACAGCGGAGCACTCCACCTCCCCCTCACTTTGTTATTCTCATACAGCCAGTAGACTGTAAGGTGGGAAAAGGCTGGTGTGTGGTTCCACACACACACACAACACACAGTGAGTACATTGTGTGTACTCATTGATGTATAATGTTTACAGGGAACATGAGACAGCTGGTTTTTCATTGTCTGATCATAACAGTATCTTTAATTCCTGAACATTTCTGTACCGACTGAATTACCTCAACAGTTGAGGATGAACGCAGTTTAGACTCTGGCTGTCTGACCGGCTGCTATTAGAAAACAAAAGTGAGAACACAGTTTATGGTCCACATCCCCAAATTTTTACTGGGCCTTTATTTCAGCGTGTTAATCATCATTGCAGAATTTACCAGTATATTTTTGGTTTTACTGATTAACTAACTGGAGTTGACAACACACCTCAACACACAGAAAAGACAGCTCAGAAATTTGGATGACGTGTTTTACATGCCACAGTATCCTGGATTCTGTGGGAGCATCCTTGCTAGCATGTCCATGTTTCTCAAAAAATGGGGTACCATATCCAGGTTTTTGAAACCAGGATATGGTATTTACACCAAACCCACATAACAGAGATACTCCAAAAACAAGCAGTCACTGGAATACTAGTGACCATGTGAACACACTTGGTGAATAAAAAGAAGCTGCCCACAGCTGAAACATAGTGAAAACAGGTAAGACAGCCACAGTGATATTGCTCAAATCAAGCAAATAAAACTGTACTACGTGTGACTAAAATCCTTGAAAAATATTGTATTTGATTTCAGTGAAGCAATCACATTCGAAAATGAGAAAAAGTATTGTAATGACGCAGTTTGCCTAATGTCTGTCAGCACACACCTTGTGTCATTTCCTGTTCATTTCTTGCATTCAAACTGCCAAAACATTGTAACATCCTCCTTAGTACACAGAGTATTCTTTGCATTATTAGTACATTGTATGAAAGTAAGACACACTGTGGTATAAATCCCAAGATATTTCAGGAATTTCATGACCAGTAGCAACCATGGAGCAAGAAGAGCTGAGATAACATCCAAAGCTGATCTGCTACATCCTCAGATGTCAGAGACAGACAGGATTGATTTGGAATCTCCCTTGACAGTGCCTTGCATTTGACTCAGAGTGCTGACACAACACTCTATACCAACCTCTCCAGCTAAACGCAGCCCATTTACTTACTATGCCTAAAGGGGGCTGGGGGAGAAGCACAAGGCTTGGAGCAGACAAATGAAACTGAAGGGCGGGAGCGCTGAGGGAGGGAGAGGGAGAAGCGAGTGACAGAGCACGAGGACAGAGCCTATTAGGCGGGAGGATGACTGAGGCTGGTAGAATGAGGAGAGCGATAGTGACACCACCTAATTTAGCCCGCTGCCAGCGTTCAGATGTGTGTGGATGTTTTTGTGTGCGAGTGAGTGCAATCCTGTATGCTTCTGTGAACCGCAGGGGTGTGGTGCTGGACACTAAACAGCAACGTGCCACATGAAGGTGTCTGTAAAGGTGCTCTATTATTACATTCGCATCTGCACTTTTGTGGATGTATATCAAATGTAATAAACAACCTGGAAATTCATGTCACTCGCACTGAAATGTGCATTGGAGGACTAATCTTTTTTTTTTTTTGCCCTAATCTGCTCATCAGATTATCTGCATCAAAAATATTCGATTCTTTTCTGATGTAAATGATGCAGCTTCTCCGGCCGTGGACCCACGCCATGACAATCCTATTGCCGGACAAAGAAAGTGGAATTCCCTTCCCTCCTGTGTGTCCCTGAGCCAACATATCAATTTAATAAGCAGCCTGCATCTGAGGCAGCAATGGGGTATATGAGGACATGACCGTGCTTTTGGCATTGGGAGTTTCTGATGAGATCTTTATGTATGCTATTTGAAAAGCATGCTCCTCCACTCATGATGAGGCTCTCTCTCTCTCTCTCTCTCTCACTCTCCACACAAAGGAATGTCACACAAAGGAAACGCGTGAGTGTGCCACTCAATAGGAAACAACACACTATCTGCTGTGTGTTCCTATTAGAAAGGCCTTCTCCTTTTGCTATCACATGCTGGCTACCGAAACAAAGAAAAAAAAGGACCACACTTCCGTTGCAAAATTGAAATAGAAATCACAGCATAATGAGAGGCAGTGTGTAACACACGGTAACAGCAGCGGTGGCTGTGTATCAGTGTCATTCTCTAATGAGGGGCTGTAAATGCCGAATCCAATTCACAAATCTGGCAGGTTAATTCGATAGTGCTTATCGGGAACCATAAACAGCCCATTACACACCATTTGAGGACACGTCTTTGTGAGACTCCAGTCCATTCGGCATGAATGAAAGACTGCAAGTCGGTCTTCCTTCAACATTTCAACCGCAGCCTTCATCCGCTGAAATTATACCAGCAAAATTCAAACATCGAGTGTATTTATGAAATGATGTGCTGCTGAGGAATTTGTGCGCCGAGCTCAACGAATCGTTAAAGCCTTCAACAGTGCAAAACATCATTAAATTGGTACATTTTTGAACGGAGTTTGGCGTCCCCGGATACGCTGTATACTGTTAAACTGGAAGGATGAACTGAAGTAGCCTACTGAAGAGATTGTTTCTCATCATTTGACAGCAAGCTGTTAAACCGTGGTGTCTGCGGGGCAAAAATCCATCTGTGCTGCTTATCTAAACTAGTAAGACCAATGTCACCACCTACCACAAGAAACACTGTCATTTCTCAAACCGTTACTTAAGAACAGCTAGACAGGAAAACGAAAAAATGTCGAAACTGTTGTGGTTTAACACCAGCAGCTAACGTGAGTATGCAAAGTAGATATGTCACGTTAACGTTATCTGTCAGACAATAGCAAGTTAAACTTCCCTGCAACACTTAAAACAGTTTATTACCCAATTAGACAAGAAGGCAGAGAGGACAGAAACTAAATGTTGCTACCAGGAGGGACAAAAAAGCTCGATAAGAAGTCAGGAATTTATGTACAAACATCTACCAAAAACACCAAGCAAGAACGAGACTGTCATATCACCTGGAATGAGAGAATAGTTACCAAGTTAAAAACATAGGCTAAGGCGAGACAATGTTGCACCGAGAGATAACTGAAAACTGGAAGAAGACACTCAGCCCTGAGGCAACATAAAGTTCAACTATGTGCTCCAAAAAAAACCTGCGAGGGGACATGCTCCAACCACAGAGTCAATGAACAACCAGGGCTTGACAAAAAGCAAACATCCACTCACAGTGATGCTGCCAACTTTGTATTTGCGAAAAACTGAGGACTGATCCTCCGGACGGACTCTTTGTGCTCTTTGTTGGCGAAGCAGAAATCCAAAAACTGTTGCCAAAACCTGGCCGAGGAGAGGCCAGCTTTGATCCTAATGTGACTTTTACCTCCCTGCTTCTTTTTTCCCCTCAGACAATAAACATTCCTCAGACAGGCAACAGCAGGCTGGCCGCCGACCCTGCGCCATCTTAGTTACACACACTCTGCTTCTTCGGGCTTCTTGAACAAAGAGCTTTTCTAACGGAACCAGCCGGACCCATAAGTGTAACTTTCGAGAAACACGCAAGAAACACAAACCACAACTCCACGTTGCCTATTAAAGGGAACTTACCGGTGTTTTCTTGTATCCTTGTCCCGAACAGGAGGACGAGCAGAAAGCATGGTATTGCATCCATCGTGGCTACGGACCAGACTGGCAGCCGACTGCTAACTTCTCCCTGCGCTGAGGAAGGTAGGCGCTGATTGGCTGACAGAGCTGCAAGTCCCGCCTAGCCAGTGCGAGTTCGGAGGAAGAGCGAAGCTGATTGGCGGAGATACCTGCCACACCCCGCCCCACTAGAGCCACTCTACCACTGCTGTAAACAAACACTGTTGCTATTCACTATAATGACAAAGTATTAATTTATCTTACTTTCCCAATTTCCATAATCAGTTTTTTTATGAATAACACGTTCTAGAATGACCTTTTAATAACCACCTTTATACCAAAACTAATAATAAAAAACAACCTTTACAGAAAATTTTCATATTTTTTGCTATTTGTCTGCTATAAATTTACATCATAGAGATTTACTGCATTTCACCCTTAATGTAGGAAAACTTCAGCATAGCCAAAGGCTAAATGCACTTGGTATGATTTCCTCATACAGCTGTTATACAGACTAACTTTAAATAGAATTTCTCCACAGAAAAGTACATCTTTGAGGAAAAATTAGCTCAGACAGAGAGGAAGGTGACACTCGTGATTTTGTCAAAGAGAAAGAATATGTCACAGTGGCTCTGACTGAGGCAACATATCATAATAATAACATCAGCAAATAGAGATGACATTTTTCCTACTCCCGAGATAAGATATCCTCAATGACATGCTGTGGCTAGAACTGTGTGCATCGCCCATATGTTAGTCTTTCACACACAAACACACACACACACACACACACACACATACACACAAAAAGACAGATGCCCCACACAATCACAGCAACTTACACACACACACACACACACACACACACACACACACAAACATGCCCCTCTTACATTGTTCTAAAGCCTATAACCCTTTGTCTCATTCACAATTACTCCATCTCTTGAGAGGACACACACACACACACACACACACACACACACACACACACACACACACTCACACACACACACACACACACACACACACACACACATACTTGACCTGGCCTCTGCCCCCCCTCCACCACCAATCCCATCGCACACACTCACTCACACACACCCTCCCTAGTCCCTGGAGAGTGTGACAGAGATTGATGATGGCCTATTATTTGATGTCCAACTGAGCCCTGCACAGCCTCACACGCACACGCACACACGCACACACACACACACACACACACATACTCACACACACACACACACACACACACACAGGCTGGTACACTCTCATGCATATTTATTGTAGTTGTCCCTAAAAGATGGAGAACAAAAATTATACGAAACTAATCAAATGAATGGAACAACATCAACTGTAGATAGATGGATCATGTGATGTATATTGTCCAAATATGTAGGATCCTATTTAAAATCCCAAATATTATATTCACGTGAACAGATGTTATTAAATGGAGAAGGACCTCTGACACCCCATCCTCCTGACGTGCACTCTCACACACACACACATACACACACACACACACAAAGACACCGCCTGCTCTTAGCAGTAATCAAATGCTGTTCATATTTCTGTGCTTGTACCTGTGTCATTTGCATTTACAATTTTGGCATTTAGCAGACGCATTCATCCAGAATGACTTGCACTGTGTGGAGCAGTATAAAAAAGATTTTTAATCACAAAATTACAAGCAACCAATAGTAAGCGGTGCAAAGGTCAGTGAGGATGTTCCTTTGAGTGCAGAATGATGTTGCAAAAATATAGGCACAAGCAAAGAAGAAAAGGGTAGTTGTTTTTTTTTTCAGAACAAAATCAATATTTGGGGATTCAGTGGGGGAGGTAAGTATGCCCTAAGTAAATAAATCTTCACCCACTCCTTGGTTCTGTCTGGAGTGGGAAGGTCAAAGGTCTCTTCATCATTGAGGAGGACAGGAGAGAGCACAGATGACTAAAGCTCTGTAGAGTTTCCATTTCAAGTGTAATCCTGCTCCCTGCTCTGCAAGTGTTCTCTTATGTGACATATGGAGCTGGTGTGTCACAGAGGATGAAGACTAGTTAAACGAGTAATGATACAGGGCTTAAGGAGAACAGGGAGGACATGCAGAGAGGAGGCAAGCAGCAACCACCAAAGCTGAATGCTGAAGTGAATGTTGGTGCCTTCAGCTGCAGTTTCTCTATAGGCCACTGGTTGCTGGCTACAAGAAAAGCTCCATTCATCCGTCTGTCCAATACTTTGATTCACTATAAGATAAATGTCTTTGCTGTAAATCCTGCACTGATTGCCATGAAATGTGCTGTGGATATTCCCCAGAAGCTGATCCCCAGAGGATTCCAATATTTTTGTAAAATAATGTACACAAGAGATGAACACAAACCATTGTTCTATTCCTCACAGAGGATGAACCCTTTTCATTTTGGATTTTAATGTCACCCAGAGGGCAAAATGTCCTGCACACAATATGCCTTATAATATAATAGGTCCACCATGACCTTTGCTGAGCTCATTCATGCTTCTCAGAGGATAACCCTTTTGATTTTAATGACGTCATGGCCTTCCCTCAGGGACATGTTAGATTTTTAGCCCCAGAATTGGTAACACTATAAAGTATGGAGGCTCTATGGGGAAGGAAAAAATATTTTACAATAAGGTTCAGGAGCGATAGTCCGCTGTGTGCACCATTATACTATGTAATAGTCTCACATCTGGTATGAATTCATGCAGTAGTATGGCTTTAGTGATGGTAATGTCGGTCACTTGGGTTGTCCACCACTTTGGTACACGCTGAAATATCTCAACAACTATTAGATTTCCATGAAATTTGGTAAAGACATCCATGGTTTCCAGAGACACACAACTTCCCCTCCTGTGCCACCAGCAAGTAAAAGTTTGCGCTTACTCAGTGATATCTAAACATCTACTGAATGGATTGGTGCAAAATTTGGTCCAGACATTCAGAGTCACCAAAGGATGAATCTTAATTACTTTGTTGATCTCGTGACATAATTATGACGTTGAAATTTGTGGTTTTGAGTGAAATATCTCAACAACTATCGGACGGATTTCTATGAAATTTGGTACAGACATTCATATTTCTCTCAGGATGAATTGTAATAGCTTTGAGGATCCTCTGACTTTCCTCAAGCACCATCATCAGGTCAACATTTTCACTTGTCCAATACTTTGGCTTATAACCAAATACCCATAACGACTGACATTCCCATCAGCCCCAGCTGTGCATTGTGTTCAGTGCTAAATAGAAACATTTAGCTTGGCATGCCCCAGTAGCCTGTGGTTCGATTCTGGCAGCTGACCTTTGTCGCATCTTGCATGTCATTCCCCATCTCTCTCTCCCCTTGTTTCCTTTCATCTCTCAACGGTTGCTGACCAATAATGGTGAAAATTGTCCCAGAAATATATTAAAAGAAATATTTTGCATGCTAATACCCTAAAATAAGATGGTGGCCTACATTTTTTATGCTAGCTCCTTACTTAGATTGTCACTCTCTATATATATCATATACAGCTGACTGAGACAACTGACTCCTCAACAGATCTACTTTCATGAGATGTCACTACACATTTAATCAAGTGCCTTGCCTTTTCCATGTGTATTTAAGGTCCTTAGATCAGTTCCTGTACAGGACCAAGCCTGGAGCTGCCTTTCTTGTGCTACCATCAGTCTTCAACATGACATCATGTATGATTCACTACGTTCTCAGGCTGGAAACATAGGCATGTCCAATGAAAAAATAATACATACACTGAAATGATGGAGAGATGATAAAAGCTGAAGAAGTTCAAAATCAAAGGCAAGGGATTTGATGTTGATTCATGAATGCATCTACAAGCAATTAAATGTTTGTCCTATATATATATATATATATATATATATATATATATATATATATATATATATATATATATATATATATATATTGATGGGTGATAAATTAAAGGAAAAACCGGTACAGGTCTGAATGCTTGACCCCTACAGTGAGGGGATCTGGTGGCTCTGTTATGCTGTGGGGGGCATTTTGCTGGCATGGTTGTCGCCTTAGGGGGAAGAGTCACTGCAAATCAATACAAAGTTGTTCTGAGTCAACCCCAGATGAAGAGGTGGTGAAGAGCGCTGTCTAACACGTCAGTCCAAAATCTCCCATAGGTGATCAATTGGGTTGAGATCTGGTGACTGTGAAGGCCATAACATATGATTCACATCATTTTCATACTCATCAAACCATTCAGTTACCAGATTGGATTCTCCTGGGCAGGGATGATACCAGTCTAGAACAAATCTGTGGAGAGATGTTCTGTCATTCTTCATAGATTATTCCTTTCAGCTGCTCTTTGTTGGAGGGGTCGTGTTGCTCTATCTTCTTCTTTGAAATACTCCAAAGGTGTTCTGTTGGATTCAGGTCTAGGGACTAGGACTAGGACTAGGTCATAGTTTTCACTTTTTTTCTTCATTAAAAATACGTGTGATTTTTGCAGCGTGTTTGGGATCATTGTCATGTTGGAAAATTCCTCTCCTGTCAACCTTCTTGAGACTGGGAGTCATCTTTTCATTCAGTATTTGGGTATATAAACATTCATAGTGCCATCTATAAATGTCATCTCCCCTACACCTTTTGCACTCATGCAGCCCTGTATCAGCACACTTCCACCTCCATGTTTCACAGTCAGCACTATGCAGTCACTGTGGTAGTCCTGGCCAGGTCCATGCCAAAACATGCTAGACCCCATCTGACCCATACTAATTTATTCTGGTTTCATCTGAACAAAGAATGTGCCATCAGTATTCATCAGGCTAGTTTTCATGTCCTTTGGCAAAGTTTAATCTTTCAGTTTTTTGCCATTGACTTCATGGAATGCCCTTCGCACTGTCTGAGCCGAGTCAATAGTGAATTGTGTGCGCTGTCATTTTCGAGGACAGCCACTGCACCTTCAGTTATTGGTAGTACGGGTCATCCTCTACCTCCTAACCACTGCTACAACTGTGTTTTGTCTTCTGTTCAGTAGCCTACTGATGATCTTCTACCCTCTCCCATCTTTATGAAATCTGGTTTCTTACTTGTTCAGACAGTTCCTAACCATATGGAGCCATGTTGCATGAGACACAACCCAGGCCAAAATTGAGAAAGTTGTGATCAAAGGTTCTTTTATAAGTTGTTCAGGCAATTAGTCTTAATTGGAAGTCATGGGTGTAATCTCTTTTGTTGAATTGAGGTTGCACATTGAGGCCCGTATTGTCAATTTAGTCTAACCTGTTTTTAATTACAAATAAGATCAAATACCCTACACTACACCCTAAAAATACTACAATTATAGTAAGATGATACAATGTTGAATCATTTAACATTTTAGTGATATTGCACAGGGGTGTACTCAGTTTTGTTATATACTGTATGAATATGCAAATATATTTCTTTTCAGAAATTTAACTACTGGACACAAGATGTCTCCTCCTTCACTGTGAAGTCCATTCTCAGTGTTTGTGCACTGGAGGCTTCACGTCTCCACATTACACTTGTTAAAGTTGAATATTGGACCAGGACTGACTTCCAAACTACTTGTGATGTCACAAATCACTCTCATAGGCCCACCCCTAAAAATCAGATTTTCAATGAGCACAGAGAAACTTTCCACTTTCAGCAGATGAATGTAAAAACAAACTCTGCACATACATCATTCTGCACGGTGAATAAAACATTCAACTGTAGGAACAAGAAGAAAAACATATTTTTGAGTGGAGGGAGACATTAAGAAATTTTCCTTTAAAAAACAGACAAATAACTGAGATTGTGTTGAATAATTGAAATATTGAACTAAAAGTAAACTCTTTGTGTTACATATTGCTGGGATAAATAGAATTTTGTTTGATTTTTGATTCAGTTGGATTGTATTCTGTTGATGGAGCAGACTTCCACTTCGAATCGAATCCAGAAAAAGCCACTTTATCTCAAAATAAAGGAATGTTTCAACAGAAAAAATAGATGCAACTTTTGTGGAATACAGATCTTGGTCTCAATGGGTCATATTATCAGTGCCTCCAGGCTGTTCAATCCATGTGATTAAAAGTAGTGAAAATGCATTATGGGAATAAATTATGAAATTGTTTTACAGTCAGATGAATAGATCATTCTGACCTTATAAATAGTTTGTCCCCTCTGTCCTCTCAGAAACTGCCTTCCCTTTACTGCAGTCTGTATTATAAAGGCATGAGTTGGTATCTCACAACATCATGTCATATGTATTTATGTGTGTTTATGGTTAGATAAGCGTTACTTATTACATTAACCCTTTCATGCATGAATTATGATAACCTCAGTCAGGATTTTTTCCCAAGTGTTTTTATTCCCCTTTAGGCATGAAAAAAAATATTTGAACTTCATTTTTTTTAAACTTGGGATGACACACTATAGTCCACTGTGGTGGCTGATGTGCAACTATACCATCAAAACCCATGCATATCTAAGAAAACGGCTTTTGAATAGCTGTCCACTGTAGTGACCACTATGCATTAAAGGCTTAAAATATCAAGTGCAATTTGATGTTTTTGTCCTAAGATGAAACCTTAAATACAGCCAATATTAGATCCCAGTGACACACCCACACACACACACACACACACACACACACACACACACACACACACACACACACACACACAGCGTGGCTATCATGCAGCGTCTAACTAAAGGGAACGGACTGTGCTCTGTCCAGGGATCCTTCTCAGACTCCACCCTGATATCTGGTGGTGTGGATGGAGCTGTGCCAGTAATACCACTCCTCTGCTTTTATTTTAGACTCAGACCTGACCCTACAAAAGCCTCTGACGCCGTCTCAACCCCACCGCTGCGAGAAACAAATGACATATCCTCCTCACCACTGTAACTGAGAGTATTCTTCTGCTGAGCAGGAAATCGAACAGTTGTGGGACCTTAACACTCAGGAGTGATATGAGTAATGTGACTTTATCTTGAATGCTAATATTTACTCACATCATACAGTATTATTCACATTTTTAAAATCGCAAAGGTAAAGTTAAATATATGGCGCAATTCTCATTGAAAAATCGTTCTGTTCTTTTATTATTTTTCTGTTCTCATTGTATTATACACATCACTCTGCTCAGTCACGCACACACACACTCAGTCTGTGTGTGTATGACTTACTGTAAGCTGGATTTATACTTGACAGCCCTGCTTTAGATACCTGCAGGTAGGTTTTCACTCACTGATATCACCACCACAACACTAGAAGCATGTATTGTACATGATTGGGCCATATCATGCTTTAATTATATTCATCATTAGTATATCACCTCATGTGTCTACAGCACATAATATATGATATCTAATGATACTGTATGTATGTACTGTTTGGATATGACATCCCATGTATGTCCTTCAAAAATTCATCCCCTTAGATAGCATTAACTTTGTGTGGTAATGTTCTGACTTGTATGTTAATTTAATTAATGCCTTCCTTAAGTTGTTGTTTTCAGTCATAGCTACGTACATGTGTGTGTAAATATACAGTATGCTAACTGGTCTGTGTGCTGTGGGGAACCTCTGTGATTGTGGTCACATTCTTACCTCCACAAAGGAATGAATGAATGATTGTCAGTGTGAAATGGAAGCTCTGAAAAAAATTGACCTGTCAATTATGCAGCACTGACACCAAAATGGGACTGATTTAGCAGTGATGTTTTGGATACCTGACATATTATGGCATTAAACGTCATTCCAGTGGCTGGAATAAAATTTGTTTTGTCATAAATCTGCTTTTGGACATTTTTCTGTCAGAATGAGAAAATTGCACAACTACATCAGCTACACCAACAACTAAATGACCCTAGAGATGCAGGCTGCACCACAGAGAGCTGTTAAAATGTGCGCAAGAGTGGATTTATGTGTCAGTTTATTGGGGAGAATAGAGGGAACGCAAGGACCTGCCTGCTGAGGTTCACGTGACAGCCAAAGTCATCAGTATCACTTTTCAGCTTGCCTCTCGCCTTTCTTGAAAAATCTGTAAAACACTTCTTAATCCACCTGCCATATTTGTTCACTCTTTCACCTCCATTACCTTATCACTGTGATTTAAATCAATGCAAGCATTTTCAAATCTAAAAACAATGATTATAAAGAGTATAGGGGCCCTCCTCCTATCAATATATGACATTATACCCTTCCTGAATATTGATGCAAACTTCTAGCCAATCAGATTTTCAATCAGAGTTTGAAAAGCAGATTTAAAGATTCCTTATGTAAGCTACATGCCAGACAGTCTGTATTAAAGTTCTTTGCTACAGTTATATTATTCGTATTCCAATTCTATTCACATTTACATCATACCACTGAATTTTTCACAAGACCCTTTAATGTGTGCATCTCTTATCCGAGATTTGATATTTGATATCTAGAGCCAGAGCACAGCTTGTGTAGTAAAAAGACAACCAACATAACTTTTGACACTAATTCTTATCAAAAGATTAACACAGCTACACCCGTCAGTCACGTGACCCTGGCCTTCAGGTCATAGTCTCAGGAGTCAGTCAGTCCAGAGGATTGGTTCTCTACACCTACAGCCAGATTGCCTTTAGACATGTGAGCCTGCTGTTGTAGAGTCCACTGCTGCAGGGAGAAGTCAAAGAGAGCGTGACTTGTCTGTAATGTTGCTCTTGCATATTTTTACATGGCAATTCATTATTAAAAATGTACAATAGAAATGGAAATAAAAGACTTGCAGCACTCGTGGGCTGTCCTGCAGCACCCACTTTGGAAATCATTGATTTGGAAAACTAATGTTTGAATTTCCACAAAATTTGCAGATTCATGGTCTCCAGAGGATGAATTGTTGACCTTTTCTTTAGCGCTGCCGTGACGTCTGTGTTCCCACCAGTGCACAAGAAATATCAGAATCTAAGATTGCCATGAAATTAGCTGCGAGCCCCACAGCTTTTGCCCTATCGCTGCCCTTTATTGCTTTATAGCTGTTTACAGGTCTTGTTTCTTTAACCACAGATCTAATCATATGCATTAGTCCCTGCAGTGTTTAATACAAACTAATACTGTTGTGTAACATTCTACCAAGCAGCAAGGGGTCCTGTACCAAAGTAGCCCTCAGGCCGAGCGTTTAACACCTTTTTATGGCACAGCATTAATTTCCTGGCAAGGCCCTTGCCTATCAGATCATGTTCATTGTATGCTGGCTCTGCAGTTACTTGCTTTGAAGAGCAACTGATATATGGAATCATCTTCCATACTTCTCCTCATGACTAATAACCTCGCTGGAAGGTGGGAGCTTTAAAAATCTTTGAAGCCCCGTGGGCTGTGAAAAAAAAAATGCGTAAAACGACACACTGAGGAGTCTGTGCGCTGATTTTAAAGATGAATATTAAGAGTCTGTGGATGGAGGGCAGAGGGGACAGAGGAAGGATATTATCCAGATGTCATTTTCCTCTAAAGCTAAAAGTGGCATATTATGCCTGACACCTCTTCTAGCAGATGAGACTGCAGTGGGGGTAATCTGTCTGCCTACAGTGGAAGATATATCCATTTACATTATGCATGGTTTCAAATGAGAGGCCATCGCTGTAATGTAAAAGGTATTTGACAGTGAGAAGGGAAGGGGGAAATATGCAAACTAAAGAGAGCTGCTGTGATTCCAACACACGCTCTTCAGTGAATGACATAGCAGGGCATGAATATTCATATATATTCACATGTGGCTTTATGTCTTATGAATGCTTAAGTGAGTTTGACATGTGTAAGTTAATTAGTATTCTGACACTTGGTTAAATGAAGCCACAGATCACACTGCACTGAACACCTGATGCTGATGCTTGCTGTCATATCATTAACTGAAATTGCTGGCTGCTGCTTATTTTGTGACTCACTCACACGGTTGTATGAATAACTGGGTTACTTATGTTCCATGCGAACATCATAACCTGAATATGATCAGTCTTTTGGGCAGTGTTGGCCCAAAGGTTAGAGAAGCAAGCTTGTGATCGTAGGGTTGCCAGCTCAATCCTCTGGACCGGCAGGATAAATCTGAATGGGGAACGTGAGGAAGTAGCGCTTGCCCCTCCCTCATTACCACCACTGAGGTGCCCTTGAGCAAGTGCTACCCAACTGCTCCAGTGGAGCTGCTCAGTGGCAGCAGATCAGACTGTGATTGTACTGGGCAGCTTCAAGGTGTGAATGTGTAACAGTGTGAATGTGATCATGTGATTGCTCTCAGTGAAATTCCCCTGAATAAATGAAGGTTAAAAAACAAAAAAACAGGATAAGACTCATTACTAGAATACCACTGTGTATGTATGTGCACAGGTGTGTCTCAAGTCACGATAATATAAAATGATACACTGTATAAATGCTAATTTATATCATTCGACATAAATTAGGATTTCAAATTGTTCAGACGTAGAAATACAAATGATCAACATTTAATGTAACAAATGCTGAAAACTTACAATCTTTAGCTGTGATTTATTACAAGGAGAGAGAGTTCTGTTAACTTGTGTTCTTTAACTAATTTCTGAGGTTTAAACTTTCAGAGTGAACAAAAATATACCAGCTGACAGGACTTGTCATTTTAAGTTTGATAAACCTAACATAGAAGTTTGATTAAAGGCCCCATGACATGAAAAATACATTTTCCCAGTTTTAATCCTGTGTCCCTGTGTTAATTGTTCATGTATCTCTTGTTATATGCCAAATATATGTCAAATATTCTGTATCAGAGTATTTTACATCAGAATCCCTGTCTCTTCTCTTCCTGTAAATTGATTTCAGATGTTGGACGACTCATCCTGCACTCAAGGGCGTTTACAAAAGTTCATCCAAACAAATGTGACTTTGGGTGAGTAGCTATCCACGTTGGTCATACAAAACCACACTTCACCATTTGTGGGTTGTAGTAGCTAACAGAGCAATATGGAGAGAGATAGGAGGAGATGTGTGTTTGGATATCAGTGGGCAAAAAGGTTTTCATTTCTAAACAGTGTGGCTGCTGAGGTCTAGTTCATTCATCTCTCCCTCATCCTCCTCCTGAACTAACAACGGGTGAGGGAGGTGTGTGTGGAGCCAACAGTCCTCTGTAGCTCTGTTTCTCTCTGCAGCTCCATATCACGCTAAACTCTAAGCCTTGCCCACTTTTTTAGCAGTCCAATCAAATGCAAAGGATTTGATTTAAAAAATAAAAATAAGAAGAAAAATAAACTCAGATTTTTTTTTTGTCAAGGAAACACATCACTTCACTTTGCAAGGTTGGATCAACCTCATCACACCACAGATATCGCTGGTAAATGGGAATGCCACATGCACATGTTAGTGAGGAGGTAAAACAGTATGGAACATGGCTGCATCAGGTAAGTTTACCTTTAGTGAAATTAATGAAGTTGGTAGGTCCAAGGGTAAAGTGAATTGTTGTTGTAAGATTATAATGAAGCAGGGGGAGGCCATGTTCAACATTAGGGGAGGGGTGGGGTAGTGAAATCACTGTCCCCTTCCACCATGTAATTGCATCATTAATGTAACAGGTTTCAGCATATGCTATTAACTATCTTTTCCTCTCTGGTAGACATGGGGTGCTAAAATAATCCTTTGACTGGGATTTACTTGGCATAAAACACTTGCCCCATTACCACTTGCCACTTCTAGTCAGTCATCATGCTTTGCTAAGTAATATAGTCCATTAGTAGGCTTGCTTATAGTAATAAAGGTTAGAAATATCTTTATCAGTAACTTAATGAGACCATTAGGCCTATAGTCAACTGGTGCTTATCCAAGCTAGCTTGTCCAATTGAGACCAATTCCCCACCAGGCCAGAGGACTGAAACTGCTTTGATGAGTTTAGCCATGATTTATGGTAATAATATCCAATTTTATTTATTTCCAGCTTCTGATGTCCAATATAAATTGATTTGTTGAGTAGGCTAAACATCTTATTAGGCTTCAAAGAAGTGGGTAGGCTAATCATAGCCTTTATACCACAGCAAGCAGATTGCTCATTTTCAGCACCACCTTCACGATAGTCCACTGCACAATAATCCTTTTATTGCTAGTTCACAGGCGGCCTGCTTGGTTTCTCTCTCATGTGAGCGCAATCTGATGCTGTCTGTAGTGCTGAAAATCTCTCTGTGTGTCTCTGTATGTCTCTCTCTGATCTCCCTGTCCTAAGCAGAAAAATCCAGTGTGAATGTATTGTTGATGTGATAATTTCCCATGAATTTAATTAGGTTAGGCCACAACTGAAAGTCGAAGTTGATTTCTTTAGGGCATTTGTGGCCTATGATATTTATTTGGTAGGCTTATGAAATCAGAAACACTAGGCCTGTGATAGCCTGATCAATTGCCAAAAATATGAAGAAGATATTAGCATCAGTGTCTTACCAAGAACTTTCAACAAATGCACAAAACAGAGAGAAAAGTTGTATAGATGCTCAAACACTCAGGTGCAAGAATATACAGATTTGAGATTATATAATTCTGGTAAACCCTATTTCCCGTTTATCCCATTCACAAGCCATCAGAAAACTTGCCCTATTAGGCTACGTTCAACAAATATCCAAAATATTTTTTTTCCTGGCTGACGCTGGCTGGGAATTGTATGTGTGTGCATGTTTTCCTATGTTTCTTTTCCACTTTGATCATTATCATCCATTTAGGCTAAGTTGCACAATTGCAAGCCAAAGTAGCCAAAAGAAAACGGTAAAAGTGAGGGAAATAAAATAAAATCAAAGCCTGAGTATATTGTTGGTGTGATAGCTTTTATGATTTTTAGGTTACAGTTTAACTGAAACACAACTGGTCTATAGGATTTCGCTTATAACCTACTTGGGTCAGGCCTTTTAATTCCTTTCACACAAACCTCTTGCTCAGCAGAAAAAGGTAATTAAACCAGTATGAACATTACCAGTAACCCATTAAAGCAAATTTAATGACTGACAGCTTTTGAAGTCATATTTTTTTCTCCTTGTCACCATGGCTAGCTTATCTTTGTCTAGCTTATTTATGCCACCAACCAGTAGTTATGGTAAGAAAACAGTATTAAAGTATGGGAAATATTTGGGCACTGTTGTTTGGGGTTATAATAAATACTGTACCATAAGCTAACAGTAGACCATACGTAAAGCCCTAGTTTAAAGATTGTTTGTGAAATATCAGTGTTCATTTAGAGTAACAATAAAACATTAGCAGTATAGGGAAGTGCGTATCAAGAATGCACTGTGATTGTACATTCTTGATACGCACCCCCCCCCTCCCCCTTCCACCTTTAAAGGAAGACAAAAAAGGATTAAACTTGTTGCACTCATTCAACAGATTGACAAAGATGTCATCCCTCTTACGGAAGATGGGGATCTGGCCAAATACATTTCCTCATAAGGGGATCGACTGGCATTGATGAACCTCTACAAAAATCAAACACCACTTCAGAAACAAAAGATGGGCCTTTTCCTAAAGTTCCGGGCAAAGCTCCAGATGGGAAAGGAAGCTGATACTAATAAAACTAAAGATCAAGTGCCAAACAATGAATCTCCAACCCCTGCAAAGAAGAGAGGGAGAGCAAGTCATTGCAAAATTAAAATAGGGTGGCTGCACAGTGGGAATGAACAAGTAAAGCAAATGAGAGCAAAATAAAGAGGGTCACAATGACAGTAGATGTTGGAGTAGAATGCGGCATGGATACTGTCCTTGAAGAAGGAAAGAATTTCTTCCTCCCAAAAGGAATGTCAACCAAAGGCCATCTAACACACTTCCACTTCGAAGTGTGGGATTACAAACACAACCCAGTCCTTGAGGATGTAACTACTGGTTTTATCTATGACACTCCGTCTCTGTATGGCCAGGTTAGGCTTCTATATTGCTACTTGCCCCAAGGAGAAGTTACAAAATGATAGTGCCACAGATGATACGGAAGCAGAAGACACTGATGATGTAGAAGAGATAAATGATGATGATGACGATCATGATCGAGATAATCCGCAGCTGGATTCTGATGATATAGTGCAAGAGAGTGAAGATGATGTTGGTTAATTTCCTGCTAGATGAAGATGATGACTCCTTAAACAATGGCATGGAACGTGGCTCACTGGACAACCTGTCAATATCAGTCATTGACTCCCATGGTATCACAGGTGCTCACATCATTGATTGCTACTATACTGTAGAAGATATAATGCTACACAATATTCCAAACACTGACCTTACATCTTCTGCATCTGAGTATGAAGTTAAATTTGGTCTAGGCGGCAGTGAACATGCAAGTCACGATAATGACACAGAGCCATGTGATGTTGAGGTAATGCGACAATATCTACCCGTGTGTCCAGTGATGCACACCCACAACAGCCAACCTCCATGTCACATGTGTCCAGTGAAGCACCCCTTCAATAGCCACCCACCATGTCACATGCATCCAGTGATGCACCCTCACAACAGCCACTATCCATGTCAAGACCTCCGAAGATAGAATCCATACACCATAGCAACTGCCTGAATGAAATGATCAATAGATTCTTGGATCCAGCAGTGCTGACACAGCCCTTGATTATAAAACGACTACTTCTTGATAATACAGAGGAAAATGGCACTGGCTCAGGTGTTGTGAGAGAAGTGTATAGTTCTTTCTGGCAAGAATTTTATGATCGTTGTACATTAGGAACAACAATGAAAGTCCCTTTCATCAGGCATTACTTCAGCAGTGACACTTGGAAGGCCATTGGCAGAATTCCTCTTAAAGGTTATCAAACATGTCAATACCCACCAATCAAGCTGGCTCTCCCTCTTGTGGAGGAGATCTTGTGTTGAGCAGTGTGCAGTGACGTACTTTAAACCGTCAAGCAGTTTGTGAATTGCCAAGATTATGTCATCCCCCAGAAGGCTCTCGATTTTTCCTCTGTTGATACTGATGAGCTACTGGAGGTCCATGGCAACTATGAATGTTGAATGAGAGTTGCAGCTGAGACACTCAGAGAGCTCCTGATGGAGATTGCACACAAACAGCTTATGCAAAGTGTATGTGGTAAATTGCTGGAGGAAGGTGATGCAGCCAAATCACCCTTAACCATGATGAGCTTGTCAAGATGTATGGCAACCTCAAACCAACACCTAAGAAAGTACAGGAATTCCTTCAGTTCCCTGTGATGATGACGCCAAAGCAAAGGAAGGTAGAGAACCACCTTAAAAGGTACTTCAGGGAGTTGGATGAAGAAAAACTTAGCAAGTTCCTACGGTTTTCCATGTGTGCCCAATAGTCCCTCTTGTGAATTTGATGTTTGAAAACAGAATCTCAGTTCTGCTGTGATCACGTCACTTCCTGTGGTGGGGTTCTGGAAGTAGCTGACTGCTATGAGAACTTACCAGACTTATGGTCTGATTTCAATGCAGTGTTTGACAGCAATATCTGGATTATGGACATTGTGTAGCTCGTGCTCAACAGTTTTTTGGACATACATTTGACTTTGCCCGGAGGTCGGCTACTAGTTTAACACTATGGAAGATATTTTTGTTCAGAATTAAAATTAAAAGTCCAAATAGAAAATTAAAAGACAGAAAATTAAAAAGATTATTATTTTACTACACTTCTAGGAATAATCAGGCCATAATCAAACTTAAAAAGAAAAAGGAAATTGAAAAAGCAAATTTAAAATGTAAAATGATAATTAAATGAGGAGAGAGGAGGGCAGACGTGGCATTCCCAAACTTGATTGTTTTATGCAAAGATAATTCTATTTATTTACATTTAATTTGATTTTTTAAATTTATTTTATCATTTGTTGCACAAAACACATAACATACATTTTTCTTTTAGACAAACCAAATGATAACCTTGACACTCAAAAAAAGTTGTTTTTACTGAAAATAATTGACAGAGCTGTTATCTCTAAGGACGTACCATTTGAAACATTTAGGGTCCCTATGTACTTTGAAGCAATTAAAAGTTTTTCTCTTCCTAAAACAGTCTTTTATTTAATTTATTTTTTAAATATACTTTTATATATCAATCTTAATGGTTTCATGCATTGTTTAAAGGAGCAGTTCACCCCCTCCAAACCATATTTTCCTCTTACCTGGAGAGCTATCTATCCATCCAGATAGTTTTGTTTGTGATTTGCCAGTTTGTTGCATTATTTTCTACTGAAGTACACCCACCATAATAGTTCTTAATGAAACTGTTCACAACAAGGTCTGTGGATTATCTTGAGTAACTGCATCATGATTTCTGGAAAGAGACATTGCTGTTGAGTTTTCCAAATGTAATTTTTTGGTGCTTTGAGCATCACAAAAGAAGGCCAATTGAGCTCCATTGTAGTGGGCTGATGGCAGACATCTTTATGGCCAATATGTCCAAACCTTGGCAAATCACACTAAAACTACCTAGCATTGCATTGTACTACCTTCAAAAAATTATTTTGTCAAACTAAAACTACTTTAAATAAGTAGTTCAACTACATCTAACCTACATTATGGACAATTATCACAATCTGAGTCTGGAATCTCATAGTTACATGGAGCAACATCTGAACTGACACTGAGTGAAGTGTGGGTGTGTTTGATTTAGTGACTAGGGTAGGCAAAACCTCACTCAAGCATGGGTGTCTTTTAAGGAGGGGATGCAGTTGTTGACTACTGAAAAAGCTACTGCAAAATGTAGTTAAACTAATAGAACTACACATAGTTAACTACTCCCCAACACTGACTATTATATCCACGATTTGCTTTCACATCTCTTATAGCGTCTCTAATATACATTCAGAACATTCCAATGATTTCATAACCATTGTTACTTTGTCTCAGTGAATATATCAGGATTCAGCACAGTTCAGTGAAAAGGAACTGTTGAATAGGCTTTAACTGCACTGATATGCCTGTATACATTATTATACATTAAGCCACCAGTAATACTATGTAATAATATGAACGCAACAGAGTAGCTGATAAATGGGGATGACTAAAGCCTGTCTTTAGATATTTTACATCACTGTTCTAAGTGAGGTGTATAGTTCTGCAGCATCAAATGCATCTGTAGGAATATCCCATCCATTCTCCTGCATTAGTAGTACACAGAGCTCAAAAACAGTCTCATCACAAAGGAGCTGACTTGGATGTGCACTCGTCCTTGCACACAGCCAATTGTGTACATGAGGACTGGACAACCTCCATACACATCTTGGCCTGGCCTGGGTCTGATCTTCTTTCTGCAAGAATATACATTACAGGACAACCACTATTACTCTTGAGGGGGTGTATAGCCTATATTGGGTATTGCATTATCTCCACTCACTTATAGATCAGACCATAGGGTACTTAAACATTGCGCTTGACTTTGCCCGTAGGCTAGGGCTGGTCAGACTAATATTTAGTGTGGACCTATCCGGGATTAAGGTACTGTAAGCAAAGAAGGTACCATATATGAAACTGTGGTTTAGGGGTTGTGTGTATGTGTGTGTGTGTGTGTGTGTGTGTGTGTGTGTGTGTGTGTGTGTGTGTGTGTGTGTGAGTGTGTATTATGTGTTAACTGAACAAGGTTGAGGAAGCAGAACTGGATTAGGCTTTTATCCAAAAAGTTTCCAGAGAAATGGCCATTCTCTTAGAGGGCTTTGAACATGTTCATCCACAACTGAATGCTTTGTATTCCCAACTAGGATTCAATGTGTTGATTGCCTGCACTGCATCCATGAATAAAACTGTTGTCTTTGGCAAAAGTGTTGGTGTGGTTTCTACTCAGAAACACTTGCATGTTGGTGACATGTCTGTTTTCAGTGCCAATGTCTGCACAAATCCTCTCTGGACACCCACCCAAGCACCTGATGCATTGAATATAATAGTCAGCTACAACCTCAGGGTCGTTTTTTGTTGTGTAAGCTTCCATCCATACAAAAAAACAACTGAAACCATTGATGCATCCATTAATCCCTATACCATATGGCCTCAGTTTATCATAGGAGTCCATGTCCCAAAGAGCAGTAGGCCCTATAGTGTTGTGCTGCCTAAGATGCTGCATTCTTCAAAACTCCACAACTTGATTAATTTGATGATCTGTCGTATTGTGTCCTGCTGTACCACAAGTCCCATTTGAATTGCCTCTAGATGTAACCAGCAATATTCTTGCATCTGTCCATTACATTGTAGTTCCTGATGAGCAATAGCTATCACCTCATCCAAATCAGTATGTTGTTTTCTTCTGAATAGGCCCAATTCACAGCAAAGTCTCTTCAAAGTCAGGATGCTTATGATAATATGATGATCCTGGGCTAAAATCACGAGTATTTCCTTATTGCTAAATCCGATTGAAAAGTATAATTTGATTAGCTCATCCGCTGCAGGCATAATACACGGCAAGCAGCGGAGTTTGTGGTGTAATGAGGTTGATCCAACCTCGCAAAGTGAAGCGATGCGGTTCCTTGACAAAAAACAAACAAACAAACAAACAAACAAAAAACACTATTATTAAGTTTTTTATTGTAAATCTGTGACTTTAATCTCTGAGAATTTCTGAGTTTTTTCTCACAAATTTATGACTTTATAACCTCAGCGAATATCCAAGACTTTTTCTCATGAACTTACGACTTTAATTTTGGAAATTCTGAGTTTTTTCTCTGAATATTACCTCCCCCTCCCTCGTCTCTGTAATTTTTCTTTTTTAAATCTACAATGGCCCTAATACACCGTCGTACCCTGAAATGAAAATGAAAGCAAGAATGTTCTGAGCTGATTCACAGCATAAAGATCAGGGTCAGTCCAATGGTGGAAGAAGTACTCAAATCCTTTACTTAAGTAAAAGTACCAATACAGCAATGTAAAAATACTCCATTACAAGTAAAAGTCCTGCATGAAAAATCCCACTTAGGTAAAAGTACATAAGTATTATGAGCTTGATGTAGTTGGTTTGGTCCCTCTGACTGATATATTATTATATATGACATCATTAGATTATTAATAGTGAAGCATCAGTGTTAGAGCAGCATGTTACTGTTGTAGCTGCTGGAGGTGGAGCTAGTTTACACTACTTTATATACAGTTAGCTAGTTTAGTCCTGTGGTTCCCAACCTAGGGGTTGGGCCCCTCCAAAGGGTCACCAGATAAATCTGAGGGGTCATGAGATGATTAATGGGAGAGGAAAGAAGAAAAAACAAAGTTCTGACACACAAATCTGTTTTCAGTTTTTGGACTTTTTCTCTAATCTTTGATTTTTGCTGAAATATTGCATCATTTGAACATTTATTGAAATGAAAGCATGTGAGAAGTTTAGAGGGAAAAATCACTATTTGGTGGAGCTGTTAACAACTCATAGACATGTGAAATGTGACCCCGACTACACACTGCTTTTTGTAAGACTTCAAAAGCCAAAAAGGTTGGAAACCACTGGTTTCATCTTTAACGTTTAATGTGTTGTATTTTAAAAGCTTGATATATTATCCATTGTGTCAAACCTTCATCTGAAAAATAACTAAAGCTCAAATAAATGTAGTGGGGTAGAAAGTACAACATTTCCCTCTGAAATGTAATGGAGTGGTATAAAGTATAACGTAGCATCAAATAGAAATACTCAAGTAAGGTACAAGTATCTCAAAATTGTACTTAAGTACAATACTTGGGTAAATGTACTTAGTTACTCTGGAAATGACAGCTGTCAAATAAATTTTGCTCCAAAACACTGACTGCCACAAAATAAGCCACAAAATACATAAGCTGCAGCCAATAGTCTCAGTTAATGATCTGATAAGCAGCAGCAATAAGTGAGCAACATGAGCAGAGCTGCTTTGAGTTTCACATGTTTGTTTTGTGTCTATTTCAACTACATTCTGCAGATGAACCACACCCCTAACACACTGCTGCTGCTTGAAAGCCTCAGTGTTTTTGTTCATGATGAGAATGAAAACAATCCTGAATATAATAAAAGTTGTGATGTAGGTTGTATTTTCGCATTGACTATAGAATTAAAATAAATACTGGATCATAAAATGTGGTAAGGACATCCATAAGTGAAAACATGACTCTGACAACACCTGCATCTCCATGCAGAAATGACAGAGACAAAAACACTGCAGCACAGACCATCAGAAACCTGGATAATGTTAAAACATACCATGATATGAATAACTAGATTTCTTATATATCATGTGTCAAATGTTATTAAAACCTGTACAAGACTCACAGCAGGGACACCAGAGAACATGAACTTATTGACAGACTAGCCTGTTCTTGTCTGAGATGACTTATAAATAATAAAAAATAAACTTTCTTCCATTCATCACACACAGCAGAAAGTGACAGGAATAGCAGGAAGAATCATCGTATCAGTTCATTTATCGTTTATGCTCTTTTTCCATTGATTATGTTGAAATCATCTATTTCACACCATGGAGCCCAAGATTAATACAAAACATATCTTTCATGCTTTTTATATGAGAGGAGGTCCTTGAAACTTTCCAAAAACCAACATGATACTAAAATATTTAATATCTGTCTTTGATGTAAAAAGTTTGTTTTTGGCGGCTCGGGCCTCAAGAGCAACGCTCAAGTTAAGATATCCGCATGCCACTGCAGTGTGCTGAGCTACAGTGTGCATCAATGAAATTTTAATAAGTTATCAGTTACTTTGAAGTCACTCATCGCACACTGGTTTGTTGTTTCATCCAAATCTGCTTTGCTGTCACGCTGTGTGAGTTCTGTATGTGTTTGGATGTGTTTAAGTGGTGAGGAAGTGTGCACATTAAAGGAACTCAACTATGTAGGTTTCAGTAACAATATGAAAACAAAATATGAAAAGAGGTGTAGAAGAATAAGTAAATGTGTTATAAATACATAAAAATGTGTAAATATGTATCAGATTTCAACATGAAACTAGATGTATGAATGAGATGGATTTATATATTGTACTCTAAAATTTCAAGTCAAACGGTTAAAAAAATGTGAAAACATGTAACATCAAAATAAACAAAAACAGAAGAGAAAAGACAAAACAATTTTAAAAAATCTGACAAAAATATTAACTCAAGGTCCAGACTAGCTTTTACTGGAACTTTCCACCAACCATCCCTCACCGCCTGTAATCATGTGGCTGAATTTCCATAGTAAAGTTACATAATGATACCTGAGAAACTGAGCTTTATCTACTGATGAAGAACCTGATATACATAACTGAAAGCTCTTGAAAAAAACCAGTAAATGTACCTTGAGTTAAGATTTTATTGTCAAACAGTCAAGATTGAACTTTCTCACTCACAGATGGCAGAATACTGTTACTATGTTACAAATGACAGTGTACAGTGAATGTGCATATATGTTAACACGTTACAAATTACAAATTTAGATATATAGAATCATTGTAAAATGAAAAATGAAAAAACTGGAACTCAAAATGTACAATCCATCCACCCTGACTTCCCATTGTTGCTCTATGGTAATATCTGTTAGGTGGAACAGAGCAGGTGGACCCAAATGCAGGCTGAGTGAGGATGAGGAACCTTATTTATTAAAGGCTTGTGCAGGCAAAAACAAAGCTGGCAGGTCAGATTGAACCAGAAACAGAATACAGAACAAACTGAACAAATGATCCTAAAAAACTGAACTGAAAACCAGGGCTTAAATACAAATTGAACTAATGAAACTACAAGGAACAGGTGGCAAGACACAAGGGCAGGCTGGGAGCTGATTAGCTGGGGAAGACACAGAGAGCAGGACGAGGCTAATGAGACTGAATGCAGGGCAAGTGTGAAGGGAAAAGCAGGCTGAGGAGGAGTATATGAACACAGAAGGAAAAACACCCGACAAACAGAAAACCAAAAAACCAAAAAACCAAAAACACAATGAAGACAGTGTATCTAAAAAAGGCAACTTAAATGATATCACGCCAGACTTCTTTAAAGATACAACTCAAAACAGCTTCCTCCCTCCCAGTCCAGTCCAAACAAAAAGGGAGAAAAGTCCGAGGGCCTCTGGAGGACTGGTGGAGAATGGCAGCTAAGGACACAGAACCTTAACAAATATCACCCAATTTTCCTTTGCTTCCGTGATAATTAACACAGTTGCTAGGAGGCGCTGTCACCTGAACGTGAACATATGTCATTTTGGGGCACTTACTAAAACGATTCTGTCATTTTTGTCAGGAGTATGGTCTCTATCCCGGGTTGAAATGTGTCATCACATCAGGATACACCACTGTCTGACTTCCCAGTGTTGTTGCACCTCAACTCCCCAGACAAACAGCACATCCCTGTTACTGTACATTACCTTGACTACAGGTATCACTTCAAATCATGCAATGCTACATGACGCAGTCGATGTATGTTACATTTGACTGACATGAAAGCTCTGTCTCCTCACAGTAAGTGGGTCCCGGTTTCCAGGCTGTACTCTGCCTCTCAACCAATGTGTGCTGCAATAGACTGGAGCCTCACATGACCCTGCACAAGATGAATTTTACATCTGGAGTAACACAAATATTAAAAGACAAATTATTCCACAAGGAAGCTGGTCTGTAAGAGAACCATAATGAGAGAGCAGCGGTAATGGGAAGAAAAAAAAAAAGAAATGAAAAGGCAAGGGGGATGCTATGAGAACAGGTTGAACTAAATCAATACTCAAGCTAAAGTGAATAATATTTGTTCTCTGTACAGTACACTGATTCTAATTGGGAGTGAGGAGCAGCTGGGTGGGCAGGTAACTGGGTCAGCTGATGAGATAAAGTGAGAAATTAAATAGTGATGGCTGACGGACAGGTGCGGAGGTCTGGAATGACAGGAGAGGTTAGCATGGATGACACAGACAGCACACATATTAATCAGATGAGCTAGAGACAGAAAAGAAGAACACGACAGTGGATGGAGCAGCTGTTACCATGACAGTAGACACCGCATTCTTTATTCTAACTCATTTTCATTACATTTTTCTTTAGTTATTACAGTGCCTCTGTCAGAGTTTAAAGTAACAGCTTCCCTGTGATTAACAGGGAGTTTGTGACATCTTTCTCAATGAGCAGTTCTTCTCTTTATTTCAAACCTCAGCTAATTATTACAATCACAGAGCTACTGGTGGCCAGTCTGTGGGAGACAGCTGTGCACATGAAAAGACCCCAGCGGTGGGAGTTGAGCTGCTATTAAACATGCTGTTATCTGAAAGTGGAAAAATCTTTGTCTATCTGGCCCAGAAAGTGGCAGTACAGTGTGTTCCATTTAAATCTGAGAGCAATTAAACAAGAGGTGAAAGGATCCTTGTTGTTAATGAGAATATCCAGCAGCAAGGTTTTGTTTTGCTTGCAACAGAGACAAGTCTTGTGGGAGGCTGATAAGAGGAAGGCCCTCCACCCTTCCTGCAGCGAGATAGTCAGATCGTGTCTTACCCACTTGACCCTTTGGGATTTCAGCCTTATTTTATCTCATCCGAGCTTTCAATGAAAGTTTATCAGAAGAATGTGGAATGCAAAACATTGTACATCACAGCTATGTGTCTCTGTGACACATAGCTGCTATGAGTCATAACAGCCTAACATGTCCTGTCACGTCTGAATAAAGTCCTCAAGGGTTCACAATTTTTCAAATCTGTCTTAAAACAACAATCAGAGGCCCAAATGAAAAGTGAAACATGTTTTTCTTGCTGTAATCATTCCTCCTGTTCATACTGACCATTAGAAGATCCCTTCATAATGACCTTACAATGGAAGTGATGAGGACAAAATCCACAGTCCTCCTTCTGTGCAAAAATGTATTTAAAAGTTTATCTGAAGCTAATATGAAGCTTCAGCATCCAAATGAGTCAAATCAAGTAGATATCTTTCAATGTTACAGTCCTTTTAGTGTCAAAGTTCCTCTTTTTGTTACTATACTTCCACCACAGCTCAACAGAGAAACACTGTCCGAGGAAACACAAAGAGGGAATTTGATGCTAAAAAGACTGTAAATGTGTCAGATATCCACTTGATATGACTAACTCGGACTGCTGAAGCCTCATATAAGCTTGCCAGCTAGCAAGTTACATGTCTGTCCATGTCTTAAAAGGGCTTTTTTTAAAACCACAAAAGTGGAGATATACAGTTTTTATCAATCAGTGGGGTAAATATAGTACACAGACTTATGTCCATATTCAAACACATGGGAATTTAGTTTTAGGAAGGAAAGCATGCCACAGTACTATCCACATGACATGAACAATTAAATTAATGAGGTTTATATATAGTAACAACAGGCTGGAGAAAAACATACATATGTAGCCTTGGGGACTTCCCCCTGACGTGTCTGAAAGGATGTTTTGTTGCCAGGAGTTTTGTTTTATTACTCACCAGACAATAATTTCCTTTACTGCAATAACCTGTGAACGGCTGTTTGCAAGAACAAACAGTGATGTTTATTTCTGGCTTCCATTATTTACATCCGGCAGTGACTAATCAGTTCATATTAATAGATGGCCACCTAAAGGCAAGGGCCTTGTAAATACAAAAGGTCACAGCGCTGTTTATAGTGAAGGCAGGAAAGAATTTATCACTTGTTGTGATCAAATTCTGTCAAAAGAAGGTTGAATTTTGTAGCCACATGTGGAGACACACAAACACTGACACTGCATCACATTCAATCACATGCTCTAAACTAATGTTGCGCGGGTTAAATAGCAAAATAATGCAATTTTGAACGTAATTTCTTGTTGATGAAAGTATTAAACCCTTTTATTTGGCAAGACAACAAAGTGCATGTAAATGATGGGTGACAAATTAAAGGAAAAAACAACATAAAGTGTCCTAAAATCTCCCATAGGTGTTCAATTACGTTGAGATCTGGTGACTGTGAAGGCCATAACATATAATTCACATCATTTTCATACTCATCAAACCATTCAGTGATCCCTCGTGTCCTGTGAATTGGGGCATTGTCATCCTGGAAGAGACCAGTCCCATCAAGATAGAAATGTTTCATCATAGGATAAAGGTGATCACTCAGAACAACTTTGTATTGATTAGCAGTGACCCTTCACTCTAAGGGGACACGTGAACCCAAACCATACCAGCAAAATGCCCCCCCACAGCATAACAGAACCACCAGATCCCCTCAAGCATTCAGACCTGGACCAGTTTTTCCTTTAATTTGTAAATACACTACAGATATAGCACAATTTACATATTCATACAGTATGTATTGATATATACAGTACTACTAATACCAACAACATATTTTCAGTTTACTCAAAATATGCTATGATTTCTTTACTTCAAATATGTTGTTTTGGTCCCCCATTGTTTATATTTATTGCATGATACACATTTAAAATAACTTATGATATACATGATAAACTGAGACACCATGAAGTTGTAATTTCTTTCAAATTCATTTTGTTTTTCTTGCTTTGTACATACTGTAAATAAAGCTTCAAACTACTCAAATCACACCATAAATACATATATGTAAAAATATATTTTGATTGCTTTCAAATGTATGCTATGATTTCTGTACCTAAATGCCATTAAGCTATAAATAATTGTATTTAAATCCACTTATTTTTACTTAATATATACATATGGTAATTTACATAGGTAATTTACATATTTAAAATATATATTTAAAATATAACAGCTTTTTGTAGTATATTGAATATATATTACTGTAATAGTTGTCCACAAGATATTAGGTTAAGTATGCACTAGTACATTAGTACAAGAGAGTTTACTTAAAGTCCCCTCCTCTCAAAAATATGTTTGTCTTCTTGTTCCTACAGTTGGATGTTTGAGCTTCACTGTGCAGAATGACGTCTGTTTTCACGTTCATCTGCTGAATGTGGAAAGTTTTTCTGTGCTCATATAAAATCCGATTTTAAGACGCCAGTCATGGTCCACTAATTAACATGTCATACAGTGTCTCGTTTGTTTAATCTGTACTTTTACATAAGGTGTACAAACAACAGGTGTTATGGGGTGCTTGTTTTGGCAACAAGGCTTATTAGCATAGAAGGGGCCAATTTTGCACCGAATGTATGAATATTACCTAATTTACATGCATGCAAATGCAATGGGCACACCACAACGCTATTTGCTTGGCAGCACTTGGATTGCATTTCACCCTTTGAATGCTTTGTGAATTACACGCTGTCTTTTTGTCTCATTTGCATAGGTTTAGCAGCCACAAAAGCCTTGCAATCCTTTTGTGGATTTGGCCCTCAAAGTACTAATCATGAGTGCAGATGAAAGTATTTTTTGAAAGTTTTCTTTGGAAGGGATACTGTCAAAAGTAAAAGGGGAGGACATGGGCTTTGAGAGCTTAGAACAGGGGTACTCAGAGGGCCACTTAATAAATTTCCACTGCATCAAAGTTCAGTACAAAAACTCCAGAACTCTGTACATGAGCAGCATTTCTGTGTTAATGGGAGATGTTACACCTTTGTTGTGTAACCAAGTCCTTAAAGTTGAGCATAAAAAGGTGCGACAGCCCAGCGGAGACACTGTGAAAGTGTTCATTAATGAGTCTGCTGCTGTGTGAGTTCTTCATTGCATTTATTGTTGAAAATGCTTGATTTTACAATTATTCTGCTAAAGTCTTGATATCACAGCTTCAACTGGTTCAGTTTTCTGGTTCTTACCTGCGTGTTTTGCAGTCCCACTCTTCATTATGGCCACTGTTTCATTGCAAATCAAGGACGACGGACTCGTACTTCCCCCAAGCAAAATTAATGCGAATTTCTCAGTCCACTCATCCATAAATGCAGGTTTTTCACTGCTCTTTTTTATATCAGCTAGTTTGAACAAGCCATTTTACTTTATCAAGAGTGCCTACATTCCAAAAAAACCCTTACTAACTATGGCAACCAGTGGGCGGCTCAATGATGACAGCTGAGGTGATGTGATAGTTATGGATCACTCAGAACCAGTCTGGGTCAAGTTGCAATTAAATTTCGTTCCGGATTAAACTGTTATTTGGTCCAGATCCAGAGTCCACCTATAGACAATGTTAAAGCTACATTAATCAATATTCTTTATGGTAACATTGAGACAAATGTTTTTTTGTAATATTAAAGGACTCATCTATCATAACCAACTGAATTATGACCCACTTTGTAGCTCTACAGAGAATTTTAGCCACTCACTGTTTTAGTTTGACTTCTTGCTGGTTGTATGTGACCTAGAGCCCATTATCTGTATGGTTGAACTCATCATTCTCATGAACCCTGTTTCCGGCAAACAAGATGCAATAAAGTCACCCAGCAGTTGTCGGTCATTGTCTAAGTTTTTGTCACAGCAGGCAGCAGAGACTTTGTGGTTCTATGTTTTCAACCAGGACCACATCAGTCATTTCATTAAGATAACTTTAGTGATTGTTCTCTGCCTGGATGTTTTTCATTTGACTGTAACCACACTGACAAAAACTCTCATACTTCCTCCCCTGTTGACTCTACATTCTCACCAGGCCTTTAGGATTTCTCAGCAAATACCATTTTCTGAAATTTATGTCCATTTTATATCTTCCTTATATCATTGTGCCAACTAAACTAAACTAAAGCCAGGCAGCACATTTTTGCCATCTTCTCATAATGATTTCTTTTAAGCATGGAAAGTAGCCAAGCAGCAAATATCTGCCACATTTATGTAATATATGGAAGGATAAGGCAACACAGAGGTGCTTTTTCAGGTTAAACATTTTTAGTTTTTAAAATTTTACTCTTTAAAGTAGCTGAAAAGCCATCATATTAGCTGTTAGTGTTAATGTACTGGCAATGACATCCAGGACTTAACCCTTAGCTGTATGAGTACACTTCAGTTTCATTCCTTCTGAAAGCCATAGGTGGTGCTTTGTGTTTAGAGATCCCATCATGGAAGTAGAGTATCTACAGCACATCAGAAAAGTTACCTCTAACATGTGCCACATGCCTCCTCTATCAATGGCCTGTACACCTGTACATCTACTTTATGGGTCAACACTAACTTAGTGAAGCAGTTCATTTGCTTTTGCTGGCACACTCCTAACAGACTGCAGTTTGAGCTATGCTTTATGAACTGCCTTTAGCTTGCAGTGCCTTACAAAATTTATCTTTCCTTTTTTTGTGAGCAACAGTCTTCTAACTTAATTTAGTGGCAGAAGAGTGTTTTTCCATGCCATATTTTTGGATTACTTGGATCAGAAGGTGATTTTGCCTCAGCCAATTAGTTTTAAATTAATTCAGTTTAATTAAGCCTACTGCAGAAATGGCCAGAGGTCTTTTCAACGAAAACATGTAACGCTTAATTAACCCTGCTTTGCAACAGGTAAATCTTTGTTTCTTGATTTGTTGGTTGAGAGGATTTAACAGACTTTTCCATTGAACAGATGAAGGCCATTGTTTTCATTGGAGACCAGTGTTGGACAAGCTGCTTGAAAAATGTAACGACTTACACATTACATGAAGTCTACTGATCAGTGCCTTCTGGCTGTGCCAAAATCTAGGTTTAAGACCAAGGGTGACCGTGCTTTCACGGTTGTGGCCCCCACCCTCTGGAACTGTCTTCCTCTAGTAATAGAAAATGCAGAGTCAGTCAACAGTTTTAAGAAGCTCTTAAAAACTCACCTGTTTCATAAGCACTTTATTGCTTAATATCTGATTACTCTCTGTATTGCTTTCACTGTTTTTAGTGTTGTATCTGACTTCTGTGTAGTTATTATGCTTTTATTGTTTTTACATTGATATTATGTGTTGTTACACTTTTTATTCACTATTATTTTTATTCTATTTTATTTTTCTCTCGTTTTTATTTGCATTGTAAAGCACCTTGTAACTCTGGTTTTGAAAGGCGCTTTATAAATTAAGTTTACTTACTTACTTACTTATATATTAATCATTGAAAAAGTAATTGCATTACTTTACTAATTACTCAAAAGCAAAAGTAATTAGTTACATTACTCATAACTATAGTTTCCTACTCAGCCATTAGCAAAAGTACCTTTAAAGGGGGACATATTCTGCACGTTTCCAGGTCAATATTTTTAATCTGGGCTCTACTGGAATATCTTTGCATGACTTAAAGTTTTAAAGAAACTCCTGATTTATCTTATACTGGCCCTTTACACAGCCCCTCAGTTCAGCCTCTGTCTGATACAGGCTGTTTTAGCTCCTGTCTATGACGGCGTATCTCTGCCAAAATCCATGAGCGCAAATGAGATCCACACATATTATTTTTGTGAGCACTTTCACAGCACTCGCATACAGAATATCTCTGCTCACGTGAGCAATATTTTAGCCTGCAAGGAGGAAACCATGCACTGAGCCATGCAGAATCTGAAGGAACGTTTGACTGTTATCCCTGAGCGCTACTATCACTGCTCTCCTGCTCACAAAACTTTCACCTGCTCACTCGTGAGTGTTTTTTCTTTTTGGCAGTAAGTGGGCGGACCCAGTCACCATTGTATCCCTAAATATAATTGGTTGAGTGGGTCCACCATCTTGTATAGCTACGTACGGCAACACTACTTGGACAAACCACATAGACTGGCTGTATATGTAAAGTGCCCTGAGATAACTTCTGTTGTGATTTGGTGCTATATAAATAAAATTGACTTGACTCGAATGTATGCAAAATCTTGCATAGAGCAATGTACTTCAATGTGTTTGTCTGAGCTCTGTCTTTGTTTCTTCCATCTTTGACATGTTTTTGATAAAACACTGGTAATTTGTTTTTTTTTTAACTTAGATCCTGTAGTTATTTTTACATGTTTATTTTGGTAAAATGTCAGTGTAGGCAAAGATATTGAATACATTGAGATAAAACAGAGATATTAATTCAACAAGCACAGACTTACCTCATGGAAAAATGTCTGGTTCATGTTCAAATTCTTTGGCAAAATGCAAAACTGTACTCATTCAGTAATGTATTGAATGTGTTTGTCTGAGCTCTGTCTTTTATTTCTTCCACCTTTGACATACATTTGATAAAACACTGGGACTTTTTATTCTTTTACTTAGATCCTGAAGTTGTTTTTATATTGTTTATCTTAGTAAAACAGTTTGGTTCATGTTCAAGATATTAATTGTTTGGCCCTGAAAGTTATAAAAGTTGTGTTAAAAAAATCAAAGTATACAAACTTTGTATCTGCTTGAACATTCATTCTGAAAAAATATAAGCTATTGGCTACATTACCACAACTATACAGAACAGCCAATAAAGTCATTTTCCCAGCTGTTTGCAGTTTTGTCATTTTGTGGTGGTGTCACAAATAATACTGACAATGCGGATTTTTGCAGAGACATGCTGTTATACCTGTCTCTTTAAGGCCCCGTCCCGATCAGCCCACTCTCTTCTTATTGGTTATCCCAATATTATACCCACATCTCGGCTGACTTCTGGTGGCTACGTAAACAAACAATAGAAGTAGGATTTTACTATTTTTTCTTGTTCTTTACTTGAAATGTCAACTTCTCAAATATATCTGTACATGTTTGAGTCGGAATCCGATCTGAAATATGAGTGGACGATACAAACAACACATGGAAAAACCTTTGCAACATCCTTAGCAACCAAGGCTACCGATCGGACAGCGGCATGTAGTTTTTCCTGTATTGCAGCAAGGTAGAAGAAATAGTTGTAAACGGAGCGTCCAGAGCAGGTTGAAGCCCATTTCTACATATGTCAACCTCAAGTTTTGGAACTTATAAATAACAGCAAACCACACAAAGCATAAAATGTCCCCTTTAAACTATATAGTCTCCACCACATGATGCATATTGTGTTTTTAACACATGAAGAAAAAGAAAAAGACATGTTGTGGTTTAACAAGCAGCCAGCCAACAGTTAAGAGGTATTTACTGACCATCAACAGCTAGCTTAATGTTAGCCACAGTGACTGCATGAAGTCCCGTCCTCTTAGTGAAGCTGCTTTGTTCTCATAGCTTCCAACTCAACAGCGACTAACGTTAGCAAGCCAGCTATGAAGACACAACTTTTGAGTTACCTGGAGTTCTCTTTTTTTGGTGGTGGCTAACCACACTGAACGCACAAAGACCAGACTGATATCAACCCTCCATTTAAGACGGCAAACAAGTCCAGTTATTACCTGTTAGACAATTAGTAACTGTAATGTAATTACCGAATTTAATGTTGTAATTCCTTACACTACTGTTACTGAAAAAAGTAAAACACATTAATATGTTATAAAGTAATAGTTATACTGTCCAACACTGATGATATCACAGATTTGCTCTCCTCCACAACATGCAAGTGAAAGCAGCACCCTGACTTGCCGCCAAGTTTTTGACCTCTAAATACACTGACCTTCTTGGGGTCTGTCCAATGGCATTCAGACAGATAGGAAGTGGACTTGCCAAATTGCCAAATATGACTGCAAAGACAAATGGAGAATTTAATTTTGTGAACTCATAGTTATACGCTCTCAAAAATCCTCTCCTATAAAGGTCCCATAAGGAACCCCAGAGTTCTATGCCCCTCATCAAAAAACCTTTTGCCTCAAAAAAGGTGCAGAAAATATGTATTATATTTTCCCTGTATTATTTGGTATATACCTGATAATTTAAAAAGTATTTACAGTGTAATTTATTTCTAGGTCCATCCTAAACACAGATTTGTCACCTGTTTATTTCCTGTTCTTCTTTCCTCGTATCGACCAGTAGGTACACAGTGGGTTTTCGGTTGGTACCCTATTTGTACAAAATAATCACACTGTAATTTTTGGGCTGTAATCTACAGCATTAAAGCATTATTTTTAATCTGGACTTCCTGATGTAACGCTCTACCTCACATTTTGTTATTTCTGGTATTAGGTTGTGTGCATAAGTTACCTTAATTACTGGCTTCTGTGGCCCTTTTAAAAATACTGTAGAGAGTTGATTTTCTGACTGCATTTTCCCCTATGTGTGTATGAAAAGTGTTTTTGCCTCACTCCACCAGTAATTTGTGAGCTTACGTCTTAATCCGATCTTTATAGCTTTGATAGTGCTTACAACCTGCACTGTGGTGTCTTCTGAAGCTTTAATGGAGCTCTGCATGGGAACTTTAGTTTGATGATTGCCTGTTGTGATGGTCCCTAGGACTCAAGGACCAAATTTCCTGTTTGGTTTGGTTGCTGGGATATGGGGAGTGGCTCACCAGAAGTGATGGCTGACATATGGGTTGATACACTACACACATTACTGATGAGCTAACTACAACTACATACATCTTTCTTAAATAAATGTATTGTACTTTAAAGAGTCACGTGTGGTCTCCACATTTTGTCCTTCCTTTGAGCCAGGTCATGACACTGGATATGTTGCTTATTAGGTGGTAGGTTTACAGAATGATCTTGCAGCATGACCATTGTGTTGGTCTGTAATTGTACAGTCTCTGCAACAGTACTACATGAGATATTTATATGTTACAGCAAATAGTGCCTTTGTGTAGGTGCTATGATGATTCATAATTAAAGCTGTAGGTTTGGGTGGTCTTCTCTGGGTTTAAACATAAACAAGGAAAAATGTGATCAGGTTCTTTTTTTGCCCTTTCTTCAACCTTAACAGGGGCTGACAGAGCTGAAAGTTGCCAGGTTGGAATCAGATAATCATCTGAGGCTAACAAAATACCTATTACATCTACTCCTGCTGTCTCCCCTGACACTCCTTCCACATCTAATTCTGTGTCTCAAATTGTCACTTCTCCAGTGGCTCTCTTCCTGTCTCCTGGACCTCGCGCCATCTCGTCTGCTGCATTGTCCTAACCTGGACCCACCAAGCTCCATACTTCACCTTTGGGATCTCTGCCTGCCTCTGCTGTGAACTATTCCCTGGGCCTCACCTGGCTAACTAACCCTGCTGTTCTGAAATTACCGTCTCATTCCAGCCCTGTCTCTGGCCTGTCTGTGTTTCAGTTGGGTTCAACTGCTTAGTTGCCATGTGACACTACCCCCTTTTCAAGTGTCTACAATGACCACTCTCAGGGTGTTTAAAGGCAGATTTATAGTTGTGCATTAAGGGGTTACAGTGTAGAAATAGAACCTATGCACATAGCTGCTGTAGCTACACCATAGCTGACATATTCCTCCTCAAAATTGTAACTATATGTCACGGCTACAGAGGATTTGGAAACAGTAAGAACTGTGATCGCTCACCTTTGGTTGTTTAGTGTTTTCTCTTACAAGTTTCCAATTCCAGTGAAGCTGATAGTGAAGACAACATCAAGAAAGGCTCATTAATCTTCACTCCATCTCCACTGCAGACCTGCTCTATGTGAATGAAAGAATGTAAACACATGTGGAGTCAGGCACTGCCAAGGTGGCCACGGCTGGAGCCACCCACTTTGAGCTTCAAAACCACTCTTCAGAAACCAATGGGTGACGTCACAGAGGCTACGTCCATATTTTTTTTACAGTCTATGGGTTCAATACACACTTCAGGGCACAGCAGTTCATTTTACACACAAATGCAAATCCTTCCAGCAGAAGGCAGCACAGTGGCTCAGTGGTTAGCACTATTGCCTCACAGCAAGAAGGTCCTGAGTTTGAACCCTGTCCGTCCAAAGTCCTTTCTGTGTGGTTTGCGTTGGCCTCCACTGGGTGCTCTGGTTTCCTCCCACCATCAAAGACATGTATGTTAAGGTTTGTGCTCCTGACCAAGGCACTGGCAAAAGAACTGGAGTTGATTCCCCCCCCGCACTGCGGCTGCCCACTGCTCCTAGTGTGTGTGTATAGGATGGGTCTAATGCAGAGGATCAGTTTCCCCATGGGGATCAATAAAGTCCTTCCTCTTCTTCTTCACACACTAACACAACAACCAGTGTCAGTTGGAACACACTGAGATAAAAACACTCACAACAGGCAATACATGATGATCTTTTTATGTCAGTCTATGAAGTTAAATCACTTTTCATAGTGTAAGAAATGTGTATATTGTGTGAATACAGTAAGATTTGTAGCTTTATAGTCAAGAGTACATTTAAAAACAACAAACTTTGACCAAAGTGCTTTACAGAGAAATTAAATTATGGGATCATTTGATTGTTGATCACGATCAAACAAAAACACAGAGATAAATAAGAGGATATAAGTAAATAAATAAAAGCACAGAATACCTTGATAAAATCGCAACACAAACAGCATTAGATGGGTTTTAAAGATATCAGTGGAGGGGGGAGATCTAATTGTTAGTGACCATCTATGACACAGTTTAGGGCTAACAACTGAAAATACTTGAGAGATCTAAAAGAATTAAAATAGTTTAATTTCCCAAATCTAAAGACAAGAACAAATCATTTGTCACCCTCAGCAGAGCGGCCTCTGTGCTATGAAGCCTCCTAAAACCTGACTGAAATTTGTCCAGTATGCTGAATTTATCAAAGAAGGAGATGAATTGAGAGAAAACTGCTATTTCAAGAATTGTGCATAAAAATGAGAGCTTTGAGATTAGTCAGTAATTATTAGGAACTGACGGATCTAAGGAAATATTCACAGGTATCAGGTGTTGCTTCATGACAGTTTGTAACTGCAGGGTTGAGTACTTGTATTTATTTATTTATTTATGTTTGAAGATGATATCAGAGAAATATTTGGTTCTCTGTGCTTTGACACACTGTTGGTATTTATATTATTTATAACATACTACAGTGTATCTACGGGAACGAGTCATAGAAATGCAGCAGGAAAGCTTTCAGTGGGCTTTGAATAGAGATGTGTTTCAGTGCGGTTAAGATTCAGTAGATTGCTGTCTGTAGGAAAAAATGTTCATTTTTGAACATAAACTGACAAGTTTTGAAGTGTGGATGTAAACATTTGAAGAATAATCAAACACAAGCAAATATTTTTTGTTTTGGCTCTAGTGATGAAGCACACAGTCTACTGCTTACTGTGACACTGTCTGCATTTTGCAAATAGTCTGCTGCTCAGCTGTGGAAAAAACCTTCCCTGTCTTTGTAATGAACATGCACCTGTAAAAGCCCCATGAGAAATTGATTCTAAAATTAGTTGATTCTAACAAAGTTGTGCTTTCTAATATCTAATATATCTGTTTAGATTATATAATGTGCTGCATTTTACAGGAGAAATCGTAAATATGTAAAATTTACAAATTGTCTGCATCTGATGTGTTTACATCGGTAGGATTTATTTGGTCTCATGTGAACAGGTTCAGTTTGGTTTATAGATGAGGTAACTTCAATCTATGGGTCCTTGTAGGTTGTGTGAAAATGTAACTGTTCCTTTAAGTCGATGGGTACACATACTGATGGTATTGCAACAAACATCTTCATCTGTGGGTTATTTTAATGATGAAGAGTAACACTGAGTGTACCTACTGCAGTCCATCTTGTCTTAAGAAACCAAAACTATGCAAGAATTACACAGTGATCCACTTACAACACTGTGTAACAATAAATAAAATGGAAATAAAAATGTGCTGTTCTGCTTTGCAGGTGGGTTGTTTTACATACATTTACAAGCAATGATAATATCTCTGCTGCCAAAACTGGAAATGAGCAATTATCTGTGTACTGAATTTGCTGACTTTTTAGATTGGGAATTCCACATTTTGGGATGCTGGAGGCCTCTTGGAAGAATAGAATATGAGTAATATATGTGCTGTAATCAGACCTACAGTGTGATGTGGGAGTTGAGTGAATTATTTAGTCCGGTTAGGTCGTATGAACATAAACGATTAAGAAGAATAGTATGTTGTAATATATGTAGTGTCTGTTGTAGCTAGTTAAATGGAAGGATCACATAGTCCTCCACAGAATGAGAAATGTCTACAGTTTTGAGCTGCTTTATCCAGATTTTCACTCTCCTTTTTTTATGTCTCCTTCCCTCTCTTCATTTCCCACATTTCCTCTCATATCTCCGTCCTCCCCTCCATCCTCCCTGTCTCTGTGATGGTGAAGGATGTGTTGGCAACAGATGGTGTCCAGGAGGCACAAACGGGTCCTGATGGGACAGATGGTGATGCTGGTCCCATTAACGCTCATGGAAGGGCAGGCTGCTGCCTTGCCCAGTCACCTCAGTGGAGACTGGGCACACAGGTGGGTAGAGGAGAGAGGAAAGACAGGAATGACTGAATGACAGAGGGAGAGGGAGAGCAGAGGGAGAGGAAGGGTGGTCATATGATGAAGCCTTAATGATCCAATAGGGAAGGTGAATTGTGGCAGCAGCACAATGTGAAACAGCAAAGAGGACACATGAGTAATGAGACTGCTAATAAGGGAGAAGAAGGTCCATTGAGTCATCAACTTTCATTGCTTTCTATTATACAGCAAAATAAATGAGAACACTGAGGTCTCTGGCACAGCGTACAAATCATGTCTAACCCTCATGCGGGACTGTTGATATTATATGTATCACAAAAATATATACAGAAAAAAGTCTAGACTCTGAGAAAAAACTAGGAGAGTTCATTATCCAATCCTACCTATTTGTGTGAGGCAAAAGTATTTGAACCCTTGCTTTCAGTAACTGGTGTGACCCCCTTTTGCAGCAATAATTTCAGCCAAACGTTTTCAGTAACTGTTTATCAGCCCTGCACATCAGCTTGGTGGAATTTTAGCCCATTCGTCCTTACAGAACAGTCTCAACTCAGGGATGTTGGTGGGCTTCTTTGCATGAACCACATGCTTCAGGTCCTTCCGAAGCATTTCTATAGGATCAAGGTCAGGACTGTGACTCAGTCATTCCAAAACATTATCTTTCTTCTGCTATAACCATTCTTTGGTAGAATGACTTGTGTGTTTAGGGTTGTTGTCTTACTGCAATGACCTTCTTTCTGTTGAGCTTCAGTTCACAGACGGATACCTTGACATTTTCCTGTAGAATTTGCTGGTACAACTCAGAACTCATAACTCCATCAATGATTGCAAGCTGTCCTGGTTCAGAGGCAGCAAAGCAGCCCAAACCATGATACTACCACCACCAGGTTTCACGGATAGTTTCATGTTTCCATGTTTCTTACGTTGGAATGCAGTGTTTGCTCATTACCAAACATAATGCTTCTCATTCAAGCCAAAAAGTCAGATTTTGGTCTCATCCATCCTCAGAACATTGTTCCAATCACCTTCTGGCTTATCCATGTGGTCTTTAGCGAACTGTAGACGGCAGCAATGTTCTTTTTGGAGAGTAATGGGTTTTTCCTTGCAACTCTGCCATGCACACTATTGACATTTACTGCAGCCACTGCAAGAGAGGCCTTTAGTTTCCTAGATGTTACCCCGGAGTCCCTCGCACATTTATTATCAGTCCTCAATTAGAAATGTACTAACACTAACTAACTAACTTACTAGGTCGCAACATACCAGTGTCATTGGTTGCTGATGCCAAAGAAAGGATGTGGGCCTTATCTGAACTCTCACAGCCTCACTCAAGCTGGTTAGAGCAGGTTCATTCAGGTAATGTATGAATGAGACAGAAACTAAAATGACTTCAGGATGACAGTAATTACTCACTGTCCATCACAGTCTGCAGCACACCAACTTTCTTTCATTTGTGTTTCCTTCTTCGTCTTGGCGTCTGTCTCTGACCGGTGCATACTAATAATAAGCCTTCTTGACATTCTGCAACCAATCAGTAGGGCAAATGATAACCATGTAATTGTGACATAAATTATTCTGACAGATATTCATCTTTATAAAAGTCATCCTTTTAGTTGGTGAAACTGAAGTTTGCATATTGGGTGTAATCATGTCCTTCTATATGAAATGCCTTGATATGTCTCAGGAAGAAGAATATTGAAGGAATCCAGCTGTGCAGAGACAATGCTGTCACTCTCATTTCACATGGGTGGTCCAGTCTTACAAGAACAAAACCGGCTGACTGTGTGGGAATTGCCCCCACTACAGGCATGGGTCACAGAGGCCATGGAAATTAAACATCTTAGCATCTTACAGGTGGTGCAACTGCATACAAATGTTAAAAATGTGTACTTTGACTGTATTAACAAATACTAAAAATGAAATGTTGGTTGTGTCACAACCCCTATTATTAGAAAACAGCCTTTTCCTTTACATACACAGGAAAGTTAAAATTATATAAGTATAATTATATTATTATAAGTCGTCAATTGGAGCACCTCTGAGGTGGGACAGTACTGGCAAAAATCAGCTTTGCAACAATGAGTGAACCTTTCCACGGCAGCAAGCCTTATGATAAAAATTGGCAAGGAAAAGCCTCTGTTAGAATCCGATCAAGCACTGTTTGGATACTGCCAAGAATCTGTAGTAAACTCTGTCCCAGGAGCCCTTTCTCTAAAGAAGAAAAGAGGTGAATGGATTTTTTTCCTGGAACAAACACAAGGAAATAATGTTTTTATAATACATGAATCTGAGATAGGTTTTAGGAGCAGAAAACATTTTATTATATTGCACTATGCAGTCCTTTACTATATAAACTGTGTAGAGGGAAGATGTAACATTAAAGACAGGGAGAAAATGCACAAAGAGTCAGTGTTCCCTCCAAATTGTGCTCTTGTCAGGCTGGAAAAGTCTCTGAAACAGTCACTCTCTGAAAACTTGATTCAAACTAAAGCTTATGCATTGAAATGTGAAATGTAACTGCAATCTGCAGTATAGTTATTAAAAATGTAATCCTTGAAGATGCCACACATAAATCCCCAACACAAAAGCTTGAGTACCACTGACCACTTTAAGACCAACTGAAATTAAATTGCATTTTTTTGGTCTACTACAACACACAAGACGGGTGACGTGCCACCAGCACAGCTTCAATGTACCTTGGCATTGATTCTACAAGTCTCTGAACTCTTCTGGAGGGATGAACACCATTCTTCAAAAAGATATTCCCTCATTTGGTGTTTTGATGGTGGTGAAGGGCGCTGTCTAACACATCAGTCCAAAATCTCCCATAGGTGTTCAATTACGTTGAGATCTGGTGACTGCGAAGGCCATAACATATAATTCACATCATTTTCATACTCATCAAACCATTCAGTGACCCCTCATGCCCTGTGAATTGGGGCATTGTCATCCTGGAAGAGACCACTCCCATCAGGGTAGAAATGTTTCATCATAGGATAAAGGTGATGACCCAGAACAACTTTGTATTGATTTGCAGTGACTCATCCCTCTAAGGGGACAAGTGGACCCAAACCATGCCAGGAAAATGCCCCCCACAGCATAACAGAGCCACCAAATCCCCTCACTGTAGGGGTCAAGCATTCAGCCCTGTACCGTTTTTTCCCTTAATTTGTCACCCGTCTGTACATATCCCTGCTAAATCAAACAAGACATCAACACGCCCCTTCAGCTGCTGTCAATCAAACACAGACACCAACACGCCCCTCCAGCTGGCTGAGACAAAAAATATTTATAATATTTTCCCAAAGACTTTTTTCATTTTTTTAGTAATAAAAAACTATGAACAATACATTTAATAAAAAACACAAAGACACTATTTTTGACTGCAAAAAAGAGATAACTAAATGTGATATCAGTTAGACTAGTAGTATAAAGATGGATTGATTTGTTACATGGCTCCACTGATGTTTGTGTTTTTTGTTTCCTGACATGACAAGATAAATGACGCAGACAGTGCATGTCTGCCTACGTACAATGAGAGAAAATACTGCAGATTACAGAGTGACAGCCAAGGCCAGAGCCAAGGCCACTGCTGTGCTGTACAGGAGCAGCTCTGTCCTCTGGCTACTGATTAGACTTTTAACAACAACCATTTCCTAAATCGTGTCAGGGCAGTTTTTTATCTCATCCTATAAGAATTTCTGTAACTATCTGCTCACAGTGGCCTTCATTTCTTGCATTGAATCAGGAACTATGAAACAAAATATCTATTTTGAGGAGCAAGATTTATTGCATTGAGGACATGCAGTGGTATTGAGTACAGAGCATGGACTATGTGTGCCCCTGAGTCCAAAAGATGCATAGTGTTTATCTTAATTTATAATAGTTTGAATGGACTCATTTAGAATGTCTACATTCAAGTGAATACATATTTGTACATAAGTTATTTGAGGATAATTCTGGTTTATGACAACTTGGATCTTATTTTCATTTATCATTCTTATCTGCTATCTGACTGTTTAGTAGCAATACCAGATCTCAGTATGATATGATATACAATGATATTAGCAGAACTGATAGAAATGATGGCTAAAACTACAAAAGAAAGACCTGAGTTATAATAAACCGGACTTATCCTTTAAATTGTGTGCATTAAATGCAAACTCAGCTAACGTCCACAAGTGTCAAACTCTGTTTCAAACTCTGTTACAAGAAGAAAAATTAGTTAGTTATTAGTTAGTGATCGCTAACACACAATAATGCCATACATTGATCGTGTGGTTAAAGGACAAGTTCACAATTTTTCAAGTGTGTCTTAAAACAACAGTCAGGTGTCAATATGAACAGTGAAAGAGGTTTTCCTGGGTTCCTTTCTGTGTGGAGTTTGCATGTTCTCCCTGTGTGGTTTCCGCCAGGTGCTCTGCTTTCCTCCCACCATCAAAGACATGTATTTTAAGGTTAATATTCCTGTCAGTGCCCCTGACTGAGGCAGTGGCAAAAGAACTAGAGATGGTCCCCTCCAGCACGGCAGCTGCCCACTGCTCATAGTGTGTGTGTATAGGGTGGGCCAAATGCAGAGGATCAATTTCCCCATGGGGATCCTTAAAGTCCTTCTTCTTCTTTAACAGCTGTTAGTCAACAAAGCCTTCCCAGACAAGTGTATTTGATGAGCCTGTGCTAAAACGTTACTAACACTGCCTCGTGACAGTTCTGGTGGAAGTTGTTGGGAGGACCCTAAACCAGGACAGAGAGGCAGAGATGGAAGGGTAAAAAGGCAGTTTATTTTTTAAGTCAACAAAAGTCCAAAAAAGGAAGAAAAAACAAAACAACAGGCAGGAATTCTTAGCTGACAGACAGAAGTAAGGCAGGGCCACTACGGCTAACAGTGAGCAGGCAGACTGGAATATATACTAAGTGAAAGGAAAAGTGGGCAGATGTGCAGGCAGATGAAGGTCAGGTCACTGGGAAATGAGGGTAAGGCCTGAGGTCTGCTGGTCAGGGAAGCATGAATAATGAGCACTTTCTTACTAATGGTTAGATTATGTGCCCCCTTGCGGCCTTAATGAGGTAGGCAATATCTACAGTCATACACTCTGTGATATGGTTTTACTCTCTAATGCTGCGCATATACCATACCAACCTGTTATCTGCCACAGCCAATCAGACTGGCCAATCCAATGGCTCAAAGAGAGCCACCTGCATCATCATCTGTCCTGTTTGGTGAAGACAAAGTCGTGAATCCCAACTAACGAAAGCTGTGCTCACTGTGCAGAATTAATGATGGGCGGTTAGCAGTTTCTGGCTACAACAGACTGTTTATTGTTTTAAAGGCCCAATTTTCTCAAATATTCACAGGATGTTATTGACTGAGAAAACCTTGAGTTAATATCTTGAGATTGCTGCATACTAACAGTTAAAAGCTTATTATTTTGGGTGTGTATGTAAGCGATGGGTCTTCAGAGCTATGAAGCATGTCAAGCCAGACTGGAGGAGCAGACTCATTGAAGCTGTTTAGGCTTGTCTTCATTACTTCACTCCAAAAGAACAGCTTGCAGACAGGACAAGGACAGCAGCACGTCTGTAACTCAGCCTCGCCAGCCTTAACATTTATTTAATAGCTTCTGCTGGTTATTTGTTGTCTTTTTAAATGGAATTTAAGGTCATTTGACATTAATTTTACTTCTTGCCTTTAGTTATGTGTGAATTAAAGAGTAACTCCACACTGCATCTTACATGAAGGACAAGCACTGGTGCATAACTCACTTTCTGGGTGAAAAGGTGAAACCCAACTATCAAAGCTGGGTGTGGCCAGATGTGGTCCCTCGTACTTGTGACAACATCCAGCTGTGATGTAGCGCTGCTCTATAGCACAATGCTACATCACTAATGTACAGGGTGTGGTAAGAGGATGTAGTCACCCTAGCTGATGGGGCAAGAAAGGTTGTTTGCCTGGGTGTAGTTCAAGCAGTACCTACCATGTACTACCACAGCTTGAGGCTGAAGCTAATGTGGAAGTACTTTAAACTGCAGTACCACCGACGGCCACTAGATGCTCCAACTGACTCCCATTCAAAAAACCTCAACTTCCATGGTCATTATGGTCTCAATCGCTAAATTCAGGCCCTCTAATAAGTGTGCTGTAAATTATTGCTCCATTAATAAGATTTGAAGACTTATAGTAGCTTTGATGTCTGCTGTGTGGGCGTTGATTAACAGCTGTGATTGACAGTTGACTCACCAGCTGCTCTCCCCAGCTCCAGGGCTCGTACTAAGTCATTACTTGATTATGATACCAGCCTTTTTAGCACAGTTTAGCTAAAGTAATGTTAGCCCAAGTGTGCAGTGCTTGGTTTTCCCAGTAAGTTAGCATTAGCTTGGGTCTGAGATAGCGGGGCATGTTTCCAGAGTGTGAAAGGCAACAACCCCACACTCCTTATTTGGAAGGTCCCGTCTCAAAACAGAAAAGATGATGCCGACCATAAGCAGGAACTCTTGGCTTTAAACCGGCTCCAATGTGAACCAACGAGTGACATCACACCTCATTACATCCAGCATTATATACAGGATATGGTGCAGTTACTTTTAAAGTCAAACTGAAATTTGAATTCTCAACATTCATCAAGGAAATATAAACTAAAATAATACTGTAGCTACTGTGCATCATTTCCATTTTTCAAAAGAGGATTCAATCTTTTTTTGCACATAACTGTGGAAAAAGCATCTAAGCTTAAGACTGGGTAGGCAGACTATGGCAGCAGTTAACTGACATTTAAGGGTGTTGCTAGGAGACGCGCTGTCAATTTCCATGGTGCACTACTGACTGGAGCACGTTTCCCCCTTTTTCAACAAGCCCACATAGTGCTGGTTATGTACTGTGAGCAAAGAAATTTGTCCCTTGACTACATTAAACATTTGGGAAGACCCATCTTCATCAAGTTCATATTTCACTCACAAAGTGGAAGCTATCAAAATCGTCTATCTAGCTTCCACTTGTGCACAGCGGTGGACATAGTACACAACTCCATTACTTGAGTCAAAGTATAGATACTACTGGTCAAATATCACTTCAATACAAGTGAAAGTTGTTCAGTCAAATTTTTACTTGAGTTATAGTACTTGAGTACTTGCTTTTAAAAATACTTAAGTATTCAAAAGTACATTTTCTTTTTAATGTCAACGCATTGTTGTACTGTTGCCACAATGCATTCACAGAATCTAATGACTCTGAAACAACCTACTGAATGCAATGACTTGCTTGTAAAACCTGCAGGATAAAAAGCAAAAAAAAGCTCATAGAATATGCTACAAAGCCTATACAAACACAATTAAATCGACACAAGGACAGCCATTGTCGTTTTCATTTTTTTATTTAACACCCCCCACCTCACCCCCACATAACAGCATGGCAGTGTTCTGATACAGCTAACAGTATGTGTGTGTGTGCGTGTGCATTTGTGCACATGTGTGCATCAGGCACAGTGGGATTGCTGTAGATGCAGCTTCCTCAGAAAATAAAAAAAAAATAAAACAACCAACCTACCTTAAAATCCCAGTTACTCACATCTAGCTTTATAACTGCCCAACAGCAACACAACAAACAAAAAAAAAACTACATGAATCTTTCTTCATTTCAAAAATCTGAAACATGGACTTCAGATATGGCTATGGGTGCTCTGGTCAGGTATCTGCCATAGCCATCATAGACTTCAAAGCTATGCTTCAAAGTAACAAGTAACAAGAACCTTCATAGAAATGAAGTGGAGTCAAAAGTACAATATTTGTCTTTCAAATGTAGTGGAGTAAAAGTCATAAGTTTCCAAAAAAAAGAATACTCAAGTAAAGTACAGATACTTGAAAAATGTACTTAAGTTCAGTACTCAAGTTAATGTACTTCGTTACTGTCCACCCCTGCTTGTGCAGATGACGAACTCCAGCATGCACTTGGAACAGTTTGCAGCTGAGTGCGAAGCAGCTGGCATGCAAATTAGCACCCCCAAGTCCATACTGTGCCTGAAAATGATGGATTACTCCCTCTGGGTTGGGGTTGAGTTACTGGGAGACCAACACAGATTGGCGTGGTGTTGGCAGTGATAAAGTTACAGACGTCACACTTTACCCGATGATCTACATTCCAAACTTCAGCTATTATCATGAGCTTTAGTAGTGGCCAAAAGAATAAGATCACGGGTACAAGCAGCCAAAATGAATTTGCTTTGCAGGGTGGCTGAGTTCATCCTTGGGACAGGGTGAAGAGCCTGGATATCAGAAGGAGCTTGGAATAGAAAACCTTAGTATTGAAAGGAGCAAGTTGAGGCGGTTTGGGCATCCGTTTCAGCTTATCGGACCAAGAACACATTGGAGGGATTATGTATTCCATCTGGCCTGCATAGGAACGCCTCAGGAGCCCCCAGGAGGAGAGGCTGGAGGACATGGCTGTGGAGAGGGACATCATCATCACAAGCTTTACTTTAACCTGGACCCAGATAAGCCTGGGCTGCACTACACTGACTACACTAAAATAACAATTCTTTTTCAAGAACAGAAAAACCCCTCATCAAGTGATGCCTTCACTTCATTATGAAAGTATTCAGTGCAAACTGGCTGTTGCCACCATACTGACCACAACCACATCTCTACTTCTAAAAGTTCAGTTATGAGGTTTCAAAAAAAGCACCCTTGTGTTAGAAACTTTATTTCAGTGCAACTACTTCAAGGGTCATGAAGTAAATGATAAAGAGGACAAGTTAATCTGTATGTCTGTATATTTTTTATATGAAAATATCTCAGGCTCTTATCAGCATGGAAGGCCATCCATGCTGCTGTGTGGTTGTCATGTTTAGTCCACACAGGTCTGTGTGTGTGTGTGTGTGTGTGTGTGTGTGCACATACTGCTTTTGAGTCACAAGCCACCAGTGGCCATGAGATACACAAGAGTTTCCCTGGATGAAAACTGGTGTGACCCTCAGTATGTAAGCTGTCACTATTACTCTCTCACATGCACATTATGTGATAATTAGCTAGATGCATTTTTAGGAGAGCAAAATCATTGTTGTTTGACTGCTTAAGCTTTTAGTATTTTCTCTCCACAACAGATTGGAATTTGGACTTTGAACAAAGATTTTAAACATGGATGCCACAGTTACTGCGAGAGAGATGGACTTCATCCTTTACTCACACACCTACCTAATACTGTAGGTGTGTGGATTATCTCTGCAAACATGGACTATGGTCTATTTGCACTGCTGAAATGCTGTCGAACTCAGTTATGCCTTACTTTTGTTTATATTTCTTTGTATTTATTTGGGTCTCCAGAGAAGCCATACTTTGGACTTGGTTGGTTTGAAATTTCATGTGATGTTGCAATGGTAACATGGCTGCCATTGTCCTAAAATACTGTCCAATAAACAACCTGTTTATGAACTCTTGCCAGATTTCAATTGCTATGATTCAGACCAAAGAAAACTATCTGCAGATGTGACCACATCCTGCTGCATTAGTTAAAGCATAATGTGTTCACAGCTCAAAATATGATTCTTGCTTGTTACAGCTTGGGTCTTGTTTTCGAAGTTTGGACCATCATATCTTTTGGTTATGATGTTAGTTGAATAATTAATTGCTGCCATCTGGGAACACTGTGAAATTGCTACAACAAAATCCACCAGGGTGAGAAACACAAGGAGAAACTGCTCGGTTCACCAAAATATTTGACCGAGAACATCAATTTATGGAACAATGCAGTGAAAGAAATCAATTTCCTACGCAGTATCATTTGGTTCAGGGATTTTCTTTCTTATATCTTCATATCTTGAACCCAGTCAGAATAAGACTGGGAATTAGAATAAATTAAACTTGTTTTGCGTATGTCTAAATACTTGGTGATAGAAAATTATTTGTGACAAAGAGAAATATTTCCACCTTTAGCAGAGTCCTTTCACATCTTTTGAGATGGAGAGAATGTTTTTTTTATTTCAAGGAGTCAACATTGACACTGTTTGCAGCAGAACACCCTGGAAAAAACAGGGTTGTGAGGTTGGTCACTCCATGTTTTCAGAAGGACAAATTCATTGTGTCCAGGTTGTTAGGTTACAGACAGCATGACTTAACATTTCATGACTTAACAATTCAGGTAAAACATCATTTTTTGCTGTTTTCTATTGAGAGTTATGCTGTCTGATGATATTTTGAAATCCACAACATATGTCTTAGAAATAAAAATGTAAAATTCATACAAAAATCCAGCATGAAAGCAGCACATTTTTTTAGCCAAGCCAGAAGTCAAGTAATAAATTCAGCAGACAGTCCATTAAAACACGAAAATCAGCTCATGTCTTGATCGTTTTGGTGGATTCTATTTTCACCAAATGGACTGACAAATCTGCTGACATGTTTCAGTGTAAAGCTGTCATCAGAATATTTATGTCAACAATAAACTGTCTTATTAAAGGACACACCATGCAATCAACAATCAACAGGAAAAGTACACATATACAAGAGGCAGAGCACCTGGTTGATACAGTGCAGGGGAAGCACATCTGTTTCCTCTTAAAAACAAATGATCTAATTGGGTGTTAGCACAGAAAACATCCAACATGAAATCTTGAATAAGTGGCTGATTATTCCAATATTCAACAATGAAGATTCAACAAAATGTATTTGTGAACTCCAATCTCTGAAAATGATTTTCTACTATAATATCTAAAAGAGCTCTGTTTCTATTTATGTTAAAGCACACAGCAACATACCACATATTAACACTCTCTCATTTACATTTAAACATTTAAAGGAAAAAACATAGAAAACATTTATATAAACCTGTCCACTGACAATCAAAACATCATTGGGTCATATGCTGACCAGCAGTGATTTGGATCTAGCTTTATAGAACCAGAATCTATACTGTAGATATTAAGACATTAATTTCTGGCCACATTTTGATGTCCACAGAGTGTCTGGTACATCATATGTGCCATGGTCCATTGAAATGGCCTTCAGGTCTTTCTCAATCTGTATTCTTGTCTGGACTTGTCAAACATCATCAGTCACAGCTCAAGCACTGTCCCAATTCCAAATCCACATTTAGCCAAGACCAGTCCAAACGCCCCCGGAGTGTTCTTTCTCTGCCCGTTTTATCTTCAGTGTTTTGGAATGTTACTTGTGTGGACTTGTGTAGACAAGTATGTCAACATTAATTTCCTATAAAGCAGCAGCGATGGTGAGGGACATGAGCTTAACCTGCAATATAATTATGTCCTACAACTGTACAACTGTTGTGTTGATTAAAATAATGCCTATTTGAACATTTCTTTTGCTGTTTTCGGAAATGTGAGGACCTACTAGCCGGGCAAAACCAGGAGCTAGCAGGCCGGCTGTCAAGATGACTGTCAAGTCCACGGTCATCCTGGTGATAACAGTCTTATCTTTGGTAATGTACTGGTGGCACTAATACAATCACTAATAATACAATTCACTAATAGTGAAGAACCCACAGAGATTTATCACTAACTCTGCAGTTCCCCACCTCTACAAATTGTTTTATCGTCTATCATCTTTCAGTCTCAGTGTTTTGGTTTAACAGTGTGCAACTTTACTGTTTTGGTTGAGTCTTGCTGCTCTCATCAAGCTTGTTCCAGCAGCAGCAGGAAGCAGTTTTCAGTGAAAAAGGCTTTAATAAACCCATAAACCAACTGTACTCCACCTGCCCAGCACCAAACAGCAGACAGAGATGTAAACATAGTGGAGCATTTAGCAGCTAAAGAGACAGATAGTTTTTTCAGTTATATGTGTGTATATATATATATATATATATATATATATATATATATATATATATATATATATAAAACTCCTCAGATAGATAGAGAGAGAGACCCTCAATTAGATCTTCTCCTCATGTTCTTAACATTTGGATGACCAAACATTGGACGTATGAGGGCAAAATGAAAGCTCATTTTTTTCTTTTAATACAGTCATACATTAAATGTCAAAAAATATCTCCACATTAATGAGTACATTTTCTTAATGTCACCAGAGCACTTTTGCACATAATTAGCTCGCTTCACCCACTGTCGACTGAACCCAGTATACTCTCTAACTTCCATTTTACCTTTCAGAGTCGTGCTGAGAACGACAGAGATTAAAGGATTGTGTTTGAGTACAGAATTCATAAATGACTAGACTGTGTCAGCACAGATCCTCTGTGCACTTACTCACCTCCTAAATGGAACATTTGATCAAAAATAAAAACCAAAAAAATACAAGAAACTCATCTTGACATCCAACTAGAAAAATGTGTGAGAGTTCTGCTTTATTTCTGAAAATCCATCAAACATCCCAAGGAGCAAGAAACCTCATCAATAAAATATTTTCTCTGTATTCACTAGCTTGGCACACAATTCATATCACAAAGAAAAAGAGAATTAGATTTTTAGATGGACACTACTCTCATGCCTTTGTGTTACATAAGTAATTAAGTAAGTTAAGAGCTGGAGTGAGGACGTGGTTAGCCTAGCTTGGCATAAAGACTGGAGGCAGGGGGAAAAAGCCCTTTCAAAGTTGAAAAATACACCTACCAACATTTTTAAACTCACTAATTAACAAGTTATATCTCATTGGTTTAATCTTTATACAAACTGAAAAGTAAAAACAATAATTTGTGGTGTCAGGTGGAGTTACGTCTGTTGTCTGGACACCTCACAGTGACGGCAAGACTTTGGGAAGTCACATTGCCTGGCTGTTGCTCGCCAGAGACAGGTGAGCTGTTTTCCCTTGCTTCCACCCTTTATGCAAAGCTAACCTAATCACCTCCCGACTCCAGCTCTGTCACAAAAAAGTTGATCAATCCACCATATACCTCCATGTAGCATCTATGCTGGTTGCCTTTTACCTCATGGTGACATAGAAATATTTTCAGCATGTTACTCCCTGCAAAACCACAAATTAACACTTTAATTTTCTGTTTGTGCACAGATTAAATAAACAAGGTATGTGTTGTGCGCTTTACATTTGTTGGTGGGTGTATTTTTAAACTTTAGACAGAGCAAAGCTAGTTGTTTCCCTCTGCTTCCAGTCTTTATGCTAAGCTAGGCTAATCATGTCCTGTCTCCTGCTCCATATTGATCTCACTTTATGAAAGAAAGGGACTAAGCATGTTTCTCAACATGTTGAAATATCCCTTTACAGCTGAAATAATCATTGAAGTCAACTGTTGCAACATTGGGATGAAAAGCTACAGTTTTGACAGCATGTAGCATGCACTGTGCACACACTAAAGCCCACACCTGCTTAACTGTATTTTGTACCAGCATTGTATTAAAAGGCTGTCAAGTTGTACAACTAAAAATGTTCATACAGTGGAGTAAAATGAAAAAAAATGAACAGCGAGGAAAACCTCTTTCACTGTTCATATAGACACCTGACTGTTGATTCCACATTGTGATTGTGTTCGCAAACACTGCATGATCCCTGCTCTGTAAAATTGGCACAGCTTGAAACAGTGTGCAGCAGAGACTGGACCTCAACCTGATTGGTTACATCACTGATCATTCACCTCAGGTGCTCATCTGTGTGAGACAGAGAACATAATCTCAGGTTGTATTTGTATGTTTAGATTAACATACATTCTGACTTCACATAGTTTACATTTTCAAATTTTTTGAGCTGTGAACAGAGAGGCTTTGGTAATTTTTCTAATAAATGAAACAACAGAACAGATCTTCGTGTGCCCCTCCAGCCTTCAGGCCATCCTCCGAGCACCTTAGTAACTGCGATTGGTGTGGAATGTTGTTTGTTCTTGCATCAGAAGCTTCAACGTTAGATCTGAATCTGATTACAAAGTCCAACCTTTGGGTTTTCAGTGGTGAGGCAACATTTTGGCTGTATTTGGATTTCAGGTGTGAGGGCTGAGCTGAGCTGGTGTTGCTGTCTGAAAATGTCTCACAGCAGGTCGTGATGAAACACACAGTAAAAAAAACAACACATCATTGGTTGTGGTATTGCTTTTTTATATTTCATGAAAATATGCATCCTGTTGACTTTTTTTTCCAATTCTTTTTTTTTAAAATTCATGGCACTTTTACAGAGTTAACACACTGACAATGCAAAGGAAAGAACAACACATAATGAGCCATACAAACTGACAATTTGGTCAGAGGAAACAGACGCGATACAACCAAAACATATAGTATGAGTGACAACAGTCCTGGGTGTTATAATTTAGCTCATCTCAGCTGACTGGACTGACTCCTCCAGCTTGCCTGAGGCTTTATATGCTCAGGACAGCTGACCGCACTTCATAACACTGCATTTACAACATATGGAGATACAGAAGAAATGAGCTTCCTGCTAAAAACACTGTTCTCCCCTGGCGTCCAGAGAGCAGCTAGCTTTTCAGTAAAACATAAACAAAAAATGATAACAACATTTTGGGAAATACACTGATTAGCTCTCCTTCTGAGAGTGAGATAAGAAGATGGATATCAATCCATCAGTGGTTAGTCCAGGTGGCAACTACCACAGCTTGAGGTTGAAGCCAATGCAAAAGTACCTTCAAGTGCAATACCACTGATGGCCACTTAATGCTCCAACTGACTCCAATTCAAAAAGCCTCAACTTCTCTTTAGAAATATTAAGTCCAACAAGTCATTATGGTCTCAATTGCTAAATTTTGGCCGTCTAATAAGTGTGCTGGTGGTCATTTTGGAAATTATTGCTCCATTAATAAGATTTAAAGACTTATAGTAGCTTTAATGACTGCTGTGTGGGTGTTACTATTGTTGCAATATTTCACTGAGTTTAATGCTACTTGATTACGATACCTGTCCTGTTAGCACAATTTAGCTAAAGTGGCTAACGTTAGCCCAAGTGTGCAGCGCTCAGTCTTCCCAGTAAGCTAGAGTTAGCTTGGGTCCAAGGTGAAAAGCAACACCCTGCACTCTTTATTTGGAAGGTCCTGGTTCCAAATGGAAAAGATGGTCCCGCAGCAACTCTGGGCTTCAAACCGGCTCCAATGTGAACCTATGAGTGACATCACACCTCGCTACATCCTTCTTTACATGCAGTCTATGGGTTAGCCTAACTTAGTATAAACATTGGATCAGGGGGAAACAGCTAGCCTGGCTCTGTCTGAAGCTCTTAAATAAACATATCAACACCTCTAAAGCTAAACTAAACTAATTTACCCTCACTAAACCCATCACCCAAACAGCTATTGTCAAATCATAGCTTAGCAGCAGTAACTAGGCACAGCAGGCCTGTAAAGATTTGGATTTCTCCACATGTTCATGGTGTGCAGTAACTTTGATACTTGGCATTAAAAGAGTTTGAAGGGTGGTGACTTAACAGTCACCTTTCCAAAAGCACAAAAGTGTAACAGAGTAAAAAATGGTCTGCTCTAACATAAACCGCTAACATGAGCATGCCCAGCTAACTAGCATGTTACTACTTGCAGAAGCCCGAGAGTTAACGTATCTGTCGCTAACTACATTATTATGCTGGTTTAGGACTGACAAATGTTGCGTCAGTGTCTGTTTAAAAGCAGTTCTGGATGCTAATCAGATTATCAGAGTTTAGGGTTACTGTTTTGCTCTGTATTGGATCTGGGGAAGTACCTGAGTAACTGTATTTCTACAAGTTAGTACTCATCTATCATCTACTGTTAGTTAGCTAAGACAGATAACCTCCCATAAAATCACAAATTGTCATTTTCAGACTTCTTTTTATGAACGGGTGAAACAAACATGATGCAAAGTGTTACTTAGTGTGATTTGTGAACTTTGGACAGAGACAGGCTAAGCTAAGCTTCCCATGTCCAGACACCAGCTCTGTACTGAACACACAGACATGAGACTGATATCAATCTTCTCATCTTAGTCTCAGTATGTGAGTAAGTGTATTCCCCAGAATGTTGAACTATTCTTTTAGCTGAGAAATAATTCATCGAAAGCAGAAAACTCACATAAAGGAGTCCTTACAACTTCAGCTAAATTTCAGTTTGAGAACTCATATTTCTCATATTCATATTTAGTTTTATTTTCCCGATGTGACATTAAATCAAATTAAACACTGAAGACATACAAAATCTCGAAACATAACTGAATCGATGTCGGCCCCAGAGGACACAAACATAAAAATAGCCATATTCCTAATAATAATTATAATAATAATAATAATACAAATAATAATAGATGGAGGAGCCGTGGTGAGGGTTCCCTGCTACAGAGCTGCCTAGCACAGTAATACTGGTAGAGACTGGGACACATTGTGCTGTACAGGCAGATAGACAAACACAAAGAGACAGGACAACACACTAATACATTCTGGAGTAAAAACACTTCATAATTGTCATCATGCAATAAAGAATAACATCTATTTGCTTAAAAAACATGGCACATAGTGATCATTATCTCAATCCATTATCAGATACATATCAAATATAGAGACATTTCTTAACAAATATAAAGTTATTGCATTATCATTACTACTTCATGTAAGACACTATATGCAAGGCATACTGTGGAAATCTTCTCTACCCAAAGTGGATTGTGGGTAGCAACTAGCTGATTGTCCTTTTGTTATTAAATGGCTTCTAGTTCATATGTACAGACAGGAAGCATCCCTTTTAATGCTTTTCAGAGCTACTGGCCTCACACAAAGGGAATGATGATCCCGGGGTTTCTGCTGTTTTCTATCAGAATGGACCATTCAGCTGCTGTTGGAAAACATTCTGGTAGCACTTTATCAGAAGTGGTGCTCATAAGATACTCCAGCGCAGTGTTTCCCTAACACTCACCACACAAGAATACATTAGTTAAAGTCACTTTGATAGCTCTTCTGATTATTCTTCTAATCCTGTTAGATAACAAATACAAAGAAATTATACTGAATTTAAAGGACCATACCGCTGATTTGACATGTTTTCGCAAATTAAAGGGGAACTCCCACATTTTACACATAAAGAACACTTGTCACAATGAGTACTACTCAGCTTGTGAAAACAGCTATATTGTCTGTGGCTCTGGATCAGCTTTGTCAAGTCTGAGAAAATAACCCTAATGACATCACTATGACATCATCAGGATTATTTTCTCAGACTTGATGAAGCTTGGGTTTGATTACAAATTTGAATTCTTCTTAAGACCTGCATTATAATCTTGAGGTGTGTTTTTTTTCTAAAGATGTTGGTGTTTACCAGGCAGTGAGAATCTAATTAAAGGACTCAACTGAGTTGCATTATGGGAATTGTAGGATCCAACACTAGGGAATAAAAGTCAGCTCTCACAACTCTATGAATGCAACACTGAATTCCTGGAGTACCCTTTCATCTGCAAATCATGTATATTTAATATTCCTGCCGACTATTTTCCAAAGCATACAGTCAGGGCATGGAGGATCTAGAGGATTTCCTTCCTACCTTCCAAGTAGCCATTGGTCTAATTGAATTTCAGTACACTATAAAAATCAACTTGTAGAGTCAAAAAGTTGAGATGGGTAATCTATCGCAATGGATACTTTTTATTTTTGTATCAAAGTTAAATCATTGTGTGGTTATGCTCCAACTCCTATTGGTGCATTCAAGGAGGCTCTGACATCTGACATCCTGCTGAACAGAAATCTCATAAAAAACTACTAAACATTTTACTGTTCATGTTGTAAAAGCCTGTTTTGGATTTGATTTTCTGACAATATGTGCCTTTCAGCAGATGCTCATCAACTCTTGTCCTGGGGGGATATTTACTTAGTCTGTTGCAAATTACCATCAGGGGGTCTAGGAAATTGTGTTGGCTGTTTTTCACAATTTTTTGACATTTTATAGACTAAACAATTAATTGATTGAAAAAATTATCAAGATGAATAGATAATGAAAATAATTGTTAGTATAAGCCCTGATATTGTTCTGAAATGAGCTGAAAAGTAGGAAACACATCTTCATAATGATGTTATGTTTTGGAAAATGCTCAGCAATAATGTGAAGAACACATGACTTGTAGATAATGGGCTAAAATAACACCAGCACAGCCCTTAAAAAGTAATTAGTTAGTCAATTCTGTTAAACAGTTATGACATAGCATTAATTATAAAGTTGCTCCATTAAACATTTATCCCTTTACGTTTTGTGTATATTATGTACAGTATTGATTATACTCACAAAATACTGAATGAGACTTTCTGAACACCACATCAGGTAAATTGTTGCCAGGTTTGTTTTGGAGAAAAGCTTCATGTTATCAGCAAAAACTGAGATTTAACCAATATACAAGATTGTCTTCCATCCTCCATCAGAGCTGCTTCACTACACAGAGCCTGGACTACTGTTATGTTTGAACTTTTTGACAGACTTTTAATCTTGTCAAATTTCAGGCTTTATATTTTTTGTATTTTTTTGGTCAGTAGTTACAACTGACTTTGGAGGCTGGATTAGTTTGATCTGAGCGGGCTCAGTCCATGAGCATGGCACTAACACTGCTGAGGTTAGAGGTTCAAAACACTAGAAACACCTCACATGTATATACATTATGCACTGTAGTACAGTGTCACTTAAATGTTGACCAAACTCCATCTCATACATGATTTACACTGAACAATGAAGTCTGGAAGTGACACCAATCTGGTTGTTGCGTGAGTGTGTGTGTGTATGTGTGTGTGTGTGTGTGTGTGTGTGGGCAGGGGAATTTTGCGTAATTTGAGAGACAGATGTGTTGCCAGACAGGGATGTTTTGTCCTCCTCTGTCTCTGAAATCTAATCGGAGACACACACACACACACACACACACACACACACATACACACACATACACAAAGTGAGAACAAGACAGAGTGAGTCATGAAATTTAACAGCTTTCAGAGTAGAGCTTGCTGCTGGGACTTATGGATAAACACTGCTGGTATGAAGTCAAATGCTTCTAAAAGGTCATATACACACATACATACACACACACACACACACACACACACACACACACACACACACACACACACATATACACACACACTTCACTGGAGGAAAACCCAGTGAGTAACTCATCCACTGAATAATACTGTTCATACAAAAGCTTTCCATAATAATAGCTTTTCCACCGCCTTGATTGTTTGACACGCAGGTGAGTCAATAGGAATGATTGTCGAAAGACGTTCGCCGCCGCTTCTTCCTGCTCTGCAGCCGCCTGAACACACTCACCTCATGACACCCCCATCATCCTAAGAAGAGAGGAGAAAGGGGGGGGGGGGGTACTTTGGAACACTCAGTTAGTGAGGAAGAGGCAGGGAGGTGATGAGAAGCATTCAGAGCTGCTGGAGGCCAGGGACCGCAGCCATAAGGAGGCCCAGGAGGAAGCACAGTCCGAGGGGCAGAGGTGAAGGTGAAGTGCCCACGGAGGAGTTTATGGAGGAGGTCTTGATCTCGGCGGTGAGGAAGGCAGAGAGGGGGACGTGGGAGACCAGTGTGGGGCTGGCATAGTTGATGAGGGAATCGATCTTCTCAGCCTCCTTACTGCAGGCTTCAATCTGGAAAGTACAAGAACATGCTCAACACTCTGATTTCCCAGATCCTCTGTTTCTTTATTGATCTTTATATCACCATTTAATGCACTATCATGCTTTTATTACAAACTGGATGTCAGGAAATCATTGTCTTCCATCTCTTATGATGAATATGTTTGGTTACATGCTTGTTCTAACAGTTGCTCGATACTATTTGGCGTTATCTCGAATTTATCTGAAGGACAGTTTGACCTGATTCTGACCCCAAAAAAAGAATGAAAAAATGTCTTTGAAAGGTCTGAAGAGAAGTGTTTTATTATTCTGTGTTTTATGTTTTTTGGTCTATGTCAAGGATAAGTCTGTGTTTCTTTTTGTCAACAAATTCAGCAAATGAAAAGACAAAAATGTCTTAGTCTGCTCTCAGCCTCAAGCTCATTGATTGAAACAGCTGGTCACTGTAGTTTTGATCAAATATTCCATGTTTCCTCAAACAGGAGGAAATAATGTATTTGTTTGAGACTATTTTCAGTGGCGGATGAATACACATTTGGTGCTTTAGCGAGTATTTGTGGCAGCAGGATAGTGTGTGTAGGATTGAGTCAAAATAAATGACAGTGTGTGTGTTCATGGTAATGAAGGAACATGTCACCCAGTGTAACAGTTTGACTCATTGATGTGTTTTACGGTGTGTTTCAGTTGTTAAACTTATTATATTTTCCTGCTGTTTCAGATTCTTTTTACACACAAAACGTTAAGTGAACCAAAATGCATCACTAAAGGCCACATGAGAACGTTCTCTCCTCTCATTGGTCAGATGTTTCTGGTCATTCTCCAGCTAGCTACTAGCAACTGTTAAATTCACTCATTTGCATCCCAGCATGCAAAGCTCCATTTTTAATTGTGTGAGATGGTTGTCAGATCACATTCCCACCACAAATGAACCGCTCCAGCATTAATTTGTGACCAAACCAAGGCCACCTCCTCTGAAGGTTTATTTTGGTCCGCGCCTGAGTACGACTGCTATGTTCAACTCAATTCAACTGGACTGAACAACTCAGGTTTGAAAAAGCTCTTTGACTAAATGAACATCTTTGAGCTTTGAACTGTTTATCAGACAAAAAGGGAATGTGCACAACTTTCTGACATTTTATAGACCAAACAATGAATTGACAAAATAAGTGTGATAGAGTGGCATTTCTTCTATATCAGTACATGTGGTGTGCTGTGCACAGCATCTGAAGTTACACGGTACTTCAAATAACAACTGGATGTTATATCAGAAATAGTTTTTGGACAACACTGAAGCTTTTTGGCACAGAGGAATAAGCTACATGATTCTATGCTTTGTGATTCAGGATAAAATGTCAAATGTGTGCTTGAATGATTTTTAGTTTTATTCAACAAACAACAAGCTAGGCAGTTATTGAAGAAAAACACATATCAGAGTTTAATTCCACAGTGATCAGATGTGATAAGAAATGTTTAAACTTTGTGTTGCAATAATCTTGATTGACCTTAAGATGAATAGTACTTTCCCTCTCTAGAGTGAAAAGCTTTTACCTAGTAAGAAACTAAAAGCCTAGCAGAAGACGCTTTAACCACAGACTGTTGTTTGCTTTGTGTTCTTTCATCCTTTATTTTTGTCTATTTTGCTCAGTTCCTTATCAGTCTAAATCCAATGCCATGAGAGATTCATTTTCCCTCTGCATTCTTTCATCCTCTGACTCTTTCTTAAATTGTTTTGTTCTACAGAAAAGTTGAATACATGTTTAGCTTAAGGATTCATTAGTTAAAATGATTAGAGGTCTTAAATAATGCCCCACCAAGGCCAATGCACTTCCTGGGCGCTGCTCTGTTAGCAGAGACAGTGACGGTCAGAGCGTAATGTGTTTTTGTTTGATTGATTGATTGTTCAACTAAGTGTTATGGATCGCACAGCACCAGCAGTGGATCTACCTCCTACTACCCTCCCATCCTCCACAGCTTTTACATCTGCCATATAGAGAGTCTCATCACCTTCTTTTTTCTGGCTGAGTATGAGGGGCTCTCAGAGAACAACAAGGCCAAACTGTGGAGGGTGATCACCTTGGGGTCCAAGCTCTGCGGGGAGCAGTGCTCAACCCTCCAGCGGCTCTATGACCAGAGTGTAGCGGTACTGATTCCCCAGACTTCAGCTGAGAACCACTTCCCAAACACATAAAGATACAAAAAATATTTACTTGGAGAAACAAACCTCACAAGTGCCTTCACAATGAAAAAATGACTCCTTAAAGGGGCCATATTATGAAAAACTCACTTTTTTAGTGCTTGTGTGTATGTATTTGGGTCTCTGATGTTCCTACTAACACACAAGCTGTGAAATAAGACCACTAAGTCAGTTTGGTGTGGGCTGGCTTGCTCTGTACTCATGTGATTAAACAAGCCATCCAGATTTGTTGCCCCTTCTTACGTCACATGGGGTGACGTAAGCTAAGCTAAGGGCACAAAATTTCGCCCGTATCGCAGGGCTGGACTGGGGGACGGCTGCTGAGCCCCAGCAAGCTCTACAGGAGAGGGCCAACCGAGGAGCAGAGCCCAAGAGTCCTGCGTGGTTGCTGCTGCTGTCTTCTGTCTTCTGGAGGAATAAACACCAGATTCTGCTCTGATCCAGAGCAGTTTACTGACGGAAGGACTTTGTTTTTTAAACTTTTAGGATTAAGTGGATTTATCTTCAAACTGGCTTCTCAGCCTAGCCGTAGCTAACACTGGAGTTATACACTACTTCAGCTGCTGTCATCAGTGATAAACATCTTAAATGCTTGTGAGTTTATATAATTTCAATGTTGTAAACAATACTGTTGCTGCAGTATTTATGCCTTTAGATGACATTATTTTGAGTGTGGATGGAGCAGCTACAATGATCGATCTGAACTCCATTCAAATGTATTTACACTCAAACTGTCTGTTCTTAACGGGGCTGTTTAGACAGGATGAGAAGGCTGCTGTGCTGCTTGATCCTTGTGCTATTTTGACCAAAGCATGTCAGATACATTTTACAGACCCCAGGGAACTGTGTTAACTTGTGGAAAAGGGGCATAGTATGGCCTCTTTAATAATAATGAAGAAATGCCTCTTCAATAATGATGAAAAAATGTTTATGAAGGAAGTTTCAAGTGAAAATAAGCAAATAACAGGTCTACAGGCATTAGGCTATCGTTAGGCAAGCAAAAACTTATTATTGTATTCATGCATGCATGAATAACAATAAAGACCTACACTAATGCAGGTAACCTAGCTGAAAGGTGATTGTTTTAACATTGACTCAAACTAGACTCCAGAACACTCAAAATCACCCTCAATCAGAAAAGCAAAAGACAACAAAAAAAGTCTCAACAAGGTCCGAACAGACAAGAGTTTCTGGCTGACAGTATCTGCTAAAATGAGATCTGCAGTAGGATCACCTGGGTGTGCAATTCTCCACCTTTCTTAAGCCCAAGGGAAAGGGCATCATCACACCGTGATTGGCCGAGAGGGGAATGCACCCAGCTGCTTTTAATTACTTTTTAGGAGCCAGTCCCCACAGCCTGCACACCAGGTGATCTGTTGAGCGGAGATGTGTGGTGGTGTTTCTGTTTAACCGCTGTGAAACAATCAGAAAATAATGTTTTATTGATCTGATTCACTGGCTTTCTCACTACCAACGCTCCCTCTCTTCATTCACTCTCCAGCTTGCTTGACCACAGCTGCTCTCTCTCTCTCTCTCTTTTTCTGTTGTCTTTTTTAAAATGAGTCGGGAAGCCGACAGCAAAGTCTAACTTTACTTTTAACATTATCAAACTAAGAGTAATGTCCTCCTCTCCTCCTCATGGCAGAGTTTACACCTCTGATCAGTCTGATCTCTAGCTGTGATTGGCCACTACAGCCTTCAGCCCCAGTGACATTGGGATGCATTTCTCCAAAAGTTGACTCTGGCTCAACTTTCCAGCTCCAGGCCAGCGCGGCGCCCGCAGCCAAAACACACTACCTCCATTCAAATGAATGGGTGGACTGATGTTTTCGCCGCACCACCTGGTTTGGTCTGAATACGGCCTAAGGCTGTATTCAGACCAAACCTTCTTTTTTCAGCCGCAGGGTGTGAGCGGAGTCGTGGGCATGTTTATTTGTGCTCTAGAACATAACCGCTGTGAACAATCAGAAAATAACATTTTATTGGTCTGATTCACTGGCTTTCACACCACCAGCGCTCCCTCTCTTCATTCACATTCTCTTCTCGACCACAGCTGCTTTCAGCTCTCTCTCTCTTTTTCTCGCCTATTTTTATAATGAGTTGGGAGGCCGATAGCAACGTCTAATTTTACTTTTAACGTTATCAACTGAAGAGAAATATCCTCCCCTTCTACTAGTAATGTCTTTGTATTCCCTCATGGCAGAGTTTACAGCTCTGATCAGTCTGATCCCCAGCTGTGATTGGCCATCGCAGCCTTCAGCCGCAGTGACGTCAGGCTGCGTTTCTCCAAAAGTTGACTCTGGCTCAACTTTCCGGCCGCAGTCCGGTGCGGTGCCGCAGCGGCCAAAACAGCTGCAGCCGAAACGCACGACCCCCATTCAAATGAATGGGGGAACTGGCATTTTGGCTGCACCGCCTGATTTGCTGGATCTGGATGCACATTCCTAGAATTAATAGATCTTTTAGAATCATACCTCATGTCTTTTTTTACTGTGATGCCATTTATTTTGTCTATTTATTGTGTTGTCTGTTAGTATGATACTGACCTGGACAAAATGAATTTTCCTCGTGGACAGTAAAGAACATCTAATCTAATCTAATCTAATCTATTCTAATCTAATCAATCACAGTGGTGTATTGTCCATGGCTATGTTAAAACTGCTACAATGGCTTCAATCCAAAAGTATTAACATGTTCTTCAAAAACGTTTACATCTCCACTAAGCTCCAGTCTGATCGCTTTCCTGTAGGTTCGTGGAAGCTTATCTGATTTAACACCGTGCATGTTTAAGTCTGGGAGTGTAAATGTAAAACTGCCCAAAGTTCGGTTCATTGTTGCTATAGCCTTAAGGGAGAAGTTAGAGAAGAACTGCAGGTTTTAAGTGAAGTCAGGCGTGAATCAGCCCTGATGACAAGACAAGAATTCTGAAAGGGAATGTTTTTCCTTTCATCCTGAACAACTGAAGTATAGCCTAGAAACAGAGGGTGTCAGACTATTTGAATAAATTTCAATTCAGGCAGCATGCACACAGCAAGGAGGCACAAGCAACACTGAAATGAGTGAATCAGGTTGCATAAATCTCCTCCCATATGCTGAGTTATTCTCCAAAATATTTTCAGCCACATTACAGCGCTGATGAAGGCGATGCAGCCGAGAACATCTGTGAGAATAAACACAACATATGGTGGGAGAGTTGTTTTCACACAGCATGAGCCACATCCATCCACCTTTCTATTTCTATCTATTTCTATTTCTATCAACCTGTCGTCATTTCTTAACAGTGATGTATGTTCTGTGGGTGCTTTCCAGTCAGCTGACGTGGCTCCTCCATTCCCTCCCCCCTTCTTCCTCCGGTCTTTACTCCTCTCAGCGGAGATGTGAGGAAAGGACGTGAGGACAGAGTGACATCCTCGCACACTCCAGACAGCTATTACACATGACTCTCAGCGTCTCAATTTTCAAACGTGTAGAAATAATTAAGCAGGAACAGTTAAAAATAATTAGCCTAATTAGGCCTAATTTTTTCCGAATGAGCTATGATACACTTGTAACAGACCACCAGTAAAGAGGAAGAAATGAAAAGTTTCTTGGCTAATGAAGAGAAAAATAAAGAATGTTACAGCATTTTCATGATTCAGCTTCTACACACATGTAATATTGTTATTTCATGGATAAATATGAATAACCATTGAGCTGCATTTGTTATTTCTGTTTCCAAAGGTATTTTTTCCCAATCTACAGTATTACAATCATTTAATATAATTAATATTACAGTAAAGCTGGTTTCGTCAGATCAGCTGACCAATCAATCAATACATTCCTATTGAAGGGATGTTGTCATCTAGTAAAAACAGAGGAAGGAATGGGGGAAGCATAATTATTAGAATGAAAAGTACATTATGTCTTTTAAAAGTCCAACTGAAGTCACAAAAAACATCCCTTATTGCAGTCAAAAGTATAGTTAATTTATTCTTTTTACTGAAAGGAATAAAAAAAAGTTTTTGGAGATCCGTCAGCGATGCTACTTTAGCCTTTACAAATGCACATGCAGCATACAGCACCTGATCACACTGGTCAATTTTAAGCTGTTGAATGTGAGTTGACTGGCTAATTAGCTATCTTGCCTGCAAACTTACATTAGCATATCATCCAGGAAGGCCTGTTTGAGAAATAGATGGGTTTACAGGTTCATCAGATACTAAACCACTGCAAAAAGTAATAGATGTCTTATATCATGAGACAGGGTTTTACAGCTCTGGGGCCCCTTTCACAAAAGCCATTTGCATGCACTACTTACATGCAGCGTCACGTTCCATAAATGACTGTCATTCACAAATTAAATTTGGGAGTCCTACAAGGCTTTTGCATAATTCCGCAAGGGTAGCAAGTATGGTGTTTGTTTTGATGAGTGAAACATAAAAATGAGCAAATACAGTAGAAGCTTGCATGTTCATAGTCATGCTGACAATCATGTCATCCTCTGCCTCAGCAACCGTGAGGTAAACAGTAGAACTACAGTATGTCATTCACATTACCAAGTACTCAGTCAGGGTCAACCTTTTTGCCAGATGACCCTGCTGGCACCTTAAGACTCTAAATGAAATAAACCAGGAGGTTTCCTTTATTCCATACAGTAATGAAGTTTTGGTGAAAGTTCAATAGACATGATCTTTTCTCTCACATTCTGCCTTTATTCCTCCTGTTTTCCTCCCATTCAATCTTTTCCATTTCTTCTGCATTGACAGCAGTGTGATGCTGCTTTGATGTCATTCTTTATATCATTGCAATTTTGTTATTTCAGACCGACTACCTCCTACATTCATTGATTGAGTCTAATCACCAAAGTGTTTCTTTGCTGCTAACCTCAATAAATATTGTTATATTCACTTCCAACTAATCTCTCCTTATTAAACTAATGTTGGTATGAACTTGACCTGAGTCATCCAGCTTATAAGCTAAGGACAGACAGTGTTACTGATAAAAATTTGTTCTTAAAATGTGTGTACAAGTGATTTAAGAGCATTTTTGGAATTCATCAATTTTCTGGTACTTAGAATTTTCTCTTATGTATGAGTACATGTCATGAATAGATCATCTCTGCCTTTCTTTACTGGGGAGAAACACTAGTTTGACTTACAGTTATAATGTCCCAATCTGAATTTTTAAAGTTTAAATATGATACTAAAATTAACAAACATTAAAAATATAACTAAAACAAACAGAAACAAACAAAAATACATAAATTTATATTATACCATGGTATCATCATCATGGCTGCCAATTAATGATTTTTATTGGCATATTTTGGCACAGCAACTTCTACATTTCAGTAGTTGCTAGGAAACTTCTCTCACTCAGCTGCCTCTGTGTCTCTCTGCAGGTCTGTCCAGTATCATCTTGTGTTGCAGCTGACAGTGTAACATCACCTGTAGACTATATTTTTCTCCTCTAATATCTCTGTGACTGTCACATGATCGTCTCCCATCACGGAGTGCTTTGCTTTAGAAAAATGTTTTTTTAGCATCTAACTTCATGTCAAAGTATTCTCTCTTTATTTCTGTCACAGTGCAGAGCTGCTCTGATGACACATCATTGGCAGCTGGATTCATATTTTGTAGTTGTTGTGACATTCTTAAATTTGATGTGTTTTTTTCTGCTGATTTCTGAAAGCAGGACTTGAAGCTGCAAAGTGTTTTTACTCTGGTAACTTTGTGAATGAAACTTGCCCACAAACAGAGCGGAACATGGAGCCTTATATGGCAGTTTTAGGAGCGTGGATTATGCTAATGATCACGTCTCACCAACGTGCACCTTCTCATGAACTGGTGACATTCATCAGGCTAAAACATGACAACTTCAAGCAGGTAAGAGAGTTTGTTGAACCCAATTTGGAACACTTGTATAAGCGGACCTCATAGAGAGTAAGTAAGGATAAAAATATGAAAATGTGCTTGCATCAAGCCCATTGGCTATGAAGCATTTTAATGTTATTGGATGTGCATCAACTGATGTAATGCACATCTAATGCATCATCCAGTCAAGGTCTGGTCAATGTTCAGGTATGGTAGCCAAGATCTAATCTAGAGAATGGATATCATGAAATGCTTTTCTGAAGAGTTGACACAAGTTGATTAACACAGGGTCAACGGTACAATGAAATATGTTGGATGAGAAAACAGGTCAGCTCAGGTATAAGAGTACTAGTCATAAAATATAGAATATAAGATAAAAAATAAAAAGATGGAATGAGATATAAATAACACATAACACTATATACATATATGTAAATGAGGATTTATGTATAAAAGTAAAAGTGATGAGTGTATACAGTAGTATTGCATGTTGGGTATGTTGCAGTCGTGGTTCAATAGCACCAGTCATGGTTGATAATGCATTTTTTGCACAAGAAGAACAGCAGGCGTGCATCCTCAGGGACCTGGTTTAACACATTACAGTATACACTCACCAGCCACTTCATTAGGTACACCTGTGCAATCTAATGCACTCCAATACAACAACTCTGCCATAAATTCTACATTTACGAAGCTTATACATTTTCAGTTTTTGTTGACATTGTCAGAAAAGAAATAATTCTACTTTATGTTTATTATTGAGGTTGTATTATATTATATTGCATAGTGTTCCTAGAGGGAAAAATATTCACTTTTCAATATAATGCACCCCAGTACACCACCACCACCCACTATGACCTCAATAATAAACATAGAGTAGAATTATCACCTTTCTGACAATCTCTCTATATAAAGTATATAAAGTAGGCAGGTGGATTGCTGGAGAAACGAGGAAGTGCAATGTCGATGTGTGAAGCTGTGTGAAGCTGGTTCTCGAGAAATATATAAAAGTACCTCATAAATAACGTTGATTTGCTTCTTCTGCCTGTGGAGTCAACCAGTGGAAATACAGACAGCGTCACTCTGCCATTGCAACCCACACTGTGGTCGGAGGTGGGATTACATCCATAGTGTTAATGACTTGAAAACGTTTAAGAGACTTAAACTCTACTATTGAACTGTGCAATGTTACTGTGAATGAAACTTGGCATGTACATTCAAGACTTAGTGCAGGATGTCTCAGGCATGTTTTGAATGGGCAGTTCATTCGATTAACTTCAGCTCCACTCAAATAGTAGTCTTCAGGGAGGCGTTTAGGGAACATGGGTAAATTATAGCGTCTACGGATAGCCTGCATGTGAGGCATTTAGGGAACATCGATAAATTGTAGCGTCTACCAAAAGTCTGTATGAGGAACATTAACAGAGAACAGGCACATATTGAATGGGCACCGCGCTAGTGATAAAGAAACTGAAAATGTTTAAATGTAGAATTATGGCAGAGCTGTTGTATTGGATTGCATTCGATTGCACAGGTGTACCTAATAAAGTGGCCAGTGAGTTTATCTGAGACATCCTAGTGGTAGGGGTGCTAGGGGTTTTAGACACTGACTTTGTAATTTTGGTGCCCCCAGTTTGAGTCCAACCGAGGACATTTGTTGCATGCCATTCCCCGTCTTTGTCTCTCTTCATTTCCTGTTCTCTATCTAATAAAAGGCATAAAATGCCTCCAGAAATACTTTAAAAATGATAGTATCTGTACAGGGTTAGACACAAATGAAATCATGGACAAGATGAGCTTATTTGTTATATGGTCATATTAACATAGATGCTAAACAAATATGGTTATATTTGCTCCTGATGCTTTTACAGGAAGAAATTGTATTTCAACAAGACATTCTGGATCTAAATTGAGAGATAAAGACAGGAAAGACACTAGAAAGAGAACAATACAGCCATTCAGTTCTTAATCGCTGAGGCGAGCCATTTCAAATGCTCTATGCCTCTTTTCAATATAACTTTTCTTCTTTGAGAATATTTGTTGCAATGAGGTCACTGTTTGCTCAAGGGGGCAGAAAGACCTTGAGCTCAAAAAAGACAAGAACACTAACAAAAATGGATAAATCTGTGCCGTCGTCATAACAGTATATTCCTCCCACAAGCCATGTTTTTTACTGTAAGGATTCAACTGCAATACAGAACTGATTTTACAGTTTCCTCTGACTATTACAACTTTTCATGGTGATACATTCCCTCTGCAAGAACGTGAGGGGATTTGCTGCTGTAAATTATGTTTTTAGAGGGGGTGTTATATTGTATATTATTGAAAAATACCACAAATCAAATGGTAAAGAAAATATAGACCAGATCATAAATGATATCTAATATATCAAGTCAGGCTCACCTCTGACGCAGTTGGTATTTACTTTGTTACAAATGTTGCAGAAACACGACTTGAACTATTCTCTTCTGCTCAAAGAGATGTACAATACCGTCAGTATAGTCAAAAGTTTGGACACACTTTCTCATTCAAGTGAATGGGTAGGTGTGTTTAAAGTAAAACACACTCAGTGTCTTTGAATTTATTTATTTTTTTCCTGAGATGTTTTCCCCTGCTCAGAGTGAATATCTCTGATCAAATTCACATCTCTTCTCTTAATGTCTTCATTTCTTTGTTACTCTCCTTCCCCCCCTCTAAGTCTTCCATTACACAGTATCAGTTCATCAGTAACATTTGTATGAAGCATGTTCATTGCTTCTGGCCATGAACTGATTCTGGTCTAAGATTAGATTAGATTGCTGCCAGCAGCAGCAGTTAAACACCAGCCTGAAGACATCTCAGCTCCATATAGAGTGAAGCTGTAGTGTTTTTAACCCACTTAACACGCTGACACACATAAACTGCTTCCTATCAGAATAACCTAACATGGCTGCTTTTCCTGACTTGAAGGTACATTTTCAGGTGAAGGATGGCTTACAATTACAATCACTTCTCTAAGGCCACAGATATAGCAGACAAGAAATACCTTTTGTACCTTGTGTACCCATTTCCACAATACAACTGAATGCAGCACAAATACAAAGCTTTCACACTGTATTACATATGAAGCCTTAAAAAAATGAAGCCATAACTTTGTGATCTCTTAACTTTTCATCTAGTGCTATCATCAGGTCAATTTTTTTTTCCCCCAATATTTTGGTTTCTAAATACCTGCAAAAGTGACTTACTGTGTTTTTGTGCTGAATGGCAAATGTAGGCATGATAACATGTTGAACAAAGATGGTGTATACAGTATACAGTATACTTGCTAAATGCCATCATGTTAACATTATCATTGTGAGCATGTTAGCATGCTAGCATTAGCATTTAGCTCATGGTGCCTAAGTACCACCTTACAGTGCTGTTAGCATGGCTGTTGGCAGTTTCCCTCGCAGTGTGGAGCAAAAGAGGTAAAAGAACGCCACCTTGTGCAACTACAGTAAATTCCAGACATTTCCTTCCTATTTCCATTCGAAGTGGAACCTGGTGGTCGGTTGCTCACTAACTTTACACAATATTTATACATAGTTGCACACACCCATAAAATTCTGCACAGATAGAACAATGCCATCCTTGTCTAACTGAAGCTGAAAGCTGGTAGGCTAATGGCAGACAAAACTAAAAATTTAGTTTTATTTACAATACTATTTTTACTGTAGTGCCATCTATAGGTGAAATGCCATCACATTTTACAGAATTGCTAGAACTTCATAGGTGCAAGTCACCCACATTTGGTTCATAGATTGATTACATTGATTTGCTGTATGCCGTATGTACCAAGTTTGGTAAAGTTTGGATGACATACAGTACCAGTCAAACATGTATGCCAAAGACTTCCAAGATGGCGGACACTGGCGCAGTTTGGCTGCCGATCCACTTCTGAACCTAAGTTCTGCCGATTAATCAACACCTTTGACGCTATAACTTGGCTGGTAAAGTTTGTCCTGCAAGCTTGTGGCTACATGTTACCAATTATCCCCCAAACCAGACAAACACTTTCACTGGATAAGTGTCTTCAGATCTGCTCACTGTCTCACCTGCCAAGAAGTTCCCTCTTCTGCTAGCTCTAGGACTCCTGGGACTGATTTACAGCATTACAACCTTTCTGGCTCTGCCTGCCACATTGCTAGCTAGCACAAGCCCACCGGCTTATCCTGCTGGGATCTTTCTGTCCTGGTGTGGTCAGCCTTGCCAGGTTCAGATTGCTACTGTCCACTTGCCACTACTGCACCTGGTTGACCTCCACTCTCCAAGCAGGATCATGAGGCCAGTCAGGCTGGTAGTCTCTCCAGGCTACCTCTCTTCCTCACAGGACTGCTGATGTCCTGCTGCTATATGCTGTGGTTTATCCTGTGGATTCTTCTGGGGTGCACATTGCCTCTCCTTCCCCGGTTACATGGCTCTTGGTCACAAGCTAACACTAGCTTTATGCTAACGCTCCCCAACCGGACCATGCCATGCATACTCCACCACACATCTTCACAATCTCGATATATTCTGTGTCCAAACTGTACGGACATTCTCAAAGAGGCTGGAATACTTTGCAGCTGCTACAAATTCAGGTCCCCAAACTCCATCTCATCCCTGTGGTCCTGTCACATCCCAACTTCCTCATTACATCACCACAACAAACAAAAGCAACATCACCTGAAACTGACTTTGCTCAACACTTGTTCACTCAACAATAAAAGCCTCATTCTGAATGAATTTATAACTGACAGTAACCTAGATTTCCTCTGCCTCACTGAAACCTGGCATAAATCCCAGGACTATTTCTCACTAAACCAGACCACATGCACAGGATTCACATACATTGATAAACCTTGTCTTTAGGGGTGGGGAGGTGGTGTTGCTGCTGTTTACAGGAAGGACATTAAAACAACCTTCATTTCTATTCCTGCCACTCAGTCTTTCGAACACCTTGCCTTCAAACTCTACCTATCTAACCTCTGATTTACTGACCCAGCTATGTGCCATTTCACCTTCTGTTCTCCTCCTGAGTTTTTAATATCCACATTGATGATACTGGCTGTAAATCCGCCATAGAATTCCTGGAACTGCTACAATGCTTCAACTTTACACAACATATCAACTTCCCCACATCTTGGATTTGGTCTGCTCCACTGGTCTTACAATCAATTCTTCAGCCTTAACCTCCATATCTCTAACCATCTGACAGTCACTATGGACATTGACATCCCTATCCCCATCCAAAAAGACAAATGCAAAATATCCTTCAGAAATCTTAAATCTATCTCCCCTGCAGCTCTCTCGGCCTCTCTTGCAGTAAAATGTCTGCCTCCCCTCCACCACTGTCTGATAATCCTATCAATCTTGTCAACTATTATAATGTCACACTCTCCTCCTGTCTTGATCAGCTGGCTCCCATTAAAACAAAAACAGTCTCATTCACACACTCAGCTCCCTGGTATACTCCTGAACTCCACCAAAAGAAATCCCATTATTGCCAGCTTGAAAGACTCTACAAAAAAAACTTGTTTAACAGTGCATCTCCAAGCCTCCATGGACTACCTTCAACAATACAAAGATGCTCCCAATACAGTCCAGTCCACCTACTACTCACACCTCATACACTCTGGCTCCATTAACCCCAAGGCTCTCTTTTCCACAATAAACAACTTCTAAAACCCAGTGACAACACCTCCAAATCATTCACAGTTCAAAAGTGCAACTCTCCTCCTCCCGACCCGCTTCCCCTCCCTATACCACTCAGCCCCTGTCTCTCTCAGTTCTCCCCTGTGTCTCAAATGGAGCTGTCCAACTTTATGGAAGGAATGAGAAGTTGTGTTCTGGATCCCATCCCATCCAATCTTGCCAAGGACTGCCTCCCAGCTATCTCCTCACTCATCATAGAAATCATTAACTCCTCCTTCAGCTCTGTTTCACTTCCCTTAACACTCAAACTGGCTGCTGTCACTCCCATCCTTAAAGAACGTGGACTCAACCCTGATATCCTGAGCAATTTATGACCCATCTCCAATCTCCCAACTCAAAGCCCACCTCATCTCCAACAATCTGTTTGAACCATTTCAATCCGGTTTCCGCTCAGCACTCAAACAGTCCTCCTCAAAGTCACCAATGACCTCCTCCTCTCCTCAGACTCTGGTAATCTCAGCATTCTCATCCTACTCGACCTCACTGCAGCTTTCGACACCATCAGCCACACCATTCTTCTCTCCTGTCTTGAATCCTCCCTTAACATCACCGGTACTGCCCTCTCCTGGCTAAAGTCATATCTCACAAACAGACAACAGTTCATCAACACCAACAACTGCACCTCCTCCACCGTTCTTATGTCCCAAGGTGTTCCTCAGGGCTCGGTGCTTGGCCCTCTCCTGTTCATCTTCTACATGTTCCCACTTGGTAACATCATACGTCGTCGTGGTCTCCACTTCCACTGCTACTGCTGCTAAATCCATCACTCCACCCTGACTAACTGCCTCAATGAAATTAAATCATAGAAGCAAGTCAACTTCGTCAAACAAAAATGTGATAAATCAGATATGATCATCATCATCTGTCCCAAATCCCTCACCAAAACCATTCACAACTTCTTCCCCACCATCGATAGCTCCACTGTGTCTCCCTCCCTAAACATTTGCAACCTCAGTAATTTTCGACAGCAACCTCTACGTTAAACGCCTCGTCAAACAAATCACTAGAACTGCCTTTTTCCACCTAAAAACATAGCTTGTCTCAACCCATCACTCTCCTTCTCTGCTGCTGAAACTCTGATCCATGTTTTCCATCCAGAATTGACTGCTGCAACAGCATTCTTTAAGGCACATCACCCAAAGTCCTAAATAAACTCCAGTACATCCAGAACTCTGCTGCTCACCTGCTCAGTCACTCCCACTCCCATGACCACATCACGCACCCCTGTCCTCCAGAACCTCCACTCGCTCCCTGTCCCACAACGGATCCAATTCAAAGTCCTTCTCCTCACTCACAAAGCCCTCCACAACCAGGTCCCCTCCTATCTTATCGACCTGCTCCACCACCACACTCAGCCTTCACTCCTCTGATGCCAGCCTCCTGTCTTCACCACTCAGGACCAAGCACCAGACCTGGGGTGACAGAGCCTTCTCCATAGCTGCCCCCTCCCTCTGGAACTCTCTCGTCAAACACATCCAAAACTGCACCGATCTGTCCATGTTCAAATCACTAATCAAAACTCACCTTTTCAGAACTGCTTTAATGTGTGATTAATCATATGTTTCATAAGTTTTTTAGTATTAGTATTATTTTATTATTATTTTCTATGGTATATGTATTTTAATTTTTAGTCTATGATATATGCGTTTCGTGTGTTGTTTTTATATTTTCTTTTTAACTTATGTAAAGCCTCTTTGAGTACCCTGAAAGAGCTCTATAAATAAAATGTATTATTATTATTATTATGATTAGTCAAAAATTTGGACACACTTTCTCATTCAAGTGTATGGGAAGGTGTGTCCAAACTTTTGACTGGCACTGTATGTATTATCAAAAGCAAAAAGTGTGTTATATCATAAATCCTGTTACATGATATTAGCTGATAAAAATATTAGTGATAAGTTATCTTTAGTTAGGGTTTGAATATGTAATCTGTCCTATTAATTGTCAGTATTGTTTATAATCAACATCCATGACAATAAAATAATGGAAATTAAGTGGACAAAGGTGAAGTGAAACACTGAAAGAGACAGATGCATGCGCCCCCTCTCTTTACCACTGTAATCACAGCAAGCATGAATATTTATGTCCAGAAGGACTGAGGTGGGTAATTAGCAGAGCTAAACATGGCTGGGTTTGGGTGTTGTTTCTGCTTGTGTGTTTACAATGTTTGTGTGTATAAGACTGGAGGACTGAAAGAGCTCCTGTTATAAGACAAAAAATACAAAACCACACAACCTGGAAAATTAACTTAATGCGTGACAATAGAAAACAACTTTAATTCATGAATATTTTTCAGATAACACAGTGGAATTTGCAGAGCTTCCAAGTGGCCGACGGTCTTGGTACTCACTGTGCACAGCAGCAAACATTTTAATGTTGCATTGATGAGGGAGACAATTGTGGTCAGTCATAGCTGTGAACAGTATTTTTTTTATGAAATCTTCCTGATATTAGTCTAAAACTGTTACTGAAGCTGTTTAGTTTTCATGAGTTGTAATACTATAATAAAAATGTAAACCAAATGTACACCAGCTTGGGAGGAAAACAAAATCCCCTGGTACCTGACTGGACCACCACTCCTCCATGTTAAATTTCACCATGACATTGATATCAGTTACATTGGGCTCTTACAAGCCACTTGCCCTGCTTGTCACTGAACACCACCTCTGCAGTAGCTGAATGTGTTATCAGTCTTGCTCTCCTGCGCTGGTGAGATGGTGCAAGCGAAAAGCTGAAATGAAACCTTGGACACAGGCAGAGTTGAAGCTGACCCGTGAGGACGAATGTAATAGGATAGAATAGAATGTAATAGATCTTGAGGTAGCAAGTTTTCTCTTTGTTGGTCATGTCAAATTAAGCACATTGGTTCCAATCATACATAATATTTTTTAATTATACATCTTTAAAAATGCAATATACAGTTTTGTTTTGAAAGGCTCAGTAATTTCTTAAACAGCTGGTCACTGTAGTTTTTATCAAACGTTACTCAAGCAGGAGGGAATAGTGCATATTTTGGGGACTATTTTCAGCAGCAGATGAATCTACATTTGCTCTAGTGAGTATTTCTTTTTGATTGAGTCAAAATAAACTACAGTGTGTGTGCTCATCTTAACAAAGGAACATGTCACCTAGTGCAACAGTGTGGCTCACTGACGTGTTTTTGATAGTTACTGGACAATAACGGAGGTCTACGGCACAGAGGAATAAGATATATCAGGCTTTGGATACACACACAGTACTTATGATAAATTCACTGTTGGTTTGAGTCTGAACATGATATTTGTTGACAATAAGAAAAATATAGAATATTGACAGCCTTACTCTTTAATGTTCATCAGATGTTTTGCAGGTGGACTTAAACTTACATCTCTTTATACAAATATAAACAGATAATGTCTGAACTTTTTGTTAAAGAATTAGCCAGTGTGGTCAAGTTTCTTCTTCGTTTTTCTTAATGAGAAATTCCCACCAAAATAAATCTCTCTATTAATGCATTCAGTGGAGCCTTTTGAGTGTCATTATGCACTTAAACTTAAAATTAGTTATTTTTGTCAAAGACAAAGTCAAATAGAGGCAGGATATTGCCTATTTGTAACAAATATCTTGCCTATCTTATCAGTTTTGGCCTTCATAATTTCTTTTCACTATATATAGTATATGACCATGTACCCAAATTATGTTCACACACACTCAAGTTGATAAAGAGTGATGTTTAACACACTGCAGTGAACAGCAACAAAACACAGACATGAATATTTCCAAAGTGACTAAATGACTGGACCAACTGTGTGTGTGTGTGTTACCTGCAGTGGTGTTGGCTGCTGGTCCACTGGGGTGATGAGGACCACCAGCTCATGGTCGATGCTCAGGTAGCCAAAGACGTCACACTGTGGTACCGAGACGTGAAGCCGCAGGATCTGCAGGACGTTGTGGACCGTCACCGGCTGGTTCTTATTCAGCTGGACACATGAACAGGAGATCAGACAACGTTAAATGAATATTTGTGTCCAATTCTGAAACAAAACCTGTGGGACGTTTTAAAATGCCAGTGAAGAAACACTGTGTGTTTGGTGCATTTCAATCAGGGATGAAACCGAAAAATAAATTGCTTTCTGAATATAGAATGGAGCTTCAGAATAAATAAGAAAATAAGAAATTTCCAGAACTGATAAGTTAGCAGTTATTCTTCAATGTCAGAATATTATCTGAATGTGAGACTCACAATATGATGCAACTGACAACAATAACAATAACTTCAACACAATCCTCCATCTCAACAGATTTATATTGTTAATGAATAAAATAAACAAACTGTGGCTAAGCCGTAGCCTTAGCAGGCTAACACACTTAAACTCATATTCTCATGTAGCAGCTTTAGGTCAAATCAGCTCTGCTTGTGTTTGGTATTAGCAGGCTTAATGCTGCTGAGTCTTACTATGACGTGTTTGTACTAGGGATTACAGCCAAGTTGACTAACAGCCAAAGGGGTTTTGTTGTATAATTAAGCTGATCAGAACGAGATGCCGATGGGACTTATTAGCTGCTAACATGTCAGCGTTTAGGCATCACCAGGCTTCAGGCTTCACTGCTGTTCAACAGGCTGGGCACATATCCAGGAAAGCTCAGTGGAGGCATGTGAGAGGAGAGCTGTAGCCAAAGGTGGAATTAACTACTTCTGATTTGTGTAGTATGAATGTGAGTCACTCATTTCTCGTTTGGGATAACTGAGCTAACTAAACTGAACTGACTTGTAGCAAACAGTATGTTTGTGGAGTCACGTGTTTTGTAGATTAAGGCGATTTGAATTTTACTGTGCAACATTTCACTTATATCACCACTCCTACAGTATTCCTTAACATGGAATTTTATGTCTGTTTTATTTTCATTTTTTTTGTATTTCAGGAAAGTACCAGTAAATCTTAAGTATTACTACTTGTTTTATCAAATGAGTATCAATTGAGCAGCACTCAGTTTGGAGTAAAACAATAATGTCACAGTAATTCTGTTCATGCAGATGCAGATTGAGACTACCTTTCATCTCAGGAGTTAAACAACGTAGAGTGACCTACCGATGTAGGGTGGTCAGAAGGAAGAGGTAGGGTGCTATTGGCTAGAGCTAACCTTTCACATTGAACTGCTTCAAGGACAGGTTCACAATTTTCCAAGTCTGTCTTAAAACAATTGTCAGGTGCCCAAATGAAGAGGTTTTTCTTGCCATAATCATACTGACCATTAGAAGATCCCTTTATAATGTACTTACAATGTAAGTGATCAGGGACAAAATCCTCCTTCTGTGCAAAAATGTATTTAAAAGTTAATCTGAAGCTAATATGAAGCTTCAGTCGTCCAAATGAGTCAAATCAAGTAGATATCTTTCAACATTACAGTCTTTTTAGTGCCAAAGTCCCTCTTTGTGTTACTATACTTCCACCGTAGCTCAACACGGAAACACTGTCTGTAACCTCAAGACAATCTTAACTTACAGACACTTTAAAGTGATGTATTTTAGTGCCATGGCTAAACTGCCAGCTAGTGATGAAATAAAAATGGGAGAAAGCCTTAATTTGAAGTGTGTTATCATCTTAGTATTCTGGCAACTCTGTGTATCACTGAACAGCTTACATTTGCACTGATTACCACCTGCATTACATATATCTTTTCAAATAGAGTATACAGTTGCCTGCAGCTCACCACTGTTTACTTTCCTGTTTTTCTCTCTCCTTCAACACAGTGTGTGGAATACTGCCCAACTTGATCAGGACACACACTGTCCAGAGGTCACGGCAAGCGCAGGACTGCACCAGTTTGGAAGTGGCTGCACTACACTAGACTCGCTTTAGATGTTGTTTATCAATGTATATATTAGGAAAGATAGAAAAAAAAAATGTAAGATGATCGTGGGGAAGGGTCAACAGTCACTCTTCCCAGGGTTTGAAGTACAGTTTTTGTATTTCAGTGAGTAAATGAGCCAAAACTCGTAGTAGTAATTTAACAGAGTTTATACTTTAGTAAGATGTTTTTTTAATGTAACTATACTGTTACTATAATGCAAGGTAACTGCACTGATATCTTTTGAGTAAGATAAATCAGCGTGTTTCAGTTACTGGTTTACAGTCAACTTTCTCTAATAAGCTGATTTCCCAAATGTCCTGTAAACCTGAAAACCAGAAAAGTCGAGAACGTTTACATGCACCTCAGTAACCAGGTTGGTCAGAGAAACCAGGTTTTGGAAGCATGGCTTACTAACTTTAACTATTAGTGATAGAAGATGTCCGCTTCCTGACTTATTTTTCTTTTTTGGAGTGTGTGTTTGTGCCGGAGCAGCCGGACAGCGCAGAGACAGACCACGTCCTCACAGGAAGTGTCTGAATTTACCAGATAATCAAATGTTCAGTGGTGGGTGGAAATGGACTTATTTAGACTTCTACAGGCTACTTTGTTTTAGTTTCAGTTAAATCAAACTTTGGATGCAATTATTTTAAATACAAGGACACAGCGCTCCGTGTAATGACCTCTCATATCATCCAGCCGCTCTGCTTTCCCAATCTGCAGTCTATTGTTTTGCACATGTGTATTTTTAAAAAGCTGATTAAAAACCTGGTTCTGCATATACATGGCAGAAAAAACAGCATTATCCAGAGAAATCTATCTGGGGAAACCTGGTTTCTCTAATTCTCTACCCTGATTATGGAAAGGTTTCTCGTTTACATGACAGTTAAGAAATCAGCTTTCTGGAGATAGCTGACTGTAACCTTGTTATTTAAGTGCATGTAAATGCACTGCTGGTTGCTGTAATCAGGGTAGAGGATTAAAAAAACCTGATTGCAGGTAGATCAGAGAACATAGATGTGTTAACATGCACCTAAGCAATCAGGCTTTTTCCAGTAAGCTGGTTTTTTAACTGTCATGTACGGGAATGAGAAACTAGTTACTGTAATCAGGGTAGGAGATCAGAGAAACTTGATTTCCAGAAGATTTGTCCTGGAGAATGCTGATTTGTCTGCTATGTATATGTGTACCTGGGTTCATAATCAGCTTTTTAAAGTATGCATGTGTATGACAAAATACTGTTAACAGGGAAAACACAGCATAACCATGGGATGAAAGGAGAGATCATTACACAGAGCACAGCTTATTTAAAATAAATCCATCCAAAGTATGACTAAAACTAAAACTTAAACAATGCAGTCTAAAAGTAAAAGTCTAAATAAATTGGTTTTCACCACTGAACATTTGACTATTTGTGCTGTGAGGAAGCTTTGCTCTGTGTGTTTGCCTGCCTGTCCTCCTCTCCTCCTCTGTACTGTTAAAAAAAAAAAAGAAAAAAGTCAGAGCACATCTTCTATCCCTTATACAGTTCAAATCAGTAACCCGTGCTTTCAAAATAAGGTCAGGTGTATAGTTGGGGAGAAATCAGGTTGCTGATCTGCTGCACGTATACATAGATTTACAGTCGTCCGGTTACTACAGTGCAGGTAGATGTGTTTTCTGATTACCCATGCACCCTGCTTTCTCTGAACAACCTTGTAATTTAAGTGCATGTAAACACATTGTTTGTGCAGTCTGTTAGTGGCTGCAGTTGGGGACTCTTTGGATGTATATCTCCCCCAAGTGGCCAACACCTGTAATTACATCCAATACTACCAGCTGCATCCTCATACAAAGCACTGTTAAACTCTACTTAATCAAAACCTACTTTTATAGAAAACGCTGCTTACAGTTAGTACTTTGACTGTTGAGCACTATTGAGCTGAAATAGTGTTTCACATAATTATTATTTAGCTTCCATATAATCTTACAACATTGAGGAAAGACTACAGTACTTTAGATATCCTCTAACACCACAATCATGAATGATTTATGAACTTTAACAGTGAGTAAGTGGCTACAAGACAGTCATAGAAATGACAAAGAGGAACTGTGATGTATCCATACCTTCGAGAAAGTGTTCATCTGCTCTTTGTTCCACAGGATCTGCAGCATACTGGCACATATTGGACAGCAGGCTCCTGAAACAGGTCAGAGGTCAGGGGTCATCACAATACAATGCTGTGTGCATGTCATTACCCTGTCTGTTGACCACAGCTCAACGAGTGTACCTGTACCATCTCTATCTAAGGTGTGGGTTGACTCACCAGGTGGGGTGACAGGCTGGCAGCCCGGAGTGGACAGACGTGGACAGGGAATCAGACTGCACGCAGAGTCGGGGGCCACGTCAGACACGGCCCCGACAGCCTGACAGGGGCCCTCGTAGTCCACAGCCACGCGGTCAGAGAAGGCGTCGCACACTGTGTTGTAGGTCTCACCATTGTGGCCGCAAACCTGCTGTGGCTTCCCACAGGCATCCTGAGGACAGAACACATACACATAAACATAACCATGATTTAGTTCATACACTGAGCTGTAAATTTACATTCATGTATTCATGTAAGTTTACATTTACATCACTATGACATCATCAGGGTTATCTTGGGCATTGCAGGAAGCCTGTATTACAAACTGGGAGTGCAGACATTTGCCAAGCAGGGAGTGTTTAATTAAAGGCACTATCAATTTGCATTATGGGAAAAGTAGGATCTAGTGTCTATGAAGTTTGATCTACTAAAGAACTAAAAGTCAGGATATCTCCGCCTCTGGTGCTTCAATTTTGACCATTCTTTCTATAATCTGCCTATTGCAAGTCCACCAACTTTATGGAAGTCCAATATTAAGATCGCTGGAGTACTCTTAATATTATGGTTATTAAGTTATGTTGCTTTGAACCAGATAGACCAAAAAAGGAATAAAGTTGTTGATGTGATTTAGAACTTTCCCCTTTACTGCCATCTTTTGCTGCCCTGCGATGATTGCTCTGTCCTCATACTATGTTGACTCTGAAAACAACAACTAATTAAAAAGACTATTAGTTAGTACTCCATTGATTTAGCATTACACTTCTATATCACTGTCAGACTTACACTGGGCAGTTTAACAAAAAAGTAACAAAACTGATGCAGCAGAATTAGAGATATTGTCTTTTTTTATTCCGTTCATTCTTTTTCCCTTTTCCACTTTCCTTTCCTTTCCTTTCTTTTCCTGTCCTGCCCTTCCAACTCTGCTAACAGTTTGGTAGGAGATTCAGGTGTGTTATACTAGTAGTGGCTAATATATCCTGGAGCTGCTAGTCTCCAGAGATGAGGAGCTACAGAGGTCTGCTAAACTCACTTCTTTGTAACTCCACACAAGCAGATTTCTCTCATTTTCAAACTTGTAGTTTTCAGCTCTGACGGACGCTGACTCAAGTGACATCACATGAGGCAATTTTTCAGATTTCACACAGCTCCCTCTGGAGACACAAAAGTATACTACTTTTTCACACATGCAGTAGTACTCTCTGACACCTGGAAACACAATATGTGTACTTTTTACATGCACCCATATCGGGCTCTGCCTTTAGTGTTCAAGTTTATAGCTGTCAGGGCTTTGCACAACGATTTGTGTTTCTCAGAATGAAGAGAGCAGTTTGTTAGCTCTGCTGCTGCCTGTAACCTACCTGGCAGTGGCCCATGTAGGCCAGGGTTTTCCCATTCTGCTGCAACTGGCACAGACTGGTATGGACCTTGCCATCAGTATCACAGGCCGGCTCCACGCTGTTCTTATCGCAGGATAACTGTCGGCCAACACACTCGTACTGCAGACAGTCTGATGAGTCACTCAGACACACACGATACTTTGGGATGCACCTAGAAACAAACACATAAAAATGCCTTAAAGTCATTCATCTGTGTTGCTTTTTCCATGAGGGAGGAGACCAGTGAAGAGAGAGAAGCTTCAGACTACATACAGTATGTGTATATATAGTGCTCTAAATAAGTGCACATACACACAGTGAGAAAACACACTTCCTCACTGTAGGAATACATTATTGCAAAGCTGCAATAAAAGAGCAAACTTCTTCCCTCCAAACATACAAAGAAACTCTGCTATATCACCATAGCAACCACCAAGTAGGCTGGCCACCAATCTGGTTGGTATTCAAGAAAGCAGGTTAAGTGAAGACTCTTGAGTTTGTTAACCCTGAGATGAGGGTAACTCTGAGTTTTCAGTTCCAGGAAGAGAAGTAACTTAAACTCTGGGTCAGTTACCATGGTAACTGACTCTGTGAATCTAACCTGTTCACTGACAGGTTTTTTTTCAACAAACCCTGAGTTTCTCTCTATCTTCTCTCTCATCTTACAGAGCTAGACACACTGTTTCATCTCTTCATTCATTCAGCCCGTATCAAAGCAAGTATCCAAGCACATTCATTAGCGCATGTTGACTGTCTGTCAGAATCTAAATCCTGATTGGATATTACTTTGTTACTCAAGGACTATCTAAAGTTACTGCTTTTATACGCAAAAGTCATTTCTTTGAACAGTGTTTTTTGCCTTCACATTCAAATATTACGCAGCGTGAATTCAGCCTCAGCTCAGAATAAAACCTCTGCATGTCCTTCTGTTATAACACTGCAACTCTGTCAGTTTGTTACAGCAGCTCCTGCACTGAAATGTTTATTGCACATAATGTGTAATCTCAGTTTAAATAATAAAAATCTGTATGAAGCTTTGACACATAGGATCAATTAATAATTATCTCTATCACTCATGATGTGATTGGTCGCACTGATGGAACATTATTCCTATAATATTGGAGATTATATGTTAATATTTCTGAGTCAGCAGCATTTCAGTGACATGTTTAAATTTACTACATTTGTTGAAGTAGCTGCAATAAAGTCACTGAGTTTTTGTTGAGCCAAGATCCAAATAGATGTCTAAAATTTTAAAATGTACTGTATTTTAACCTTGATGCCTTTTCAAGTGCACATCACCAAACACATTATTACTGGATCAGACTGTGAGCTTACAGTCATGTCTCTATGACTTTGATCTATGTATGTTTTAAATCTTTGACTATATTTTTCATCTTCAGTTGTTGCTTCCTGTGTTTTGTCCCTGTCATATTAAAGCAGAACAAATATATTTAAAATGTAATGTAGCTGCAGCCTGATACAGTCAGATTCCACTTTATCATCATTGCGGAAATGTAAGTCTGGTAAGTGATGAATAAATGGACATCACTGAATAAAACTTTATTGTGTTAACTTATTGACACTTTCCCCACTCTGACTCAGACACTGTTTTTAAAGATAAATGTGCACTGTCCGCATACACATGCATTAATATCTCTATGTCCACTGGATTAAAATAGAGGCTCTGCCTTTTATATACCTGTTGCCATGGTGAATTGTAGTATTGGAGCTCCACTGATGATGGCTTTTTCATTCACCATGCACAACCTTACCTCAGAGTGAACATACTCAGAGTTTATGGAACTGACTCTGATAAGCTGTACTGGGACCAAAAACTCACAAGTTTCCCATCTTAGGGTTAATCAACCCAGAGTTCAGGGTCAGACTCAGAGTTTGTTAAATCTGCTTTCTGGAATACCACCCAGGTGTTCAGCAAATATGAGTTGGCTTGCTCACTTTTACTGCATTGTTTACCCTCAGAACAAAGGAAAAATGGTTCAGAGCAGCATACGCATGTGTGTGCACATACCTCCACTCGTTACTGTGTGTTCAGTCTTTGATCACAGTGCCAGGAAAAAGAGTTTATGAAAGTTTATGTTGTAGGATAACAGACGTCATCATGGGGTGTGAGTGAAGGCGGTAAATCTGCCTTAGTGTGTGTGTGTGCGTGATAAATGTCTTCCAGACCACATCACACAGTGGGAAAAAAAAAAGTCTTGCAGAAATGTGTAGAAATTGAGGACAAGAATGCTAACATGCCATTTTTTAGTTTTACATTCAACACTGTAGGGACATTGCAGTTTAAACATTTAGCTGACACTTGTATCTTGAGCAACTTAGTGGAAAAGCAGAATAGAGAGAGACCGACATGAACACATAAAGATAGGTCACTGATAAATGCTGGACGAAAAAAGAGTGGGTGCAATCGCTTACACCATTTCTGCTGTCCTACAACAGTCATGTCATACTCACCACTCTGCTTCGCTTAGTTTCCCTTTTGAACAGAAATATTGTTTTCAATCTGTGATTAATTGTAATTGCACCTACTTTGCCGTTCTGCTGATCAGTGTTAAGCCGCTGTCAATGAAACTCATCACTTCCTGTACATGCTTCACACACAGGTTTTGTTTGAATGTCCAAAGACAATAATGCATTCAACAGCTTTGTCCAGCCCCGAGGACACACTCATTGCATTCTGGTGAAGTACACTTCATGTAAACATATCTTTGTTTACAGGATATTTTAATAGACAACCAGGAGTGTGAGGGATGATGCCCTTTGAGCTGTTGGGATGCTTTTAACGTGAAATATCTGTACAGGAAGTGCAGATATTTCTGCATGGAAAAAAAACAGCAAAGTAGAATTGAGTGAGATTAGTGAATGAGAACAGCATTTGTGTAAAAAGGTAAACATGGAGGAAGAGTTGAGCTTGCATTAACAGCAAACAAGATGCTTTGCAAGTTAAAATATACTGAGATACATGTACAGTAATTATCAGGGAAAATTAGAAATAAAAGTCTGTGTCACATATAAGCCTTTTTCAAATAAAAGTCTGACTCTTTCTACAGTTGAAGTAATTGCCACTGGTGTTTGAATATCTCTATCAATATGTTTAGTTCAGAGCTGAAAATATATTGAAATGGTCTATGCTTCCTTCAGTTTGTTCTTCATGAGTTGGTGATCAGAGTAAGCAGCAGCTACACCAACTGTGTAGCTGAACCCACCTCTGGTTCCTCTGGCAGGGTTTGTTTGCACAGGGGTTACTGAGGCGGCACTGGCCGAAGACAAACTGATGGTCCTTGAATCCCATACAGCGAGCCACACAGGCACTGGGGTAGGTCCGCCCGTTTGAGGCACACACTGGGACGAAGCGGTCCGGACATTTACATGGAAGACCTGGGGGAGGGCAGGGGGAGACAGGGAGGGAAAGGACAGTTAGGATGAGGGTGGGGAGTGAGTACAGCATCGCTGTGATGGAATGGATACAGTGGACAGGGTGACTGGGTACACGCAAAGCACTGGTTGGCGGTCTGTTTCTGTTTTTCATAGTATCATAATATACACTGTATATTTAACAGTGTGAATATTGTTCAGACGTCTTGTAGAAATAATTATATAAAAATAATGCTGTTATTGCACATTACTTTGCAGTGTTATTCGTATGGTGTTTGTGGAATTTTAACCTATGTAAGTAAATTTAGCAAATGAGTTAGCTCTGTGTCACTCCCTGGCTTGTTGTCGTCAGATGGCTCTGAAACATAACTAGCTAACTGTTTTTTCTTTTCTTGTTGCTGACCTCTTGTATGTCCCAAAATGCCACAACACAGCAAAAAAAAACAGGTTAAAGTGAATGAGGTTTAAAAATGAACATGGCGGTTCGCACATAATGTAGAGCACTATGTGTGAAAAAAGACAGGGAAACATTACATGGTTGACAGAGGTGAACACATCTCATGTGATAAACAGACACACCAGTAAAGTGTCGGCGGTCCTCATCGGAGCTGTCGAAGCTGAGACATTCTCTGGTGGAGCAGATGGTGTCACCAGCAAAGCAGGAACAGATGTGGCAGTCGATCCTGAAAAACGTCCCGTGGCCTGGTGGTAACACATAACAAGACACACAGCAGGACAATTGAAGAACACATCAACATGCTATTGTATGTTTACGATGTCATAGTTTACATCACAAAATGCCATTTGAATCTTCTAGTAATTTAGTGACTTTTAGTGATTTAGAGTGATTTAGAGGGGTTTCACTGTTTGCTGAGCAACAACGGAGGTAGTTGTGGAATGTAACTAAGTACATTTACTCAAGTACTATACCTCAGTACAATTCTTCCACTTTACTTCACTATTAACATTTTCACTACATTTATTAGACAGCTATAGTTAAAAGACTAAACTACCCATTAGTTTTTGCACAATCAACACTTTTTTTTGATACTTTCAGAACATTTTACTGATAATACTTATATACTTTCACAATTTACAATGCAGAAGTATGTTTACATTGTGGTATTTTTACTTCTAGTTATTCTCCATTAGCTGCACTAATCAATATTTTTATATTATTAATGAGATGACCCTGATGAAGGCCACAAGTCGAAATGCGTTGGTCTAACTTGTTCTATATGCTACAAATGTTGCTGGAGTTTTGACCTCTCTACATCATATTAGTAATGGGTCAAATGAATGACAAACCCACAGATAATTATCACCAACACCCTCAGCTCTACAGAGCTTTTTAGGGTCTTTCAGCTCACTGTTTAGGTTTTAGAGCCCGCAAATGTAATCAACCTCGTCTCCAGCAGCAGGCAGTTGTTGAAGTAGTATATAGACAAAGTTAGAGACTAGCTGATGAACACAGCAGAGCATTTAGCAGCTAGTGTATAATACTGGATTTAAATTAATCAGACACAAACAAGACTCCAAATGAATGCTAATGTTGCTGGATATGTAAATAGATAACTGAATGCTAAAAGTGTCAAAAAACCTCATGAATGCAGATTTAAGTAAAGGATCTTAGTCAATCCTCCACAACTGGACAGAATCTATTACCAGAGCTGTAAGGTCAATAAAACAGAGCTAAGTGATTGAAAATGACTGATGAAGTAGTCTGAAGGTATAGAGGGTAATATAGTTTAATAGGTGTGGTTCCACATTCATTTTGATGTTGAAGGCTTTTTCAGATCTTTCTGTTTCAAATTCTAGCTTGAAGAAATTCATTTGTAATTCAAGCAAAGTAGGAAATCACGATACTCATTGCAATCATGATTTTCCTCAGGATGTGAATCATTCATTCTATGGTGATCAATTTCTAGATTCTAATGAAAAATTCTAAAGCTTTGAAGAGTCTATGGTATTTTTGTCCAGTTGCTCAGAAACATGAAGCATAACTACCCGTTTGTCATTTTCAACTACACTGCTTATTAGTGATGAGCTGACCATCATCGTTAATGTGGGACCAGTGTTTGTTTGACGGTGTGCAGCTGTAGAGGACTGATGGAGTGTTAAGGCAGAGAGGAGTGAGCCATCTAATCCTGAGCCATGGAGCTGGATATTAGTATCAGTATGATATATATTTCGTACTACTAGTATGTGACTTATTTCTTATTTGTGTCAGGAATGATTATTAATGTACTTGTTCCTACATGACAGCAGTGATGTATTACTGCCATTACAGCACCGCTGGCTGTACTTCTTCTCTATTACATTAAAAATTCACCCATTTAAAATTCTCTATAAGCCTTGGGAATATATGCACCCAGAGAAAGCCAACATTTCTGCCATTTCCCATCCAAGTCATAGCTCCACCAGAGAAAGTTAACTTTTAAAAAAACTCCTATTTCTTGTTTAGATGGCTTCATAGAGTTTGGGTTTGGTTGAAATAATTGAAACAAGACAATAAGTGATTAAGAGGAAAGCAAATAAATGCATTAGGCTAATGGAATGTAAATCGGGGCTCTGTCTCTACTCTTGCATAGTCAACACTAAAGTCAACAGTTAAAATAAATGAGATTGTGTGTTATGATTCAGTCTTGCCAGAGCAGTTGCTGCTGCACATTAAGGAGATTTTGTCATGCTAACTAACGTTAGGCAAGCAAAGCCCCATTTGGACATAATATTATTGTTACAGTCACTTTTTCCCTGTTTAACAGTTCCAGTTTGATTTACTCACTAAAATCTCTATAAATAGTGTCCTCTGACTGTGTAGCTGCATCAGTCCAGAAGAGAGAAGCTCTATGTTGTTGAAATGCATCTCCACTCATCTACATCAACATCAGTTGTTACAATGAGCATTTAGTGGACCTTTTTTGCCTTAAGTTTCACCTCTCAGGCTACATACAGGCTGTCTTTACCCTCTCAACCAAACATTCTAAACACACACTACATTAAAAGGCTTTTAGAATGACAGACAGTGATTATAATAGAAAACAATGAACCATGCTGAGAGAGGGGAAGCCTCCATCTTCAGCAATAGAATGTGTTATCCACACAGTTTCCTTCCTTCTGATGTGAGACAGAGTGGGGGTCTACTGTCCACAGAGGCACAGCAGGGCTTTCTCTGTAGTAAACCCAAGGATGCATGCATGGACACACACTCAGCAGTGTTTTTTTTAGCAATTATACCCCACTGCTTATAAAGTAAACAAAACACCCACCATGTTGTTTACTGACTTGGACTAATCTGTCAAAGTCTGGGTTCACAGAGCTTTTTCATATATTCATGTGTATTCGGTGGTGGTTTTATGTATGTCAGTTTATAATGAGGAGGATTGTGTTTCTGGGTTTTTGGTTTTCTGTTGTTCTGTGTTTTTCTTCCTGTGTTCCTGTGCTCCTCCCAGCCTGCTTTTCCCTTGGCCCTTCTACACACCTGCCCTGCATCAGTCTTGTCAGCCTTGCCCTGTCTGTTCTCCTGTTCCATCACCTCACTCCACTCACCTGAGCTTCTCTGTCCATCTCCCTACCTGAACCTCATCTTCTCATTAGATCAGTTAGTATTTAAGTCTTGATTTTCAGTTCGGTCCTTGTTGGATCCTTTGTTCTGTTTAGTTTTGCCTGTATACACTTCTGTATCCCCTTTCCTGAGTCTCGAATAAAGATTTATTCTTCAAGTTCCTGTTGCCTGCAGTCTCCTGCGTTTCGGTCCACTCTGCACAACATAATCCTGGCTAACATGATACTAACTAATAATATTGTTAATTCTCATCTATAATCTAACTTGATTATACAGTAAATACCGCATGCATTTCGAGTTTAAAAGTAATTTATGATTAATTAAAGTTTGCTGTATAGTACAGAAATTAAAATACAACTTTTGAACTGCCCGGGCAACAGAGAGCACTGCTGTATAGAGAACAGTGTTGTCAGCATACAGATGAATTGTACTGTCTCTTACTTTTTCTCTTAAGTCATTTATAAACATTGTTAATAAAAGTGGTCCTAGAATAGAACCCTGTGGTACACCTTTGTTAACGTACATGAAGCTGGACTGATAGCCATCAGCCACAACAGCTTGTGTTCTACCACTGAGATAATTTGCAAACCAGTTACACGATTTTTCATCAAATCCAATAGATTCCAGGCATTTCAAAAGAACTTGATTATCAACAGTATTGAAAGCCTTAGATAAATCAATAAAAATGGCAACACAATCCTGCTTGTTATCTAATGCACTAGTAACATCATTCAAGACTTCTGATGCTGCCATCACTGTACTATGCCCAGGTCTAAATCCTCATTGATACGTTTTTAAAATGGAGTGTTGAGATAAAAATGTTCTCCTGATTGTATACCAGTTCCTGTTACACTTTAGCTTGACATGATAGTTTAGAGATTGGTTGATAATTATTTAGCTGATTGGACTAACCCCCTTTACTAGGTACTAGGACGTAGGCTGTCTTCCAAAGGTCAAGGATGCTTTCTGTTACCGCAGTCTAGCATTACTAGCAATGGTGCTGCTAATAATAAAAGCCTTGGCTCCAACTGATCAGCCCCAGTGGACTTTTTTGGATTAATAAAACAAAGTGCATTAAACACATCATGATTTGTAAAAGGCTTCAATGAAAAGTTCTGAGTGCTTCATTTGTTTGCCCAGCAAGGTGCACTATGATGAGAGACAGTGAGAAGAAACCCAGCTTTTTCAATAAATTACCTGAAGAAATAAATTGTTCATTGAATACATCACATATTTTCTTTCCAACTGAGATAGTGGTAAACCTTGAACAATTTCATTGGGTAAGGATGAAGTAGGATTATGCAACAATGATTTAACCGTTTTCCAAAAATTTGCTGGGTTTCCTTTATTTTCAGATAGTGCAGAGACATAAAATGAGGGAAGGCAGCATTCCTTTTATGTAACATTTCAGCAATTTCTGAACAAAACTAAAGATTGTTCCTGTTTTGACTCTGGATTTCTTAAAAGGTGCATACTTGTCTGCAATAGAATTTAATGTTTTTATGTAACAATCTAAGGCCAAGTGCGGATCAGGAATTGCCATGGTAAATCCAATATCACTATGGTACAAATAAAACAAAAATTCAAAAAATTCAAAAAAGTGTCTATAATTCCTTTTGACAGTGATACTTGGTTTGGATCTTTGTAATTTTGTGTCATGGATGCATGCTGTTGAGCAGTGGTCACTGAAGTTGAGAGCAAAAACATCACTAGATTTATAATGTTGAGTTCTATTGGTTGAAATAATATCTAGAAGTGTGGACTTTCCTGAAGTTTTTGGATCTGGCCGAGTAGTGGAAGAAAGGAGATTTGTGAGACTGAATTCATTGCATAGATTTTTAAGGTGATCAGCAGGCCCACATGGAATCTGCGCCCGCAGAATTCCAACGATACCTCTGTAGATTTTATACAGATTTTCTGCAGATTTTAAGCCAATAGAGATGCTGCTTGTAAGTTTTATATTTGAATGTCATGTTTTTTGCTTTTGCTGTTTTTAGAGGTTCTCATAAGATATTTGGTGAAGTTGAGGTCAAGGGCCTTACCAGTTTTTTATTTATGTACTTGTTTGTTTATGTGTTGAAGTGTTAATTGTTGGGAGATGATTAATGGTTAATATTTTCTCTGCTCCACATTGAGCCTTGCATTTTAGTGGCCATGTGTCCTACATTTTTTGCTGGTCGACTTTTCCAACAAATGTCCACACTTTGTTTTGAAGTGTTTGTGATGAAATAAAATCTCAAATTCAATGGTTCTACTAAAATCTACTAAATATTTCTTTCAGCCTGCTTGAGGTAATTTTAGGTTGTTTTAATGCATTGTATGTGCTTATTTTTGCTCAAAAACAATCTTTGTTATCTTAAATGAATATTGTCCATCACATTACAAGCAGAAAAACATTCTGCTAAATTCTGTATATTTTCATTCTGGATCACCGCTGAAAACCGTAAAAAAAAATCTGCAGATTCTGTGTGGGCCTGGTGACCAGAAGCATTAGTTAGAGGAACTAAAAACTATATTTCATATAAGTTCTCATTGTTTTTGTTCATTTTTAAGCCTATATTTTTTTCATGAACACTGATGTTCTTTATTAAGTGATGTTAATTTCTTTGGTTTAGTGTTTTGGTTTAGTTTTGGTTTAGTAAAACTAAACCACAACACGCAAAAATTAATTAAACAATTTGTGTTGTCACCGTCCTCACCTCCCTGCATCATATATTCATCTCTTCTGGCTGAACTGACACTTTCCTGATGATAGGCCTATATTTTCTGTTTCCGTATCTTCTCTTTTCGTTCTATTTATGGTGTGTAAGTTGAGTAGGTTTAATAGAGAAATGATGACAGAATGACGTGCATATCAATGAAATTTATAGAAATATCCAGAGCTTCATTTAATTTAATATGATCTTCAGAGTAACGTCTGCCTCGAGCACTTAAACCAATCAAAGTGTACTTTTGTAAAGGTTCCACCTAGAAACATGACTTATAAAAACTGTACACTGTTTATTGCACATGAATCTTTGCTTTCATACTGAAAACTGAATTTTATGTACAAAATATAGCACGACTAACAGATAGTTATATGCAAATTAACTTTAAAATGTATTCATCTTCACCTTCAGCACCACAGACAGCCGACATCAAAATTGCCCTTCAGCCAAAAATATGTTTTTATTCTTGCTCCTACTGTTGGATGTTTAAGCTTCACTGTGCAGAATGATGTATGTGCAGAGTTTGACACTAGAAGGTTCTTTTCAGATTCATCTGCTGAAAGTGGAAAGTTTATCTGTGCTCAATGCAAATCTGATTTTAAGGGGTGGGCCTATGAGCATGATTTGTGACATCACAAGTAGTTTGGAGCCAATCCTGGCCCAATATGCAACTTACAGACATGTGATGTGGAAACTTGAAGCTTCTTTAATGTGGATCTCAAGCCAGTGTCAGTCTGTGTGCTAAATGAAAAATGTTTTTTAGGAGTAAAATGCAACTTTGAATCATTACTTTAGTTAGTATACTTTACTCAAAACTCTTGTATTATTTGAATGCTTTCACAGTATTCACAGTACTGTTATTGTCCCCTCGGATGGAGCAGTGACCTCAGAGAAAAGTACTAAGTACCCTCCTTCACAATCCTGGCTCAAATACTGCTTGTTACTTGTTAAAGCCACTGTTGTGAAAAGGCTTTGAAAAGTTTTGAATTTAGTGCCCCCTAGTGGCAGTGTCAAAAATGACAATGTGGAATGATGATTCTCCCCTCTCCCACAGCCCACAAATCTAACCCACTGAGGAAAATGAAAGAAAGAAAAACATATTGACTGCACCAATTTCACGAGTCACGTTTTTATACTAACAAAAACCTTCATTTGAGTGTGAAAAAGATCTACTGAGCGTACCGACTGAGTATTCCTGTTCTCAGGAGTAAGTTATAACTCCCGAGATTGTGAGTTTGAATTTGACGCACTCTTTTTTTTAGATTTTAGTGAGGATCTGGGATGGAAAAAGACATAAAATATAAAAGAATGTGTTTACTAATCTGACTTTTTCTCTCTTAGCAGTTACTGAGAATACTATATTTTAGTTTTTTTTGGGAAAAAAATCTGACTATACAATTAATACTGCCCACCAATAATATGTTGGAGTTTCTCCTGTGACTAGAGTTGGCCACAAATGGCTCATCCTTCACTGCTTCACTCTGCTCCGAGGAGCTGCTATCACACCAAAAATCATCTCATTTTATGGCTTTTACTAGCGAGTTTTAATGTAATATCTGCTATCTGTAGCTAAAACAAAGCACTTTAGCTTTCTAGCATCACATTTTAATCACACTGATATATGAGATATCAGATTTGTGTGGAACCTGTGCTGCTGCTGCTGCTCTGTTTAAAAACATAACTACACTGACATTTAAGCCTACGAAAGCCTCACTGATGTGATTGTTCTGATCCAGGTGCAGCCAACAGCAGTCACTGACACAGTCTGTGGGACAGATAATACCATTCTGCCTCAGTCACCACACTAGAGGACATTTCGGGCTTCAGTGCCTCATTTGAAAAGAACTCATTCATCCTCACTAGCAGTTTACTGCTCCATCTGTAAATGAATTGATGTGGTGTCACATGTAATTGGTTGGGATGAGGAGGCTGATGATTGATAACACTTCTGGCTTCTTAAGGACATAATACTTTTTCATTTGAGGCTGACCTTCTCTCAGACTAACACTGGATTACTCACATCAATGCAGACTGTAAGAGAAGCTTTAATAACAAGCACCGTCTTTTTTATACTCAAGCCCAAAATTACATACCCAAAATAAAATGGTTTTTGAATCCTTTTGAATACAGAAATAATCCTGGACAATTGTCAAATTTAGCCCTTTGGAGTTTACTATGAAAAAGTTAAAATTAGTCTAGGTGATGCAAAACAAACTTAAAGAGGCACAAACATGGAGTGGAAATGTATGCATGTATGCATTTTGAGCTTCAAACACAATGGAACCATAACCACAAGGCTGGATACATCCTGTTCCACATGTTGCGATGCTCATAGCGCTAAAATTGAGCAGTGTTTTTGAAGGTTTTGCCTTGGTAGTATTCAATACTCAGTATTGATATTTACCATATTACCATATTATCAAAATACAAACGTTTTGGTAAAAATGACCTTAACTGCTTATGCTGTACTACTCACAGGAGGTGGTTATTTGTTAGAAATGGCCAACAAAAATCTCTGTGCATAAAATGTATAAGAATGGGACTTATTTGTGTAGCTATTAAGCAAAGAAAACATAGAAACTAACATAGTTTAGTTGACCTGACTTGCTGTTCAATGTAATTGGCTAAAATGAAACCTGTGACTGGCCAACTATGCACAAGTGAGAAGTTATTAGTTTGTGTTGAGGTGTTACTTAGCTTTATTGTCTGATTGACTGGCCAGGAGTAGTTGTAGTTGTTAGTATGAGAGCTTGTTTTTCTACGGAGAGCATACTGAATACAGGCAGAGCTGTGTTGCTATGAAAACGATATCTATGCAGCAAAAAGATTTTTCTCAAGGATAACACATTTATGGGACTAAAATAAAATATAAGATGCATGGGTTATTTGAGCCTTCGACTGATTGCTGTAATAATAATGGACCAATGAACATTACCAAACATCAAGCTTGTTTTAAAACAATAGTCAGATGTCAACATGAAAATTGAGACAGGTTTTGCTTGCTGTGACTATTCCTCCTGCTCATACTGGCTGTTAAAAGATCCCTTTTATGAATGTGCTTTCAGTGTAAGTGACAGGTGACAAAATCCACTGTTCTTGCTCTGTGCAAAAAGGCCTTCCAAAGTTTATCTGAAGCTAATACCCTCGACAGTCTCAGTTAATGAAGTCAAGTGAAAATCTTTCAAAGTAACAGCTTCTTTAGTGCAAATTTCCCTCTTTCTGTTTCCCTGTTGAGCTGCAGTGAAGGGACAGTAAATAAAAAGACTAACTTTGGAAGATATCCACTTTACTTGTGTAACTCAGACTGGTGAAGCTTCATATTACCTTCAGATGAACTTTTAACCTCTGGTCAATTTTGACCCGGGAGGACAACAGGTGTCATTATGTGCTGTCATCAAAAAAATTGAAATGGTTTCAAACCTGTATCCTGACTAAGAAATTATGAATTATTTCAACTATAGTTGAGATCAGAGGAAATTATGTTGATGGATTATGGCAGACTGGTATCCTTTAAAGATGTTACAAACCAACAATCATAAAAACTGGCAAAACAGACTATACTGCACTGAAGGTATCTGAGATTCTCACCCTAGAAAAAGAATTGTTAGGGTCATGCTGTGACGTCTATATGAATGTTTAATAAAAGGTAATGATTGAATCTTTATTAAAGTAAAAAATAGACATATGGTTCCAACTTAATGCGACCAAAAGAAACCAAGACTGTCACTGTCTGTGGTGTTGAAGTCATGTTTTGCACAACCATGGAGCCCAGCCTCCTCCCTGAGAGGTTTTAATGAAGCCACATGGCATTAGGAGAGCTGTGCCCCACTGCTCTGATTGCAATGCCTCAGATTAATCATACTTGTCAAAATTCAATTCTCCTCTCCACAGGAAGTGATGAATGGAATGAATTATTTCACAACTAATGAAATGAGGGTTGTACAAGGACGCCAATCCACCACCAGGGGCATAAACGTTTTATAACTGACATCCCCATCACACACTACTAGAAGATTTACTTTTCAGATAAAGTTTTCCAGATTTGGACTCTTGCATGTCACCACTGGGTGCTGCTAAAATACAGCTGTAAAAACTGTACAACAAAGTGGAAAAATATAGATTTCTAATGCTATATCAAATACTTAAGCCCATAAGCCTTTTTTTGTCTTTTAGGGATCTGTGAAACTTTAGACAGACAGAGACATGAGGCTGGTCTTACTCTTCCTCTGTCCTCCTACGATGCAGTGCTTGTTAGTGTCCACACAAGGCATGTCTGCACAGTTCTCCAGACGCCCACTGGGACCACAGCTGCAGACCTCGTAGCACCCAGTGCGAGTTGGCACCTGGATAAGAGCATCCTGCTGCACCAGAAACTCAGAGGCTTCGCCTAATTTACAGCCTGAAAATACACACACACACACACACACACACGGAGTGACTGGCATGCTCCAGAGTAAACTTAACATAAGCTGATGAACCGTAGCAGTAGGTGGTCCTACCTGGCACACAGAGATATGGCTGGCAGTTGAGTTCATCAAGGCAACCCTTCCTGTTGACCTGGCATAAGTGGTTGCTAGGGCACGGGTTGGGGTTGCATGGATGAATAACCTCTTCAACAATGTTGTTGCCTAGGGAACTGGGGGCTGGAGGTAGTTGAAAAATGTAAATCAGGATTAAACATGACAGATATGAGAGTATTTTCTGTTAGTGATAATGTCAACATGTGCACTATGTGTACTAGCCTTAATGAGGCAGTGTCTGGGTAAATATATGATATATATATACAACAGCCTGTTTGCCAGTATAACACTTTAATGCAGTGTGAAATCTTTACAATAATATTTTGGTATTACTTTTGAATCAAATCACCACTATGGAGCTTTTTAACAGAGGTATGCACTTGAGTCACATGACTTGGATCAGGAGAAAGTGTGTTAGTCAACAGACAGACCACAGATGAAACCTCAAATTATCACATCCAGATGTTAATAATCTACTGGTTTAGCATTACACTCCTATAACATTCCCAGACATAGTGGACACTTATTAAAGAAATTACCCACAATGCAATTTGACCGCTGACAGTTCAGTTGGAGATCGGGATGTGTTACTTTTAGTAGCAGCTAATGTAGCCTGGAGCTGCTAGCCTCCAGCAGAGATGAGGAGCTACAGAGGTCTGCTAACCTCATTTCTTTCTAACTCCACATTTCTCTCATTTTCAAACTTGTAGTCTTCAGTTCCAACTGATGCTGACTCATGTGACATCATTTGAGGCAATTTATCAGATTTCACACAGCTCCGAAATGATAAATGATTGTAACTGTGTCACAGGAATAGCACATGGCACATCTGATGGGTTTCCTTTTAGATTTATAAAGTTTATTTCAAAGTGATAAATACAAATGTCATATTTATTACTATGCTACTACTGTTAAGAAATTTAAAATGCATTATATTTGGTGAAGGACACATACTGACTTTTTAGGACTCAGAACATAAAGTTTAGTACTTGGATTTGATTCTGCTCTGACTATGACTTACAGTAGCTCATTGTTTTGGTTTTACAGCATATGTATAATTCAGTCTCGTCAGTCCCACTTCAGCAAACACACCCACTGCATAATACCTGCATAGCACCAAATGGCAGACAGAAACATTTACGACTAGCTGGTGGAGAAAGTCAAACATCTGGTGAGCTATTGCTCCAAATCTTTTAAAGCCACTGCTAAATGACTAGTGAGTCTCGGCCAGTTGGATGATAATGTTGCTCTTTCTCTGCTGAATGTGTAAACAGTACTTAACTGATAGACAACGGTTATTTTTAGCTAAAAACTGTTGCTTTGCAGAAAAGAAAAACTGAGAAATTCGTTCTGAATACTTTCAGCACAGTTCTTTCATATGTTAAGTTCCTTTTTATTCTTTTTATATGAAATTGATCAGTCATTGAAAACCTATAACAAGTTTCCAAGCTGGATGTAGCGTGAGTCTCACTACAGGAAAGAATGTAGAGCTCCACAGACATTTCATTCCCCCTGGAGAATATGTACTTGTGCATTGTCACTCACTGAGGTATCTGTGGAGGGGGATGCAGCGTTCATGGTCATCAATGGGTGACAGCAGCTCACAGATCCTCTCTGGTGTTTGTCCCTCGTGGAAGCGTTTCCTGTCCCCACACTGGGTCAGGATGTCCACACAATCTGACCTAAGGACACATAAGAGAATTTTATAAAATGTAGTCACCTATCACTGCAGTCTCCCTGGACAGGGACAAGTTTCACAAACATGGATAATGTGAGAATTACAAGTCAGTTCTGTGACAATGGAAATATATTTAATGAAGCTATAGGCACTGTCTGCCTCCTGTCAGATAATGGCCCCACAGTGATTGACTGCCACTGTATAAGCTGGCACATACAGTACAAATTAACACTACTGGAGGCCAATCTGTAAGGATCGACCAATCAGAAGTGGTTGTGTGTATCCACTATGTCTACAAATGTTGAATTCTTAAGGTGGCGAGGGTTGTAAGCACAGCCCGCGGCTGCATGTGTAAAATGTGTGCCGGTGTAATGTCATTCAAGACAAGTGGAAGATTAAAACCTGAAAGGAAGCTTGTTTCTGACAAATGACTGAACAAGACACATAGCCTGAGGTATGGATGGGGTGCTGTTATGCACACACACACACACACACACACTCCAGGCATGACACAGCAGATCCTGAGAGAAGGGCAGGACCTCCACCTGTCCATCAAAGCCCAGGCACATGTTTTTAAGTTCTCACCCCTCATCATTCATCACTCATCTCTCATCACTCATCAGTCACAGACTGCACAGCTTCATTCTGTGCAGACTGTGAAGAGAAAATGGAGAAGAAAAACAACAGAGGAAAGGCTGAAGGCTGTAGGTATTTAACTGGTAACTAAGTGAACATATGAAGTTACTTTAATTAATTGACAATTGCTAAAACGGAACAGATGTGATTTCTGGAAAATGATTTTAACCACATTGCAGCAAAGACTCAGAGGAGTATCTCATGCTGGCTGCTCCACTGGGCTTTGGATCTGACTGGTAAAGGTAACAACAAGTCCCCCTCCACTCAACAGGGTGTTTTGTTTATTGCTTGGTCAGTAGGATGTTGTTCTCTTCTCTACAGAATGATGTATGTGCAGTGTTTGTTTTCTCATTCATCTACTGAAGGGGGAAAGTTTCTCTGTGCTCACCGTAAATCTCAGTTTAACTTGTGTACCTACAGGCAGGATTTGTGACATCACAACTAGCTTGGAGACAATTATGGTCCAGTAAGCAGCTAAACAAGTGTGATGTGGAAACTTGAAGCCGTCAAACCTTAGAAGCCAAACATATTTGCTTATTTTTAGATTCTGGAGGAGGTGTTATTTAAAAAAAAAAAAAAAAAGTTAATGAAACTTATTTGTGGAAAAACCATGTGTCAGACACAACTGATTATTCCAAGCAGAGTATTTTTATATGTCTTAAAACATGTCAGCAGGGGGTCTTTAACACTGTTCCAGTGCTAGAATTGTCAACACTGAGAAGATATCAAGCAAATCCTGCAGTTTGTGAAAACAACTCCGTTTGGGAAGTTAGTCTTACCAGTTCTTAGGTATAACAATAAATTAGGCTGCTGTAGAATAGGTGGTATATTAAGCTGTAGTAAATGCTAAGCTAATGAAGTCATGGTAAGTGTGTATTATGAGCAATGTCAAAGTCGCCAATAACAGGTTCTCTTACACATCAGTATACTGAATTACTTCAAAACTCAAGAAATGAGCGATCAGTGTGGATTGAACTGCTACAATATGACATCATGCTTACATAAGTGAGGTTACAAAGTGAATCTTGTGGTGAATGCTTATTGTAGTGTGTCAGGTACCTTGTTGAGTGAACCTTGTCTATCAAACTTTTGTTAAAATTTCAAAAACAAGTAGCCAAGATACAATCAAAAAATACATGGTTATCCAGCAAAAAATGAAGCTGTTTTCTTAACATGACATTTCAGATCTGAACATCCAACATCCACTACTGTATATATTTATATGTATATGTATATACACATTGGCAACATGTAGAATAAGGGTTAAGAACTACTAGATGTTGAAGGGAGGTAGTAGACATACTTGCATATGACGCTCCCTCTGGACTTGCTGTGGCAGGGTTTGATCTGCAGAGAGCAGGCCACGGCCTTCCACATGTCCGGCAGACACTTCCTGATGTCCAACACAGGGATGTTCATAAACGGCATCTTGATGGTCCCGTTGGACCACAGCTTGATGTCGTTCATGGCTCCCTGGTCTGACTGGACGTTACAGCTGCGGAACAGCTCTGTCGGCCTGCGCACACAGACAGGCAGGTGTCATCATAAGAACTAAACATGAAAGAAAAATGGTTTGTACTTCAATATTACTATTAACGACAAGTGTGCTTAGAAAAAGAGCAACAACCATTGTGGTCATGTATCTCAACACTTGCAACCAGACTGCAGGATAAAGGTGTCCTGGCAGCTGCAGCCTTGTAGCTGTGCAGGTGCAGGCCTTACAGAGGGGTCAACAGTCCCTCTGGATAATGTGAGACTTGTTTTCCTCCCCGGCAGCACCAGGAAGTGTCTTTGATGTCTGATTGGTGGGTTTGGTCTCAAGTGAGTCAGCTAATTGGTGGTTTAAGGGGAGAAGGTTCCAGGCAGAAGTTCTGGGTGTGGTTCCATCATTCCATTTGCCCCTGATGAGTGGCTGCTTTGTTTATCTTGAAGCAACCGTGTGTGTGTGTGAGAGTGTGTGTGTGTGAGTGTGTGTGAGTGTGTGTGTAACCCTGGATCCTCAACTTTATTCAACCCCAAGATGGTCAACAGTGGTTTTCCTCTTAAACCAAAACTAAATGCAGCAATCAGCTGATTCTCATTAAGAGCAACTCAATGAAGCTTTTTCCTATGCCCAGTAATGGAGAATGGCAGTCCAAGCAGTTTAATCAGCGCTGTTGCAGCACATACAATCAGGCTTCCTCATCTCTTTCAAGGAAAGCTCCAGAGGAGAAAAATTGTCTCCTTTCCAGGCTTAGAAGAACAAAGGAAAAACTAATCTGCCACAACCTTATAGGTCATCTGCTTTGGAAAGTGTTTTCCTGCCTTCCAGGCAGCTCTTTGTTTCCATTCTTTTCCATTAGGTATGAAAACCAACTTGCTTTTTTGGCAATCCATCACAATAAAAATCACATATGTTTTTATTGTTGACAAAGTTATGTTATTGTTACATTGTAAAAACAGTGAAAGTGTGGACTGGGTTTTCACTGTACTGCTATCTAGATAGATATCTCTACTGTCCCAAGGGGAACTTTTGTTTTCACAATATACACATGTTCATGATCTTTGTTATCAGTTCAATTTTCCAAATAAAATAACAGAATAACAGAAAATTTAAATCATTTTTTTAATTGGAAAAAGTACTATGTAGAGCTCTCAAGCTATAAGCCATATGTCTGTGTGTTTACATGAGTACACAGTCTTCCTCAGTGCATTTAGCAGAAAAAAGAAACGGATTAGCTCGGCCACAGTTGCCTACGTAAGCAGCAAGGAGACAGAATGTAATACTTGAAAGCAGGAGTGATGATGGGCAGCTCCTCCATCCAATCAGACAAAAGCTGAGTCGGACACTCACATACTTATTAATTTAATAAATAAATAGTAGTAAATCATTTTTACATCATGAAAAGGGTTTCCTCTCTTGGCTCCAGAACTCTAATCACCAGGTGCCTTTACTGCCTGCCCTGTTGTAATCAAATAGACGGCTGATGTGTTCTTTGTGGCTTCTTGGGCGTGCTTATGTTTAACAGACCTAGCATGCTAGTTAACATCCACCGTACACACCTTGCAAAATGCATGGTTGTTTCCTAACTAGTTTCCCAAGTATTTAAATATTTGCACACAGATTTGCATTTGCATTTGGACATTTTGCAAACAGATTGTGCCTTCAAAAATATTTAGCAGAACAGTAATTCAACTAGATACATGTGTGAGTTCCTTGCAGTTTTCCTGCTTTGAATGTGTTCATGTGTCTCTCCATCACCTGTCTCCTGGGCTGCTTCTATGTGTTTCTCTTTCCTCCTTAAACTTTTTCTTTCAATCTTGTATCAGTTCTTTACTTTCTCCTTGTTTTTCTTTCAACACCATCACATCCTGCAATTCTTCCTCACGTCTGTCTCCTCTCTTCTGAAAAAGCCTTCCTTTTAAAAGTCTGACAGGGCATGAAGCAGAACTTTAACTTGTATGGTGTTAATTACAATAATTGTGGACAAATGACACACAGTGGGAGTGCATGCTTGCTAGTTTGGATAGTTGGAGCAGTCCAACTATCCAAACTAGCAAGCTACATTAACATTACTGTAATATAAAGCAGCAGCAGATAAACTGGATGGTTAAAATAACACTAATGTCAATTTAAAAACCTTCTGCACCACTGAGAGTTTTTGCTATCTATGACTTAGTTGTATTTTGTCAAACAGATTATTTGATGCTGCACATGTTAATGTCATATATGATCCTCTGAACTGATTCATTCGTCTGTCTCATGAAAGCGTGTAATCTGTGTTTTGAGCCGTTAGAGCATGCACATTAGAGAAGCCTGCTGACTTCCTGCTGACTCCCCCACACATGCTTCAAAATCATTTACTGATACTGCTCTTTTTCATTTTTGCTGGACTCAAACATTAATACTACAAAGAATCATTTCAGAGTGTTTGTGACCACTGTGTCAAAAATCGCCTCACAGCCCAGTGCTGCTCCTAGAGGCTTAACACTACCTCCTAGCTGAGAAACATATACATCCATTCTATACTGGCCATGTTGTTCATCATGCAAAGTATAGACATAGATTAATACATTAACCTGGTACAATATTTACCAAATGTCCATAATGCGACATCTGAATTGAGGATCTGCATCTGACAATTTCTAGCACAAGCCTTTTGGTCCTGTTTACACCTGGTATTAACATCCGTCTAGGGTGATCCAATCACAAGTGGACAGCTCTAAATACAGGTGTAAACGCACCCAAGATGCATTGAGGATGGATTGAGAGCCGATCACTGTGGCCACATGTGGCCACATTCTCTTAGTAGTGTAAACGCAATGCATCCTGGACCACATTGAAGGACCGCCTACTCAACTGACGTCCTCTATTTTCCAGCAGACTAGACACAGGACCCTCCGTCCAAAGCTGTTCAACTTGTTTGATAACAAACTAAACGAATTATTTTGTTTTTCATGTGAATAAAAAAGGGAATCCACCTTCTGTTTTTTCCTATTTTTCCCATTCCCCTAACCAGTTTCCTTCTTCAAATCAAATATTAGAATAGAAATGAAACCAAAACCAGAAACTAACTTGTTTTTCACTAAACGTAGCTGGATAGTTTCTTCTGTCCTGTCAAGTTGATAACTACAGTTTTTAGTTTTACTGCAGTCGCTGACATAATGAGCTCAGGATTTATCAGGAGGATGGCTGCTTTATTCCAAACAGTTTCACTCTATGAACCTGGACTGTGTGTGTAACAGCTGACTTATTGGATGTGTAGAAGAAACAGAACATTAATAACATTAGATCCTGACTGATCCTGTCGGCCTGTCGGAGATTTAAATAATAAATGAAGTCATGCTGCTGTGTCTCGTGCGTAAATGCGCACAGCTTCTCTCAATGGAGAGACACAGCTGCGGGGAGATCACTGCATATAAAGCTCGCTTTCTCTCTCTCTCTCTCTCTCTCTCTCTCTCTCTCTCTATATATATATATATATATATATATATATATATATATATATATATATATATATATATATATATATATATATATATATATATATATATATATATATATATATATATATATATATATATATATATATATATATATATATATATATATATATATATGTATATATATAGACATGTTATAAACAAGTTGACACACGGTCCTCCCGCCGGAGCAAATTTGGTCTTTGCGAATGGAAATGATGTCTGTGTTTATTTGCATATGGAGTGGGTCAGTGAGATCCGATCACAAACGGTCACTCAGGACACCTGTGGAGATGCTTGTTAACGGCAGGTGTAAACAGACGTACTTTAAGCTGTCTACTTGTGATCGGATCACCTGAGACGGATGGTAACACCAGGTGTAAACAGAGCCTTTGTGGCCTCCTTTAATGGAGTCATATCTGTATTCATTCACTGTTTTGTCAAACAGTACTGCAATGCCTCATAAAAGCCACTAGGGGGCAGATATAGTGATCATTTGTGACGTAATGAATGTATGAGAATTAATTAATGAGTATATGAGTGAGTTACTGGATCAGTACAAAGAGTGTGTCTAATATCATCCAATTTTGGACCCAATACTCTAAATCAGGGTTTGCATGATGGATTTGTTTCTTATTTAAGGTTCAAGAACTTTTGTTTGTCTTACACAGACACACACACACACACACACAGTTATTATCTCCATGCTCCTTTGCTCTGAAACACCACCCCCAGACCAGTGTTTGTCTTCCATGCTGCTCCCGGCTACACAGCCCAGCGTTTGAACCCCTCAGGGGAGGAGAAACCCATACAAGGCTCTCCTGGACCCATCAAAGAGCCTTACACAGTTTGTTTGCCTGAACTTCAAATCCCACAATGCCACAGCATGAGCTCCATGCCATCGTGATCTAAGACCACAATTTGTCAAATGGTCTTCTTTTATGAGAAATAACAGAAAGCGAGGGGTACATTCACTTGTAATTTGAAGAATATATTCAGATACTTCAGTGGGAGAGTCACTTTGCTGTTTGAAGTTCAGCCACTATTTGAGATCCAGTCTCCAATTTTTCACATATATTTCTATGGTATATTATTTTCTCAAACTACAGATGTTAAAGGAGCAGTTTGATATTTTGGTTCTAGTGATGTCTGTGTAGACTCTCAGTCATCCAGGTCATGGTATATCCAAAAGGGTTTAAGATGAAAGCAACTGGACTTGGCACTCATGCCACTACGGTCCAGACTGAAATATCTCAACAACTACAAGATGGACTGCCAGGGAATTCTGTACAGGTATGCAAGATCCCCAGAGGATGAATCTTAATGATTTTAGTGATCCTGTTCATTTTCCTCCAGCTTCACCATGAGGTTTTTATTGGCTCAAGCTGAAATTTCAATTTGTGTTTGTGTGGCGACAGAAGTTTTGAAGGAAAATATCTCAGCACATAACAACAAAACTATCTAAATAAATAAAGCACACATCCAATAAGCTAAATATGCAATGTGAAGTTCCAGTTTAGCTTCTGCCACCATCCAGGCTAAGACTTCTGCTTCTGTGACTTATTGTTCAAATTTTAAGAAATCTGCATTACAATGAAACATCACTACATTTACAGACAATTAACACCATACTGTTATAACAAACTGGATGTTTTATATTCATATTTTACATTCTGTTGATTGAATGAAATGAATCTCGTGTGATGAAAGAAACTCACTCTCTGGTGAAAAACATGACCTAGTCCTGCCAGAATGCTCTACAGTATCAAGTGGCTGTGAGCTTTTGTGGTTGGCTCGCTCACCAGGTGATCTGCAGACCGCTGTGTGTATGTGTGAAGTATATATGAGTTTGTTTTTATGTGTGTGTTAGTGTGACTTCCCAGTGCAGCCTTTGAAGCTGTTCCATTTGGCCTATGGCCCAATCTGTAGACAGTATGTAAAACATGCTGAGGTACCGATAACTCCAGGGTCACGCTGGGTTCAATATCAATCTGTCTCTTGTTCATGCTCTCTATCTCTGGTCTTTCCATATAGCATGATGTGATGCATTCTCACGCAGCACTCAGAGACACAATTAAAAGACTGAGAAATAAATGAGACAATAAAAATAAATTGATAAAAACAGGTTAAAATGAAGTAAGGTGTTAATTCTTTGCTTGGGAGAGCACCAGTTAATAAAAATGCTGAAGTGTCGGTTAAAGTTGAAACACTGAAATACTTTGAATTTTCTGATTAAATAACAAGCACTGATTGCTGAGGTGTCAGTTGAAGTATTAAAGCAGTTAAAATCTTTTGAAGTGCAATAGCTGAAAGTATTTGAAATTTCAGTTTCCAGATTAAGGGATTGGGCTGCCAATTTTCTTCATTGTTCTTTTGTCAAGAAATCTCATGTTTGGAGCCAACAAACCAACAATGAACAGATCTACCAAGAAGTATTGTGTGTGTATCCAAATCCTGATATATCTTATTACTCTGTGTTGTAGACCTCTGTAGTTGTCCAAAAACGATTAAAAAAAAATCAATGAGTCACAGCACTCCACTGGGTGACATGTTCCATCATATCTGAAGACCATGGTTATTGGAGTTTGTTTAGAAACGGCTCCAAAGAGATTGCAGCTCTCAGGAGAGAGGTTCCTAGCAAGGCAGACACCACTGCAGTTGTGTTTACAGCTTCACTAGCTTGTTGTGCTACATATCACAACCTCTTGACTTTGTAATGAAGTTCTCTGATAAATTTATAATGTAGCACAAAGTCAAGAGATTGTGATATGTAGCACAACGCGCTAGTCATCTTCTCCTAAATTTGGAACTCAAAACACCCTGATCCTATCCACTTCTGTTGTTCTGGAGTTGGCTGTATTCAACGTGTGTTTGCACTGTAATTTATTCTCCTGTTTTAGCCATCTGTTCTGTTTTACAATTTATTTTTATCTTCAATTTAATTTTATATGGAGGTTAGCTTAGCAGGGAAGTAGCCATGTATCTGGTTTTGAAGTTGTGTGACCTGTTGTTGAAGTTGGTGCAGTAGGTGAGGTCCTTGCAGCCCAGCTGGCAGGGCTCTCTGACATCAGCCAGGCAGTTGATGAGCTCTGTCTCCCCTGGGTTGTACTCGCATAGCTGGTCAAAGTCCTGCAACGTCTGGCTGCCCCAGTTGGAGCTGATGTCATGACACATGTCCCTGTCAGAGCAGAGTCAAGAGTTTGAGTTATAACAAGATGAACAACTAACACATTTCATATTTCACCTATGCTCTGTCATCTTCTAAGCAGTGTGCCGTACCTGCACAGTGAGGTGTTGGCCTTGGCGCAGCAGTGCATTTTGGCACGATCCATTTTGGTTGGATGGGGGGTCTCCTCTTCAGTCGGGGAAGGGGGGTGGGCGCTGCCTAGAAAACACTGCCACATGGGGTCCTGAGGGAGAGGCTGGGAGCCACACTCCTCAATCAAACCCTCCATGATCTCGTGCTCTGTGCTCATGGTGCGAAGGATTCGCCGGCAAGCCACCTGGCAGTGAGGAGCCTCGGCCCGGTCACAGCAGTATAGACCTGGGGGAGAGGGACTGATCAGTGCTGTAATCACATCATGAAAGTTCACTTATAGTCTTGGGCGATATGATGATGTATACTAATCTCAAGCAGTAGAGATTTTGCTATACTGTATCTACCTTTTAATACCTCTCGGTGTATTAGGCCATATTAGTAATCAGGACTGAGTTATGCCAGTATTGGATTTAAAGGATGTTTGCATCAATGTGATATTTAAATAAAGCTACCTCCAATTGTCAGGATTTTATTTAATTCACTTGATTAGAAAAATCTAACATGTTTTTCACTGCTTGAACTGACTTGACTCAGAAACCACTACATTATGATAAATATACCACAATGACACATACTGTGATAATTGCTGTATGCAATCTCATTCTTACATGAAGACAATTCTGCCATATTTGCACTGGCGGGAAGATTTGATGCATCAAACCACACACTCTAAGATTCACCATAAGCTGTTTCAACAAATGACAAGTGTGTGTTGCTCAGCGTGACAACAAACAACAAAATCCACAATCAAAGAAACCCAGTGATAGTGATGCAGAGCAAATACAAATCAAATGTTTCCACACTTGCTGCAAAAACACTGTGCTTGTACTGTAAAATGTTGTGCAGTCTACTGTGTGGAACTTCTTTAAAATGATGATGAAAGTCAACAGCGCAGATGTTATATTACGAGCAAATACAACTCCATTAATTTGTACAAACACTTGAAATGTCACTATAATAGAGCTATCGGAAAGACTGTTCTCTCTTGTGAAACATTGTTCTAAATGGAGATGGAGACGCAGGTTGGTGGTGTGAACTCCAGCAGATGGGCGTGAAATGTCAGCTCCTCCTCGTAATGATTCAGTTTATGCTTTTACGTGGCTTAAAACATAAATCCTGTACAATAGTTATCAATGAGGAGGCTACTGTATGAGGCCATCCTCCTCCTCTGATCATGTCAATATCTCTCACCTCAACTTGTAACATCCCTTAAGATAATCCTATTCACCCAACCACACAGACCTACACAATGAAAAGCCTTATACAGTTCATTTGTGCGTCAGTTTGTGCGTCATAAACCTCTCATATAGGCCCAAGAAGACTACAGAAGGGATGACCTTAACTGTGCACAACAAAGGATTCCTCTGACTAATTTTCAGATGTGCTACCTGCTTGAATGTTATCTATAAATATTAAGTGTCAAGCACCAGTAAAGGCAGAAATGCAAAAAAAAAAAAATCATTTTAAGACCACAGCAGATTTATGAGTCATACATAAGCCTGACATTTAATTTTTTATCAGCAATGACCTTATTGTGAACATGGATCAAAGACTTTGAAAGGCTGCAGATGAGCTGTGTATTACAGTCATCATTTTTATCTTGTCATATCTTTTTTACACACACACGAACACACTTCTTGTTCTGATGTTCTAAACATAAGAAACTTAGTTGTTAATTTTGCATTTCATGCAGTTGGTTATGGGCTGTATGTTTAAAAAGCGGTGACATTTACTGGTAATAATCATAGTACTTATGGACAATATGGAATGCAATAAATATTTTTTCAGTTAGAAACATGGGGGAAAATTGCGATCTCACTTCTGAGTGAAAACGAATCATGCAGCCCTAATAATAATAATAATACTAGTTAATAATAATTGCTACAGTCTGAAAGCTCAGGTGAACATGAATTGTTGAATCAGTCATGAAAGATTTGTGATTTTTTTTTTAAATTCCTGCTGCATCTGATGTTAAAAGAGCTCCACCAACTACTGCCATGAAGAAAAATAGCATTTGAGTGATGAATTAAGTCCTGCAGTAGAAAAGAGTGCAAGTGTAGATGGACTTACTGTCTATGGGGCTGCGTATTGGGTAGGACTTGGTGAAGTTGCTGACGCAGCTGAGCAGCTGAGCGCCGTGGCTCTGACAGTACTCTCTGACGGCGTTGATCTGCGACACGGTGGGGGTTGAGTCGGTCCTGAAGATGGCCTGGCAGTACTCCCTACAGGTGGTGTGACGCCCTGCATAGCTGCAGCATGTGGAGCCCACTGGAGGACCACACGCACACAAACACAACAATTAGTGACGTCAATATACTTTTTGGTCCTATGGTTATGTGTGTGTGTGTGTGTGTACATCTGTGCGTGTTGTGTGTTATTATGTGTAATATGTGTAAGAGTGCAAGAAAACCAAACAGAGACAGAATGGAGTGGTCAGCGGTTTATTTATTTATTGGCTGGAAGAAGAGATGAGATCAATGTTTGCAACTGTTGGCTTCCTCACTGTTCATCTTGAGTGTGTTTGTCGGTAACAACTTACTTTCATTTTTGGTGATACAGCTGTAGAGGGAGTTCTAGAACAAGAAGAGGAAAGCGGAGGTGATACTGGCATCAAAACTCATTCACTGTTTTAACATAGTAGAAAACAAAATGCATATTAAAGCTCTGCCTCAGTGGCTCCCCGACCGCTTTGCCTAGCGATTGCTTAAAATGAGGCAATATCTGATCGTGACCCCACATCACAGGCTATTGGCATTAGCTGAGACATGAATCACGCACAGTTCAAAGACTGATTTTTCCATCTCAGATTGTTTGATCTAAAGGATTGTTAGAGGCATGAAGAGATGAAAGTATCAAGTAGATAAAGGAGAAATTGCAAAAGCTGCAAAAAAACTAAACATGATTTTGTGAAACACATTTCTTTTTATCATTGTGTGACTGCTCAGATTAATCTAGAGATGGCAGGTTGGGAATCACTGCTCTAGATCTTTCATTAAGTTTAATATGTTCTTGTATTAATGAAAAAATCTTGTTTAATATTGTAGAGATTGGGAGTATCTCTCCTTTATGTATATTTCCATTTATACTTATTTTTATTAAGTTATGTTATTACAAGAGATCTTGGGTCTATACTACACTTTACTGCACTCTCTCATTCTGTACATTTCTTTAAATGGTTACTGTTGTGAAATATAGTTGACAGAGCCAGTTAACCTGTGCCTTTATGTTACTTCTCTGCAACTCTTGGACTTACCTCTGTGACTTTTTTGCATACTTTTGTTATGTCATTTTTGGACGATGCCTACGGAGAAAAGAAATTAAATAAAGCTAGTAAACAGAACAGTAAACACATCACAGTGGGTCTACATTGCACATGAATAAAGGTTTGAAACTAACTTTACGGCAGTCCTTCTTAAAAAGAAAGCTGGACATATACTTTGGTGACTATGTCTCACCTGTTTGCATTCCCTGCGACACTCAGATGAGATAGCCAGCTCACAGCAGCCCAGCCCCACCCAGCCGTCTGACTTCCTGGACACTCCTGGAGATAAATCAAACACCACAGAGTCAACTTAATGTCATATGTATACTGTACAGTTGTTAATTTATGGATGTTGGCTTGTACAGTTGAGGTAGACCTATATTTACTGGGCTAACACTAGCTATTATTATCACCTCCACATATGGGGTTATGTTTTTGTTCTGTCTGTTAATTAGAATATCTAAAAAAAAAAAAAAAAGCACTGCATTTTTATTTTCCTTTTTGTACTAAAATCATATGTAATCATGACCCCAAAACCAAAGTACACACCTCATTTTGCAAGACTTGTGGAAAGGCATTTTGAGAAATGAAGGTAATCATTAATTGAAGTTGTTGGGAGGAAGTGGTTACATCAACAGAGTAAATCCCTAAAAGCTCCTGGAATGCAGTGAGCATCAGAGAATCGATGATATCTCGCAGTCTGCGAGGATCTGAGGGAGGCTTTTTCCTTAACAGGTTAAATCTTTACAGTCTCCTGAGGCTGTCTGGACGCCAGTGTTTAGTGGGTACAAAAAGGTAAGAATAACAATACCTCCGAATCTGGAGGCTATTAAGCTTCTGACAGGTACATTTGTTCCAAGCAGAGGGAGCAGGATTTAGGCCTTTGATCCACTGCCTGCTTTCTGCTCGAGTCAGGGCCAGCTCTCCTCAAAGCTTTAACAGGTTCACTAGCTACCATTTCTTCTCATGCAACCAGATACACACAGTAGATACAGCTTGGGTTGAATGTCATGTTTAATGTAATTTCTAGAGTCAAAGTGCACTTTTGATTTACGGCATGAACATTCTGTTTAGTTACATAAATATGATGGACACTTAGTCAGGAATGCATTGGAAAAAACCTTCCAGCCTATGTTTTCAGTTTGATCAAGCCATCTATTAGACTTTACAAAGACAGTCTAAGAAGAACATTGGAATACATTAGATAATGAAAACATCTGGATAGTCAATCACCGCACTAAAACAATCTAAAAAACCCACATGAGGGTAGGTGAATGTGGCAGCAAACGCTCTCCTGTTTATACATCCAGCAGACATGGAGCAATTGAGAAGTACATCTAGCCCTTTAGCTGCTAAATGCTCCACTGTGTTCACTAGCTAGTCGCTAACTTTGTCTGTCAGCTGTTTGCTGCTGGGCAGGTAGCGTATAACAGAGATTTTCTGTTAAACAGCTGCCTGCAGCTGTTGGAAATGAGGTTGATGAGAGTCGTGAGACTGAACTAAAACAGTAAAGTTTGTGCGTCATAAAGCCAAAAGCTAAGCCATAAGCTTAAAGAGGCTAAAACCATATGTAGAGCTGAGGGAAATACAACATCTAAATTTCATTTTTTGTCTAATACTTTGGTTTATGACCAAATATCAACAGAAACTAATGACATCAGCTGTATTTTGTGTTAGTGCTAATTAATAAATTTTAGCAAGCTAACGCGCAAAACTAAGATGGTGAACATGGTCTAAATTACACTTACTAAACATTAAAATGTTAGCATTATCATTATCAGCATGTTAGCCAGGTGAATTGAGCATTTAGCTGAAAACACCACTGTACTGCCTCACAGAGCTGCTAACATGACTGTAGACTCTTGTTTAAATACTTTTGTAGAAAAATGAGAAAATCCCTCTGAAAATGTGTGCGGTCTATGTGTTGTGTACTGCCCATTTACCTGAAGTGTTCCCAAGTTTGGTCCATGAGGGTAGGTCTAAAATCATACTACCACTAGGAGGTTCCAAAGTCAGACATTTTAAAATGTTACACTTACTGGATGTAATATTAGCACTTTTTCTCACCTGGAAGTGTAGAGTTGATGCACATCCACAGTTCATTCTAGAAGACAAAGGAGATGAAATGTTAGCGTCAGGTGTCATTTCAGCTTGACAACTAATAGCTTTTATATTTTTTGAAGCAAACTGATCAATAGAGCTACAGTTTTGGCTAGTGGTATTGCATCCTAAGGCCCTCTGCATGATTCTTACAGTGGAATTTGCACTCTCACGAGCATCCATGAACCTTTGCAATTATATAATTACAGCTGGCGTGCTGACCCAGCATGTAACTCTCCAGATTTAAACACTGCAGCCCAATGATTGTGTGGCTCCTTTTTGATGATTGGCTCATGGTTTGTGTGACCAACTATTGTAATTAACTGGTGGTCTCACAGACCAATATTCTTTTGTCTAGGGAACATAAATCTGTTGTATATGCTTCTCACTGGGTGACAATTTGAGCCTTTAACATGGGAACTATGTACAACAAACATTGAGATGTAAGCTGGTTAAACTGTGGTAACGTACTGGTTGTTCCATTCCAATGTTACCATGATTATGATTATATCATGTCACCAAACAATCAGCCCTGTACAAAGAAATTTGCATGCATATACACCCTTACAAAAAACAAGTGTGTCTAAGTATACTGTTAGTATACTACTTTAAAATTAAAATTAAGATGTGTACTCTAAATACACTTACGAAGTCTGTACTAGAGATAAACTTTGGGATACCGCTATACTGGGGTTTGTCCTTGTAGCTAACTGCTGACATACTTTCAAACTTTTAGCACACTTTCAGACAGTATATCTGTAGTTTACCTTTACCATTTACCTTTGATGTACATACTCAGTTTGAACTTCAGAAAACTAGACTGGGCTTATACCCTAACTTGAACTTCTGACATACCACCATAGGTTAATACTTTTTGCACACTTTAAGACACCTTTAGTTTACCTTTTATGTATATACTAAGGACACACTTCAGAAAAGTACACTGGTATTATACTTGTACCTACACTTTTGACGTATGAGTTAAATACATTTTGCACACTTTCACATTGTAAACCTGTTTACATTTGATGTACAATATGTCCTAGGGATATAGTTCATAAAGGTATACTGGGCATGTACTTTAACTTAATAGGTTCCCTTTGTCCTTTCTATATAGAAACTACAAATTAAAAAAGTCAAGAAAAAGTCAAAATTATGCCAAAACACTAAAATCTAAATGTAATTAAATGTATTGAAGAGGTGTTACCTGATAATGCCACTGAACACAGTCTTAATTTACAATTCTGCATTCCCCGTCCTGTTAACTTGTCAGCTAATGGGTTAACTTGTTAGCTGTCATGATTTTCTAAAGAAACCTCAGTGTCAGAAACAAATGCAGCTCAAACTGGTAGATCTGATATCGAGCGGAACTTCTGATTCTCTCTTGGAACCAAATACAGAGAAGCAAGTAGATAACACAAGTATACTTATTCACAGAAGTATACTTGATTTAGTATATTAGAGGTTTACTAATTCCTTGTAAGCGTTGTTCTACATGGACTCACTAGGTGGCTTTCTAATCTGCTTGGTGTAGATTTGTACACAGCACAGACTGTACTAGAGGAGTCCCGTGGGAACTCCTGCGTGGATGAAAGCACTAGTATATACACATCAATGGTTGTGGGCAGTGAATCCACCCTACTGGTTTTAGCTTTCAGCCATGGTAATTGACTCTTGGCTCCAGATTTCTCGGGTCATTATCACATTAGTACTTCACTATTTAAAATGCTTAGGCAATTAAAAAATTCTAGTACACATACTTAGGGTTAGGGTTGTATCATTTCTGGTAAGTGATGAGGGTAGAATCCTTATCCAGTAATTCCATGGCTTAGAAACAAATCTTTCAGCCAAAAAAACACACTAAACAATTGACTCAAATGTTGAAGAGATATGAAAAGATTGTGAGGAAGCTGTGAGAAGTTTCTCTAATTTCACAGAGAACGAATATGACATTCTTTGGATCAAAACAGTGTTTAAAAACAGGAAAACATATGAATCCTATGAAACTCCCATTGGTTTTGTGGTGAAATGTTGTGGGATTAATCATCACAAACAAGCTTGTCTGTTCCCTCTGCCGAAGGGACAGAGACAGAGATAGGGATGGCGGCACAGAAAGACAGACACATGGAAGTTGAGGTGTAGCAGAAAAAATACCTCTTCCATGATCTTCTGTTTTCAGTCATTTCTGTAAACTTACCACGTCACTGTTAACACTCCCCCTGTGTCTTTTGGCTTTGGAACAGAGGTTCCCGTCAGTGGGCGTCAGCATCATTTATGAGACAGACCAAGGAGTTACAGTGTCTTTACATGAAGCATAAACATGATTTGTGATGAACCAGAGGCCAATAAGGCAAGAACATGACAGGAAGAATAATGCTGCAGTTTAGACGAGCCAAAGCAGAAATCCCTCAAGTCTACCCAAAGAGCCAGAGCCTTTGTGTGTACGTGTCTGTTAGGGTTAATCTGATACAAGCTTTTCTCTTTCATCTTTTTTTTGTTGTTTTGCTTTAGACTGATATGATTGCAAAATTCATTATATTCACATTTGATCAGTTAAACCACGCTTTTTGCAAGAGTAGAAACTGACTGTTTTTGCTTTTTAGGATCAGTTAAAAAATATTCATGACTAGGTATGGTTTCAAACCCATCATCATTGGTATTTTGGTATTGTGACAGCACTAAGCCTAAGGTACATAGTCCTTAACCTAATACTAACTGCAAAAAGAAACTTAAACATCAATTAAAGCAAGTTTTTCCAATGACAGCAAACAACAGATAAAAGCAAATATAACTGTATCTACATGTGCATACAGTAGGTACTATACAATGGAAGAAGTACTCAAATCCTTTACTTCTGTAAAAATAACAAAAGAACTAAACTACTCCATTACAAGTATCTGTACCTAAGTACAGATGTATTAGCAGCAAAATACACTTAAAGTATCAAAAGGGAAGTTCTGATACAGACATTTGGATTTTTTTGGACTTTTTGGACTTTCATGTTTAGGGAGTAAATGTCCTCTTAGTGGAAATGGTAACAACTCATAGACTGTTGGTTGGGACAGTTGAGGACAGTATTTTGGCCCTTGAGAAACAGTGATCGACCATTTTCTGACATTAATCGATAATGAAAATAACTGTTAGTTGCTGCTGCTTTTTATGTCAAATGTTAATCTGAAAAGTAACTAATAACCATGGCTGAATTTAGTGGAATAAAAAGTTAAATACTTTCCTCTGAATTGCAGTAGAGAAGAAGTATAAAGTAGCAGATCTAGGAAATGCTCAAGTAAAGTACAAGTTCCTCAAAATTGTACTTAAGAACATTCAGTTACTTTTCTTGGCTTACAGTATTTTCACATCCGTTAAGCTAAATTGGAACAGGACACAAGATCAAATGAGAGTGAACATTTTAGGCTGCCTAAGTCTAATTACTAGTGTGGTTCTAATAGACTACATGGAGAGAGACAAGCAACAAACCAGCCTGTCTGCTTTGTAATTAGCCATAGCGTGAGGAAGCAGTGAGCTAGTGAGTGTATGTGTGTTTGTGTGGTTTAACCAGGTGCTACAGTATGACTGGTAACCACAACCACCGACCCACTTCCTGTATGAGTCTAATAAGAGAGTCGATAGTGACTTTCTCTGAACAGCAGCCAGCAGTTTACATCAGCAACACAGCAGGACAGCTGAATATGTCATGAGCTCAAAACTAAAATGAAATTTTACATTAGAATTAATACCATAAATAACTATTCATACTGTCATAACTCATTTATTCAAAAAAGTGTCACCTATAATTCTTACAACATTCAGCAGTCGATTACACATTCAGCCACTCAAAGACTCTCCCTTCCATGCACGACTGATGACTTCACATTTACTACTGTGTTGTACTGTTACTGCATGTTTGCTCATTACTGTAAAAGGGGGATGCAAATTTTGTACCAAAGCTCAAGTTAGTTTTCCAGTAAACAGCATTATTTCATCATCAGAGGGAGTTTGCTGTAGATGTTCAAATGTTCCATTTTTTGGACCACTTTTAGGACCTCTCATCTGTCCAGGACCAAGCACAAGACCTGGCATGACGAGACTTTCTCCACAGCTGCTCTCTACCTCTGGAAATCTCTCCACAAACACATCCGTGACTGCACCAATCTGTCTATGTTCAAGAAGTCAATAAAAACTTGTTTTAAAAGTGTTTTTAGGACTGATTTTAATAGGTGTGCTTTTAGTATATATGTTTTGAGTATCTTGAAAATTGCTCCATACAGTATATAATATGTATTATTATTGAAATGTGTTGAAGATCATGTAAGCTCTGGAACAAGCTAGTAAATGGACCATGACTTAAGATTGTTTTGTCAAACTGCTGATTCCAAAGTCAAGTATGAACTTTCAAACTAATCTTCTGGGCCAAAACAGATGAGAAGTCCTCATAGTTCTCAGAAAATAGGAAGTTTGAACATCAACATTGAAACATCTTCCAGGTCAAATGAACAAATTCTATCCACAAAGTGAACAGAAGTGAAGTCAAGACCAAGTGATATTGCTGAAAAAATGAGTGAGTGGACCTTGAATCAAGATTGTTTTGTCGAACCTGAACCTGGTGTCTTGAGTATTCTTTGTCGTGTTATCTGTGCGTGCCTGATCATCCTGGCTGTTTTCCTCACTCTGGTAATGGTTTACTTCAGGCTGTTTTGCTTGCATGACCCTTTGACACCAAAAGCCTGTGACTGAGTCTCCTGCTAACTACGAAAGTTAACAATGAGCAGTATCTGTAATAAGTATCTGATAATGGCAGGTACTACTAAGCTTTAAGAGTAGGTGAAAAGCAAAAACAACATTAGTTTGCTGTTTGCATACTGAGTTTAAGTAATCATGCCACCTGATCCATATTTTTTGAAACCAGAGTAAAAGTTCAAGGCTATTCAAAGCCAGTTATGTTACATGTGTCAACATAAAACTAACTCATGAAAAAAGTTCAGTGCAGTTATGGTATCTCTGCCAAGTCTAGCTAATCACCTAAAGCCAGGCAGACAGTGTACGGATTCAGGCAGCTTTTATTTGCAGTGGTATTGGCATATCAAAAACTTTTGGTCAGCTGTTTTGGAGTCTGAGCAATACCACAGCCGATTTCCCAGCATGCTAGATTTTAAACTGTAGGGAGCTTGTTTTAATATTATTAGAATATACTGTACATCACATGCTGTGACTCTGATACAAAACTGAACTCTGGTGCTGGACAGACAGACCATCTTCCAGCCATCTGTAGCTCCATATTTTTCTTTTTTTTCTCCTTACTTCCATTCATCGCAGAATTGCACAAAGTAATGCTGCCTTTCTTTCTTGTTGTCAACACAGTTGAGGATGCGGTCATCTTGTTTAAATAAACTTAGCCTAATTGTAAAGCGACTGCAGGTTCTGTGGTCATGTTAAGTGTGAGCTGCACACTCTGGCAAACAAGTGTCAGCTTTTGGCCGTGCAGACAGAAAGATTAAAACATGCAGTATTGTTAACACAATGTTAACACAAGATTAATAAAAATGCACAGTGTCTGCTCATCTTACCAATAATATTATACACTTACAATTATACACACACTTTGTCTCACAAAGTTAGTTTTTAATTTGAATTGTTAAACTATGATTTTTAATTGAGTTCATAAATGTTTTTGCCTCTATTAGATTTTGAAGATGTTTACTGCATGTTTTTTAAAGATGCAGTAAAGCAGCATTTTTAACATCAATTAATCTCTTGACTGTCAACTAATTAACAAAGTCTCTATGACTCAAATTATTAAGTGTATTGTTTAAAAAATGTTCATCACATTTTGATGGTCTCGAATCTCTTCCAGAATAACCAAAAACAAAAAGCTATTCACTTTGCAATAATGTAAAACAGAAAAGCAGTAAATCCTCACACTTCAGAAACTAGAACCAGATCATGTTTGCCATTTTTCCCTTGACTAATGACAAAACTGTTTTCTATTCATTTTCTCACGAGTGATTAAATCAAATAATCAACCAATTATTTCAGCTCTCCAGAAAAGGTTCTATAGAGAAGTCAGTGGTATCATATAGGTTGTGTTAAATGATTGACCAGTTCATTTAGGCTTGAATCTGCTTATCTGAACATAACATGCTCAGGGGCAGGGCAGGTGCACAATTAGTTCATGTACAGTAGTGCAGTAACACCCTTAACAAACCACTAGACCTGTATTGATGTAGTACAAAGCAACATGATATGATACAAAACAACACAACTGTAAATTCCCACTTCAAGCTGTTGGCAGGCAGTGGACTCACCATAGACTCTGGACAGTAACTGGGTAACCTCTGCAGGAGATGCTTCAGACGAGACTCACTCTTTATAGTGATGAGCTGTGGGAAAGGAGGAAAATACAAATCAATATAACACATAGTAAATGTATGTATGTGTGCATGTGCATGATGATTGGCAGAGTAATATAGTTGCAAAGTGTGGGGAGTGACTTTGGTTGAGCAGGATTCTGGTGGTAAAAGTCCCAAACATTTTCAGCGTAGACTTGTAGAGTAACTGGCGGCTGAAGTGCTTCTAAGACTTTGATGGGTATAAAATGGAGCAACATCAGTGCAAAACATGAACAAGTGTGTCAGAAAATATCTGGTTCTTTGATAAAAAATCAAAAGGACTCCCACAGTGCATTTGGTAAGAAACATGCAATCACAGAGCTTGATATACTGTTGTATCATCCCCATTGAAACGGTTTAAGTGAACTCTTTGAAAAAAGACACTCTTTACAACTTCAGATTTTGTATCATCGTGATGTTTTCTTTTATATTATAAGTAATCCAGTGAGAGCTGTCTGTACTGCCAGTAATTAATCCAGTATGACTTTCTACAGTGCAAGACTTGTTGGACAAATAACACCTGCGGGTCACACTGGATTCTGCTCTGATCTGCCGTTTACTGGCGGGAGGAGAGCTCAGAGTGTTTAAACTTTGAGCAACAGCAACAGTGAGTGCTCTGTCTGTGTGTCTGTTAGCATGTTTAGCACAGCAGCAGCAACAGTGAGTTGCTCAGTCTGTCTCTGTGGCTACTGGCTAGGCAGGCTAGGGGGATTATATCAGTTTATATGTAGCAACGTTATCATGCAGTATTCTGTCAGGTCATGTGGGGAAAAGTTTTTTGAAAGGCCTGGGAAAATGGCATTTTAACACTGAAACATATGTACTTCAACCAATATTTGAATTCAACACTCTCCTCTATCCATTGATTTAAAGATATTTGCAAATATGTGGACACACAATCAAAAAATCCCAAATAATTTTTTGAGAGTAACGATATATGACAAGTTGTGATAACACCATAAGCCTGTAAATAAAGGCAGTGAAAACCAAAAAAAGGCAGCTGTGTTTTGTTTACAGTGTGTTCTGAAGTGTACTGTATTTGCTACAGCTCAGGTTCACACTTACCAAGGACACTCTTGTGTTTCTATGATGAAGAACATTGAGGATAACACTTTGATACGAGAATTTACAGTGTGAATAAACACTTCCAGGACCAGCAGCTCCTCCCAGTTCACACCTCTACCACTGAGTCATTGGAACTGATAAAGATCACTAGATACAATATGTCATGATCATTTTGATCCATGAGACAGTAAAAATGTACTTGTTGCACCTTTAGCCTCATATTATTGAGTGTTCCTGCAGGGAGGAATGTGTTCAGGCCATGGGAAAGTGTTGGATAATAAAGTCAGCCCCAGCACCTCTGAGATATGCTCACTTAGACATCAATAGGGCATCCAAGTTTGTGGCGTGTGTCCACACACACACACACACACACTTAACCAAAACACATCCAAGTGTTGTGTGAACATACAAGGCGAGGGCCTGGGAGAATGCGGCCACTGCCAACAGTCTCTGGCTGAAGTGTGAAGTCATGAAACTGAGTGAGTGAGATTTACAGCTTCACACATTCAAACTGCTGGGCTTTTGTGGATAACCTCTGTTCTTCCAGAGAAGAAGAGCGATTAGAAATTACAGTGATTCAAAACGCTGCCAGTGAAAATGAATAAGTGAAGAATACCAAAGATGCTTGATGGTCTGCAGTCGCAGTGTCATGATTTGGAGAGACTGTCTCACTCCTGCCTGTCCATCTGTCTGCTTTTGTGAAGACATAAAACCAGACGACAAACAATAAACAACATTGATGTTTGTGAGCTGAAGCGCTGTGAGCTGGACAACCCTTCGGTAATGGCAAAGGTTTACTATTGTGTATTGTTTGGTGTAGAGTTGGATTTTTTTCAATACTGTAGTTTCTGTCTCTCAACATCTCAGACTACACTGAATCTTTTCAAGCGTTACTTTTCTCTTAAAATGTACAGCCATCATATTTTTTCCACACAAAGTATGTGTCTCAGTGATTAACATAGTGATATAGTATTGCACTTTTATAAGGTTCGGGGGCTCATGACAGACTTTAAGATTTTAAAAAGAATGTAAAAATGGAAGCAGCAGAGGCAGAGATATCCAGATGTTTAGTCTGTAGTATGGGTCAAGCTCCAAAAACGCTGGATCCTACACTTCCCATAATGCAACTGGATAGCGTGTTAATTAGACCCTTCCCTGTGTGGCACTTTCAAACTCCACACCCCCAGTTTGTAACATAGACTTTCTGATCATAATATGCAGTCAGATGTGTAAGTGAACCTTTAATTGTTTTCTACTGAGGGTTTCAACTGGGTTGGTGGTGATTTTGAGAATCATTGATTCATTAAGAAGATATTATTAAAGAGCAACTCCGCAGCAGCTGGAAATCTTGCATTTCTCACTTCACTGCAACAATGTATTAGTGTATTCCAGGGTACACCGTGACATCACTGTTGGGTGTGGTTACAGGTGTAACAGGGGCAGCACCAGTGATGCTTGAAACTTTCAACCAAAGAGGGCAGTAAATGCTGCTTTTCACTCAGCAGCTATTAAAAGTTTTAAAAGTATATTGAGTGTAAATATGAAAATAAGTATATTTTAAATGATTTACTGTCATTCATGGTAGTTGGTTCTTCCTCACTATGCATAATGTCTTATTGTATTATTCTGTTAATTTCTTGTATATATCTACATTTGAATTTTAACTTAACTTATTGTAACATGTGTACGTACTGTATGTTCCATTTGGAGTATTATGTCACATTTAGTTTTCATATGATTGTAATTGTTTCTGTGTGTGTTGTTCAGTGTTTTCTGCTGCTTGTATTTTACTTTCATAATGCTGTAAGACATTTTTTATTTTTTATACACTTTTGTGCTTAATGTACACTTTTTTATACACTGGAAATACTGGTTGTACTGTGTTTAACATTCCTAATTCTCTCTATTCTTTATGTTGTTTCTTTGATGTACTGTTTTGCAGCTGCAACGCCCACCAGATAACTGACATCTCTTCTCATCTAACACCTGGGAAAACCAGAAGTTTTATCTACCCCTCCAAAGAAGTTGTTGCATTTGAGCAACTGTAGTACTCAGTTCTGTTTGTATGCTACTGTCAGTTTGGGGTGTATTCATTTACTGGGCCCATTTGCTCTGTAGGCCAGGCTGCAGGTGCTCATGATGTGTGATGTTGTAATCAGGACTGTTTGTTGAATCAGAGGGATGTAACACATACTGGCAGACAGAACCTTCATCTACTTCTTTTCCAAATGTCCTTCCATCCCTCCAGCACTGACAGGAAAACACAACACCAAATGAAGCGACAGTGATTTGTTGGCGGATAATCAAAGAAGAAATCTCTCCGACGCAACAAAAGACCAACTCTGAAAACCAACGAGCCAGGCGGGACATTTGTAAGACTCTCTCGCTCTGTATGAAAGGTGAATAAGTGCTGCTTGACAGACTGATGGGTTCTTTCTCCAGAGTGGATGGAGCCGCCATCATCAAACAGTGCACGCCTGAGAGGAACGGTCCGGTACAGCAGCCGTTTCCAATCATATGCCATCAAGGCCTGAGAGTCGGCAGGTTTTCATTCCAACAAAAGTCAAAAACAGCTGATTCTGCTGATGCGTTCCTTCCTTTCCTGTGGTGTTTAGTTGAAGTGAAATGTAGAATAACTGTATAGCCCCCAAATAACATGACTACTACCAGAAAATGATACAGGAAAGATTGAAAAGAAAAAAAAAAGATTTGTTGGCTGTGAAGAACCCTTTTAGAAACGTTCTCTATAGCATCATGTAAAAATGAACCGTCACAGGACTTTTAACCTGCTGCCCAGGGCGTTTTCAGACCTGTTTTTTTTAGTCTGGTTAAAATGGACTCTAGTTGCTTTTCCTCCTTGGTACGATTCGTTTGGGCACATCTGAACACAGCAAGTGCGCTCATGTGCAGACCAAAACAACCACACCTAGACCCTTTAGAGGAGGTGGTCTCAGTCTGGTCCAAAAAGAACTAGTGGGAACATGACTTGACCATGATCCCATCCAACAACAAGGTGTCCTCTGCAAGTTTAGTGAGTTAAATGGCCCCCATAGCCAGGTGCACTTTGAATGCTGGGAAGCAGGTGAGTGAAATCAACAGTTGCTAGCAGCTAGCTGGAGAATGAATTGAGGTCTGACTTGGACTAGCGCAACAATGTACTGTGCATTTTTGATATTTGGGTAGATAGCACCTTCTTCAGAAGCTTCTTCCTGTGTTTACATTCTTGCTCCCGCCCCAGACACATCTGAGGGGACCAATGAGGGGAAAGAACGTTCTCATGTAGCTTTTAGTGATGCATTTTGGTTCGCTTGGATTTTTCTCTGTGTGAAAAGAAACTGAACCAAGTTTACCAACTCATCCACTGATTATGGCTTTTTAGCATCAGTCTCCACACAGTGCAGTTAAATCACAATGAAATGTGTCCAATTGAGCTGTTTCTTTTTGTATTACTCTGGTGTCTTGTGATATATTTGAGGAAATTGGTTTTAAAGGTCAGTTGGGATCTTCCAAATATTACAAACACCATGATAATATTAAACCCTGGAGCCAGAATCACATATCTGCATATATTGTCACATCTCTAAGCTATATCAAAACTTAATTAGCCAAGTGTTGTAATTTGAGAATTTCAAGTTTACTTTCTTTTCTTACCTTTTTACATAAAATGTACCAGAGTAGCAATACCCAAAGAGCTTAGAATCACATTAGGATCTCTACTGTGATTCATTAATCTATTTAAAAAGGGAACTCTTTGAACCATTATGCTTCTATATATAACTGCCAGAACCTTTGAAGAACTACTCATTTTCTGGGTGTAACCAGGCACAAGGCAGTTTCCATTAGAGCTAAAATGGTCCTGCTTATTACAACGTGTGCCTGACACTCACTTCCCACACCCCAACACCAAAAACACACTCCAAGCCTTACCCACCACCTCTGAAGGGTATTTTGGGTGCCATTACACTTCTAAAAAGGCCATTATCTTTCTTTCTCCATCTTTTTCATCATTACCATTCTTTTTCTATTTGTCTTCTACCATTTTTTCTTTCTTTCATGGTGTCTCCTCAAACATGCCTGCATGTACACCCCCCCCCCCACACCTCCCCAATACCGCCAACTTCAAAAGCAGGAATAAAGTTTGAACTCTGTGCCTGTTTGTTGCTTACAGAGAAAAGCTTCTTTCACATCTTCTTCATGTCTTTTTTGCTGTAAAGAAGGACATGGGGGCTTCAGAGAGAGAGGGAGAGAGCGTCACCTGCTGCCAATTGAAACCGGGTGAGACACAACTTTTCATTCTGCACTTCAAAGAGCCAAGAGACAAAAAAACTTTACACCACTCCCCTTCAAAAGCCTCTATTCATAGGCCGACTATAATGGGCTGAGGAGTGGGCTAGCGTGTGTGCTTATGTGTGTGTGTATGTGTGTGTGTGTTCATACCTGGTCACAAGCATCTTTGCAACGCGATGACTCGGCAGCATGCTGGCAACAGGAGGGGTCTGCAAACACAGATGCACCATGTTAGTTGTGATTTTGTTTTTAGTTCAGAGCATTATCACTAAGAGAGCTAAAAATGTTAGATTTGTCCTGAGGATGGCGTCGGAGGAAAGGTCATGGAGTGTCCAGAGTTGAAAGGGCTTAAAGGATTTTAAGAGTTGTTTTTGTCCGTAAGTTTAATTTCAACAACCTGTACAGCTGCAAACCGGCTGCCTCTATTGTTTCTTGTCCTGAAGAGTGAGGTTATATGAGAGTGGATGGTGCAACACAATTAACATGACAGCTTCCTTCATGTTGGACATTCTGGCTCTCTGTTTGCTTTAAGGTCACCAGGGCAGATTCATGTGTCACCGTTCACCACAGTAGAAACAGTGTTCATTTTACCAACAATAACTGACAAAAAATATTTGTTGACAACCTTTTTTTCCCAACGAAAACAAGACTAAAACTAAATAAAAGGTCATCTTTGAAAACTAAAATGGATTACATTTTCCGTCAACAAATAGAAACTAAACAATAATGTGATGGATGAATGGAACAAAGTCTTCTTCAGCCTGCATGCATCTGCAGGGTCACACACTGCATCTCCTGATTAGTAAAATGGTATCCCAAAAATAACTTGATTTTCACTTGAGTTGATTTTGAATAAAACTATTATGGATTTTCAACAAAAGAATAAGACTGAAACTAAATTAAAATCAGGCATCACAATGAACTCTGGTCTGACAGGGGCCTTAAAGGAGACGTATTCTGCACATTTCCAGGTCCATATTTTTAATCTGGGGCTCTACTGGAATATCTTTACTTGTTTTATAGTTAAAAACTGCTTATGTATCTTATACTGACCCTTTACACAGCCCCCCAGTTCAGCCTCTGTCTGAAACAGGCCGTTTTAGCTCCTGTCTCTTTAAGGCCCCTCTCTCTTCTGATTGGTTAGCACCTGGAAGCTGCATCTCAGTCAACTTCCAGCGGCTACGTAAATGAACTATAGTAGTAGGATTTTACTACTTTTTCTCGTTCTTTACTCAAAATGTCAACTTCTAAAATGCATCCGTACATGTTCGAGCCGGAATCCAATCTGAGATATGTGAGTAGACAACGCAAACAACACATGGAAAACCTTAGCAACAACCTTGGCAACCAAGGCCACAAACAAAGCATTCAGAGCAGGTTGAAGCCTTGACTTTTGACTTGCAGGCAGCATTTCCACATACATTAACTAAGTTTTGGAACTTGGAACTGCAGATCTCTGCCAGGTGTGTCTGGGGGCATGTATAGTCTCAGTTTTCTTTAAGATGCATAGAATAGTGTAATGCTATTTTAAATGAGCATCCTCCTGGGCTTGCTTAACTGTATAAACTTAATAAGGTAACAATAAATGGGATGATAAGTCCAAACACTGTTATTTATTGAGAACATTTTGTTGTAATACACCACACAAAGTAAAACCCTTCCTACAGTCAAGATGGTGGCAAAGATAACAAAAGCAGGGATTTATTCATCTCATATCATGCCAAACTTTAGTGATTCATAACATATTGCGTATGGAATTAATCTGCGGATGCTCAAAGATTCTCAAGATGAGACCAAACTTTTCGATGGATGTCAGTTTGTGAGCCACAACAAAGGCTAAAATGTGGCCCGAAACAGACTTGTTTTTAGCTTCGCTGATTGCTGGAAATGCCTTTTGCTGCAGTTGTTGAAGTCAACGGTGGTATAAAATGTGTTATAAAATAGGTTTTTCAAACACTGTGAATCACTGCAACCATAAGAGGTCATTGAGCATACAGTCATAAATGTGCACAAAAAAATAATAGGCTGAGTTTAGCTGCAGACAGATACACACACACACACACAACCAAACACATGATCTCCTCCAGGCTTACACCTGGCAAACATAATAAAAGAAAATCACAAAAAGCATAATATGTCCCCTTTAAGAACATTCATATGTAGTGATATGGTCTAATAACATATCAGCTGTCAGCAGCTTCCATGAAATAATATTGACATTTCACAACCTTTATCAGATGATTTCAAATGATCGCAAAATGAGACAGAAAGAAAAAATAGCTGAGATTGTAGTCCGACTGCGGTGTCCTAAATAGATAGCAAAATTGATGTGACCCAGATTCAGCCAACACCTGAAACTTTCAGCACTTTCACCTGGCCCACATACTGCGTGGAATGATGGCACTTGATGATGGCGGTCTGCTCCTGTTTCCCAGATCTGGGCCACAAGCAAGCCATGTGTCAACCAAGAACAAACCAGATAAACCAGAACTGGCCCACATCCAGACTACACATACCTGAGAGCACTGCATCTTTACCAAAAAAGACTCACCTTTGATTTGAGATATTTGGGCCATATTTGCTATTTTAAATGTGGGCCATTTCATGCTCACATCCATTTAGTCTGGGCCAGAAGAAGGCCAGTGGTGCCCCATCATTGCCTGAAGTGGCCCACTTCCATATGCTATCTGGAAAAATTTCCATCTTCCATCAATTTCTATCCCAGCACTCGGTATTACTGATTTCAACTGTTTTTTAGCTGTACAGAGGTTACTTGGAAGGGATATTGAAATTGTGTAAGAAACATCATGTTATGTTTATGTTTCCACATCCAGCTCTCCCTAAGTCTCTCTCAGTCCAAAGTGCTGGCTGTGTCAGTGTTGCCAGAAGGTGTATAGAGTAGAATCTGTCTCTTCAATGGGGACATCTGGGGAAAAAAATACCAGTCACGCTCCAAACACTGACAGCAACTGTGGGATGATGCTTGCTTGACACAGAGACTCAAAACAACATCTATATCACCCGTGTAAATGTGCTTGCTTCATAGCTAAACAGGGGTAACAAACACACACACACAGCCAGGGGGGGTGTTTGCCGGCGAGAGAGCTCCAAACCACAGCCCAGCCCAGGGTTCCAGTAAGTGACTTGGCTCGGTTCGCTGTCAACAAGCTGCTCCCTCCTCCTCAGTGTGGACTCTTAACACAGCAAGTCTGAGCTGGACAGATATACAGCTACTCAGACGTGCAGGCAGTCAGACACTTCTGCTAATTTGCGTCTTTTATCCATTACAACCTCACCCCGAAATGAAGAACATCTTCTCCTCCCCGTGAGAGGTGAAACTTAAAGTCGGTTAAACTACTAAACTGCAGCATTAACTTTTAGACACCAGATCAGCTTTTCTGCTCTGACCAGCAGGGCTGTAGAACGGTAGGTGATTTTTAATTGGTGCATTATCTGCATACATGCTGTGTGACTGAATGAATAAACACTTTGACAAACATCATCAGTAGGGTAAAGCTCCTCTGACTCTTTTTGATCATGTATATGCTGTTCAAGTGCAGCCGATCGAACAGTAAAGGTGACATCACTGATATATCTTACAGAGCTGTGAAGTGGGAGGATGTATTTCAAGCACCCCTGGTTCCAATAATAAACATCCTCTTAATTTATCCCTTAGACGATGTTACATGATTCACAACTGGAGCTCTTCAACAACTTGGATCGACATTAAACTCTCCTGGTTGACTCATCAGTACAAAAGATCAAACATCAAACCACATAGTTGAAAATTTGGTCGTGTGTGCTGCTAACAGAGGATGGAATCTAAAGGTCAAAGTGTTGAGAAATTTTACAACGTACAGCATAAATCAGTTCACATTCCGTTTCTGGGTCACTTTGTTGTTTGCTTGCAACAACAACTTTTGTTTACGACAGCAAAGTGTTTTGCATTCATAATCTCACTGGCGACCAAGGCCTATTGGTATTGTAGTGTTCTTTCAGCCATCCGCCGTGCCAAAATGACTGATAAAACATGATTTCTCAGAAAACCAAGATGAAATAATTGAAACTGGTTGTCACAATATAAACCTATAGGACTGTTAGTGTGGACATGGTTTATATTTGATGTAAAATAGATGTGTAAAGTTGATTCTCTGTCCTTATTTGGAGCTTTCTCTTGCATTTCCAGTTACCCCCCCCAGCCAGCCAGCCAGCAGCCTCTTTGTTACACTCTCAAAGTGACCACTGCTGGCTGCCATTATGAGCCTTAAAAGAAAAGTGAGTGTACTTGACAGGCCTTACTCAGGTCGATGAAAACCATAACACCCGCTTATCAGCATGCTTGTATGTGGATAAGTGAGCATGTGACTGCATTTGTGCATGTGGGTCTATGTGTGTATGTGTGTGTGTGTGTGTGTGTGTGTGTGTGTGTGTGTGTGCGTGTGTGTGTGTATGTGTGTGTGTGTGTGAGCAACCCTCCAATGGTGTGTCTTCAGCTGCCTGACACTGGAGTTTCTGGATTCCATCACTGGGTCTGTTACACTCATCTTTGATGCTCTAAGGAAGAGCAGGCTTCCACTCTCTCTCTCTGTGTGTGTGTGTGTGTGTGTGTGTGTGTGAGAGAGAGAGAGAGAGAGAGAGACTGTATCTGCAACAGAGCTAATGACCTGCTTTATATCTTATTTCTCTGTTCTTTAAGTATGTCTTCATTTTTCTATCTCACAATTTACAAATGAGTATTTTATCAGGTGTATTATTTCTTCTCAGTCTTTTTAAACCTGTATTAAACTCTTCTTTTGGCCACTTGAGGGCAGCTGTAAACACAAAGTTGACATATTATCACCTCATAAAATTGTGGTGATGAACATGTTAGCAAACACTTGCCTTTTCACACATCCAGCAGACACAAAGCAACATTGACCAACTCTAATATTCACTCTCCTTTTTGGTCTCCACCACCTCCTAGAAAAGTTTCTTTAGCTGCTAAATGCTCAATTTTTCTTCCCCAGCTGGTAGCTAACTTTTATTCTTTACTAAGTAAAAGTCCTGTTTTCTAATATTTTACTTTTTTAAATGTTATGTTAGTAAAAAATACACAAGCCTTATTAGCAAACCTCCACCCCAGTATCCTCCTGTAAGCGTTGAGTCTACCTTCCTCTAGGGGGGGAAGTTATTATCATCACACCAAATATCAAAGCTGTACATACTCTACATTCACATAATGAACTGTAATGGATTATAAATATTCATCGGTAAAGTTGTGGGCTGTAAAACCTGTAGACTTACAGAGATAAGGACGGTCATTCACTACAAGCGACTCTGTATAGTCATGTTGCTCATATAAAACCACTGATGAGAGCAGCTTTAACAAATGCTACCGTTCACATCGCTACACAGTAACAAAGTAGTAAATAAATATCATGTAAACCACCACATGATTTGATGTATAACATAAAAAACCTGATAGTTATAGTAGTAAGAGTTTGATGATGTAGTGGAGAGGAATCATACTGAGTGTATGATATACTTGTTTTTTATGCTCTGTGCCTATTTAAGCAAAGTTCTACAGCTCATGTTGTCTACAGCACAGAGAAATCAAGTTTTGGCGACCTCAGTTTGGTGATTTTGTTAATCTGTCAGTGTAGTTTCTGACCTGAATGAACTCATTGAGGCCAGAACTGAGAGCAAATGAACTCCCTCTCTCTCTCTGTCTCTCTCTCTCTCTCTCACACACACACACACACACACACACACACACACAAGAAGAAACTGCTTGTTCAGACAATGGCAGGTGACATAATAATTTGAGGGAGGGGGAGGGGGAGGGATGATGGAGGCCATTCAGTCATGTACAGTATGAGGCCCCTAGCTGGCTGCTAATGAGCACTGGCCCCATTCTGGCTCAGCATACACACAACAGGAACAAGGACTCCCCCTCGGCTACATTGTTACATTCAGGGTCTGTGGAATGAAGCACAGTGCATTGTTGCACTTCAGTCAGCCAACCACGGTGCAGTTTACTGCCTCTGGTACACTACAATACAAAAAACTGTTACTGGGAGCACACAGTTGTTACTCTCATCCATATGAAGACGTTTATTTTCTCAAAAGTCTGTATCTGGCATCTCTCATCTATTTCCAGATGTAGACACTGTCAGTACAGTAACATTCACTCTGCATGCTCATATTTTCAAAGTGTCAGGAGTCACCAGGAGATGGCGTTCAGGCAGACGGAGGGATGTTTTGGAAACGCTTCATGACTGTGAGCTTATTAAAAGATAACATTGTGACACTGTGAAATTGAATGTTTTTTTTTGTGACTCGTGTGGGATGCAGTCGTTCCACCACACAACCTTATGCTCTGTGTCGCAGCCAACGACTTCTGCAGCAATAAATCAAGCTTTCATAGCTCCCTCAGCACTGCAAATAATGCAAAGATTCATTCATTTCTCAGCTGCATTCACAGGCATCGGGCAGTGGAAGAGAGGAGTCCATGTTCTCTGCCGCAGACAGTTTGCAGCTTCGTTGCTATGTGTGTAATACTGAACTATATGCCTGTAGAGGCAACAATGAAAATGATTTATTTTATTGCCATATATTTTTATGAGATTTAAAGGGGACATATTCTGCTTTTTGAGGTTTTCTGTTATTTATAGCTGATGTCGGCTCGTTGCACATGCCCATAAATGGCCGTCTGTTCTGTAGCCTTTGTTGCTACGGTGGTTGCTAAGGTTTTTACATGTGTTTTCGTGTTGTCCGCTCTCATATTTCGCATCGGATTTTGGTTTGATCAGGTATGGATGTATTTGAGAAGTTGACAGTTGAAGTCGAGTAAAGAATGAGAAAAAGTAGTGAAATCCTGACACTATAGTTAGTTTACGTAGCCTCCTGAGCGGCCAGAAGTTGGCCGAGCTAAAACTGCCTGTTTCATACAGAGGCTGAACCGAGGGGCTGTGTAAAGGGCCAGTGCAAGATAAACAAGGAGGTTTTTTAACTGTATTTCATGCAAAGATATTCCAGTAGAGCCCTGGAAATGTGCATAATATGTCCCCTTTAAGCTGTTTATTAATTTTGGAATCATATGTTTGCATATATAACATACGTAGCATAATAGCTCATTTATCTAAAACATTAAACCTCGAAAAAGCAATTCTACTTTCTATATTTCTAATTTTTCCAACCTCTTATACCCCAAGTCGCAAAAGAACTACAATACATCATCATAATTTCTTCTTTGTGAGCGAGGGTGTCGTAGTGTCGACGTGGTAGATTCATACACTCTGGAGACCGTTTTGGAAAAGCTCTGTTTCGGGGGGTGGAAAACAAAAAGTGTGGACATACTTTGTGGTGAAAGTGTTTTTAGTCCTGGGTAAACTTAAGTGTGATTCCTAGACCTTACTTACTCCCAGAGATAGGGGTTGTGTCAGCATGAGGTCTGAGATCTCTGCAGGGGGAACATATGGCCCAACTGTGGGAGGTTACACAAAACACTGGGGGGTATCTGAGACTGTGTGTGTGCATGTGGGGGGTGCAAAGCTATGTGGGGGTTTGAAACAACATCGAGAGAGGCTGTTACTCTGAGGGCAACGAGAAGTCAACATGCCTGATGGTTCAACCTGTGATTCCATGGACACACTACACGACTTTTAATATCATCAGATCGCAACAGGTGAAGGGAGACAGGAGGTGACACGTTACAAGATCTTTCACAAGAAGGAGTCCCCGACGAGTCTGGCGGGTCTCCAAACTACGTTTTGTCAAGAAAACATACGTGAGAAGTGACATGGGTAATAACGCGATACCATGAAATGTGACCCCGACTAAACTACAGCCAAAATGGTTTCATCTTTAACAATGTGTTGTATTTTAAAAGCTTGTTATATTATCCATTGTGTCAAAACTTCATCTGAAAAGTAACTAAAGCTCAAATAAATGTGGTGGAGTAGAAAGTACAATATTTCCCTCTGAAATGTAGTGGAGTGGAAATATAAAGTAGCATCACATGGAAATACTCAAGTAAAGTACAAGTACCTCAAAATTGTACTTAAGTACAGTACTTGAGTAAATGTACTTAGTTACTTTCTGCCGCTGATTTCAAGATACACTATATACAAGTTGCATGTACTTTGTGATATAATTGTTTCAATTGCATGTTCAGACAGACCATTTTTATAAGCTTTGTTTCACACATTTATTGAAAAGGTAGGTCTATATAAAATATCATAATAAACATAACAACACAAACTTGTGTTCACACAATCCAAAAAGCAAGTGTGGCAATTTCACCACATGGAAAAATAAACAAATTCCACACATAGCACAAAATTGAAGAAGCATAGCACTTCACATGCTAGTTTTTCAGTCTTTACAAAAAGCTTTGGTGTGGAGAACCCTGATGTGGCATGTACTGAGGATGAGGATGAGTATTGGTGGCGGAGGTGTAATGATGGGGTGGAGTGTGTACGGTTTTGGTGGTGCATGTGAGGAGGAGGAGGGTCTATTCCTTGCAGTGTCTCATTGGCTGTAGCTCGTTGCATGGCTCCCTGACAGGAGCAGATATTTCACCTGCGTGATAACTTGCGGGTGTCTGCGAGGCATCAGCGAGCTCTTGGATCGCATCTTTGAACAGTTCACACGTAGCAACTGAGCGCCGATTTGCGAGCCAAGCGAACGCCGATTAACCTCAGTCAAAAAAACTGTTGGCAAGTTGAAAATCAGGGCTTAAATCATGTAATGTGAACTCGGCATTAGCTGATATTTGCAGCATCAGTCACACCCTGATCTGCATCCAGGTGCGCCTGTATTTGTGTTCATCTGAGGATACGTATCACATCCAAATCATACATGTACACCATCCAAGAGACAAAAGAGGCCAAAACAGAAAAACTGAGCAGCAAAAGCAAAGGCATCGTCTGTACACAGACTGACAATAACAATCACAGTGCATGAGAATTCCACATTAATGCCAAATCTGAATTCTCATTGGAGCCGATGCTGACATGGATGTGGCGTAAATGTGGTGAAGGCAGCCAGCTGGTGGCCATCTACGAGCCAAACTACATGCAAGAGCATCAATCCAGTGTGGAGTGAGAGAAATATCTGGTCAGTGATGGAAAACAGCACTGTGGTTTCTGGGGAGTGGAAAAATCTCAGAAGCTGGGAATGCAACAGATTCTGCCTTTAACAATTCCACGCAATGTTGTGCAACACTTCCAAACTGAAATGTCACATTCAAATTTGACATTTGAAGAATTTTGATACCATTAAATTACTGTTAACAGATGAATTAATAATCTTTTAATGAATGAAGTATACAAATCAAACCACAGATAAATTAATATATTTGAAAATCAATAACACTTAAAATGGTAAAACTACAAAATAAATATGTTTATGAATCCTAAATCCAAGAGTTTGCTTTGGAGTTAAAGTAAAAATGGAATTTCTGTTATCATGCAATTACTCCATCAAGAACCATATATTGCACTGAGGCCTTCCATAATGACAACTTTTCACAATAAAGTTACATGCAAAGAGTCAGAATTAAGGTAGAACGATTTGAGGAAAATATTAAATTAAGATTTTCAAACCAGTTTAGTATTTGTCATTTAAATTACCATTATTTTCTATAAGGTCAACTCCAGGCCTGTTAGCTTACATTTAATAACAGAAATGACCATAACATTCACATTGACGTCCTCTTATGCTAATGATGGCAAACCTCTGTTTAATACCATCTGACGATGTAAAAGTTTTGATATGTGACTGAAAAGCCTGAATGATGCACTGCAGCTGTTTGAGCTAATGTTAGCTTCACAAAGTGACAGGACCAGCTGCTTCACAGCTCTCAATCCCAGCAGCCCCGGTTCACAGCTTTTCATCAGATCAGCTTAAAGAGTGATGTTTTTAAATGTTTAATCTACACTTCAAAAATGAAAATGACACACATGGTGCTTTTTTTTTCTCTCTCTAAAACAACATCTTTAGTGGAGTGTAAACAGTAGACACACCAGCATGCGGACAGCACACTAACCGCACGACAGCAAGGAGTTTTATTTTGAAGTTCATTGGCTACAGCTGAGTGAATTTGATGCTGCGATTGTCATATTAGCCAGTTAAACAGTCACGATCTCTGACTAACACTCTAACCTCTTACAGCTTGTTAGACGTTAGATTTACATCATCATCATTTATTGAAAACATGATTAGGATAAAAACACTGCCAGTGATGATATGATATAAAAATGATGACTTGTCAACCATGACCATGGACACCTCCTGTTGTTCAGTCCAACACATGAAAACACTCCTGGATGATCCTCACTGGTTCATATGAATGTTTTTGAAATATGGTGACATAAAATGCTGCCTATATAACTTAAAAACAAACAAACATATATATCAGACAACATATATGCTGACACCGATATACACTGATTTATCTGTAATAGGCTAAAATCGTCCGATAATATCAATATCACAGTTGGGCTCTACTATAATTCCTGCTTGTAGGCACTCTGTAACCCTGTTGGCAAGTCTCCAGCACTACACAATCACTTTCATCCGTGGACAAGTTGAATCCAGAACAGTCTACACAACTTGAACTCAGTCACATCATCAACACTTTATAAAAAAAAAAGAACAAAAAAAAACTGCTACTTGGCAACAGCTGTGATTTATAGTCAACCACAGTCTCATTGATTTAGTAAACCCAATAGTTAAAAGCTAGAAATTAACATTCCAAAAAACATCCAGAGCATTGTTTGTGTTCCCCGTCTGTTGATCATCCAGAGGCTCTGCCACAACTGCATGTCCCACATGCCATTTATACAATATAAAACCCTACTAATGATCAATTATCAATCATTATGAATTATCAGTTGTATCTTCAACTGTTGGTCAAGAGACTAACTGTGCCACAGCGCTACTGGCTAGTTAGCATTTTGTGAGCACCTCCATGGCTTTAAGGACCACTTGAGTGTTTCAGTATTGCACTTTCAGAAAGTTGAAGGACATGCCAGACAAAAGCTTGTTATAAAGTATGTCCTTTGCAGCAGAAGAGTGGAGCATTTAGCAGCTAAAGAGACAGATACTGTTCTCAGGAGTTGGTGGAGTCCAGAGGTGTGTCACATCCTTCATGATGATAATACTGGCATGAATCTTGATGTGATGAAGTCATATCAAGATATCATCGGTATTGTAACGCGTTGACGTATTTATGTCTTTACTGCATACAACAGCAACACGCACTGAACGCTGAGAATGAATGTAAGGTTGCTGTAAAGGATTAGTTTAAAAGAATGGAACAACTTCAGTCGTGTGGAAGTGATTTGATAACATGAGCCTTCAGAGAACAACTTACTCCATCTATTAACAACTAGAGCTGCAACTATAAGTTGATTCATCGATTAGTTGAAACAGCAGAGAATTTCATCAGCGACTATTTTGACAATCCATCGTTTAGATCATTTTTCAAACAACAACGACACATATCTGATGATTTTAGCTGCTCAAATTGAAGAATTTTGCTGCTTTTTCATGTCTTACGTCGTCGTAAATTGAATATCGTGACTGACTGTTGGTCGGACAAAACAAGACATCTGATGATGTCATTGGGCTTTGTCCGTCTGCATCGAGTTAAGTTAGTTGAATGTTTGGTATAAACAAACTGGACTCAGCCAACTAACATCAGTAGAGCAAGTCTGTTTACATCAGTGACTCTGAGCAGAGTCACATCAGTCACACAGTCACATATATAGTATACCTACAGTATTTCCAAGGTACACGGAGAAGGGGAATTTTTTTGGGAGGATTAAAGTTCCAGCGACACGGAGGACGTCATACAACTGTTTTCATAGACTGAGTAGTGCTCCTAATGACTAGTAACCTTTACACTATGCAAACAAATGATCTGCAGAAACGCCACAGCAATTAGCACTAAACAGAAAAACTGCAGAAAATAAATAACCCTGTCTGCAGAAAAGTATACAGTGCAGACAGAACCAGTGAGGAAACATGATGAGGAGCAGAACTGAATATAGATTATAAATATACTTCAACTTGAAGAGCACTTGGTTTTCTGTATTCCAGCTTATCACAGCATCTTGTCAATAACAGAAAGCTAGTTTCTTCACTTTTTGTTTTCCCCATCAGAGCCACTAAAAAGCACTATTTCCACTATGGCAAAAAAAAAAATCTGGAAAGAGCAGACACGCTGGTGACTGGGAGCCAGCTGCTGGGACGATAAGGAGAGGAATTTCAGTGCACCCCCTTCTATTTAAATGTAACATTACTCTGGGTTTCCTGCCAGCCGGCTTCCTGTGTGTACATATAGGAGGAGGAGGAGGTGGAAGGAGAGAGAGTGGACATGACGGTGGGGCTCGGTGTGTTTTTTTCAGGGCATTTCAGAAAGCATGTGATGTTGATTTATTAAGTTTTTGTCTATTTTTTTTTTTTTAGTCCTGGATTCATCTAAAAGCATCTTGGTGGTTTTGCCCATTTAGTACAAACCATGTATACTTTACACCACTGCAGGCTATTTTCCAGAGCACGGTGCAGTGTTTCATGTTTTTAAATGTGTTTGTTGTGTTTTTCCTTCCTCGCAGCCATTTGTTTCATTTCATTCCACTACAGGATGTAAATCAACTCACAATGACTGTCTAGCAGGCTGATGCTTCTCAGTGAACATCACATCTGCTTCCACTGTTTGCACTTGTGTTATTGTTGCACTGTAGGCCTGCCACTAATGAATATTTTCTTTATCCATTAATCTGTTGGTTCTTTTCTTGATTAATTGATTCATCTATAACATGTCAAACGGTGAAACATGTCGATCGTGAGATGCAACTTAAAACCGTCCGCAACCCAAAGATATTCAGTTTATTATCATATGGGGAGGATGAAATAAACCACAAAACTATCACATGTGAGATGCTTTAACTGCTGACTAATCGATGAATCGACCAATCGTTGCAGCTCTATTGCATGGTACTGTTATAATGAGTATGCACTGAATTATTCTACAACAATACTGTTAATGTGACAACAGTGAAAGCAGAAATGAATAATAAAAATAAGATAGTAACCTGCCACTGTGCGCTTACAAAACTTCACTAGCTTGTCGTGCTACATGTAGCTACATTATAAATTGATTTAAAGAACTTAAATACAAAGTCAAGAGGTTGTGTTATGTAGCAGAAGCTGGTGAAGCTTTTAAATGCGTTCCCACACATGCATACATAATGCACATAGAACAGGAGGAACAGGTGGCCAACATTATTTTTTGCCCTGGGGCCCTATAGAGGGTTAATCTGGCCCTGGTCTCTGAATGTTGATTTTCAAACAGAAAGTAGACAATAATAGCTGTTCTCACATTAAACACATTCATAAAACACAATGGTATAAATACACTTTGCAGAGTGGTTGGCAGGAATGTTAAGTATACAGTGTTTGTACAAACTGGTCTAAAATGGGCAAAGGATTTTGATTTTTCTGCAAATTAGCCAAAACTTGTTATCTCTATGAAATCTCAGAAGGCAAGAGGTTAGTGCATACATGCTGAAAAGTCATTTAAAATATATTTGATGGCCTCTGGGTTTTTCACATCAGAAAAAATATCTATAAAAACCTTAAAATACTGATTTGATGGGCACAAAACCAACATATGGGGTTCCAACTATTGTTCACTATCTGTGAGTGATAGCTGTTGCTCAGCCTGCTGTCAGCTACAACATACATGACTGCAAACACCAGACTGTTCATAAACCTCTGACCGTCTCTCTGAACGGCAAAACTGCCATTTTTCACAGGATATAAAACCATAACAATCCATCTGTGGTGTGTATGGCTCAGTTCTACTGTCTAACAACACTCCACCATGCAGATGACAAAATCTGTAAGTTTCTAAACAAAGCTAAGTTACAGATTTCACTTCTAAACATTTCAAATAATGAACATTTCTTCAAATATGTTGAAGCAGAGTGAACAACAGTGACACTCGTGTTAGTGTGTGTGGGACACAGACACAGAGCAGAGTAGCCTCTTGTATGCTACCACTCTCCTTCCTGCATTCCTCAGAGCCACAGCAGACTCTCTGGGGGGAGAGTTTAATGGATGGAGGTCAAAGGTCACTTCCTGTGCATTGATTAATTGAGATTTGCCATACGGAGCTGAGCATTAAAGGATCAACAGAGCATGTTTAGAAGAACAGGGGAGAAGATTCAAATAAATGCACGGCATGGCCATTTATCATGTGAAGAGATAAACAATATGTATCAGCTGAGAGTTTTCTGCTTGTTAATCGTCAGAATTATGAGTTTTTTCACACTGCCGGGAATGAAATTGAGCTTTTTGCATATTAGTCAATGATCCCTATCCCACAACAAGTAAGATCTAAGAAACGAGAGTAAACTGAGTCAACATTTGGTATTTAGTAACATTTGGTGACATGTGAGGCTGAAATGAAAGAATGAAAAACGTTTGTGCTTCAATAAAGTTCCCCTCAGTGAAGGCACTTCAAACAGCCTCTCTGACAGAGTTCAGTGGGAGACACTGATGAATGGAACATTTACTAGTTCCTGATACAGAGCTAATATCCTCTGCCAGACGCCTCGGATTGACATCTGTGCAAGAGACGTGAACAGACTTTCAGGGAGAGGAGCGGGACAGGCTGGCGTTCCTGTGATGGACTTAGTGAAAATGTGACTTTTACAGGCCCCAGAGGCCTCGCCAGAGAGTCTCTTACTGTGTGTGCACGTGGACTGCTCTCTGAGTATTTGTTTGTATGGTCATTATTGCTTTTTTTATAAATGATATTTGTATTTTGATGTCATTGTGATGGTTGTTTCTCTGTATCTGTCGGTTATTTAATTATGTGATGTAGTGTCTACATAGAGAAGCAGGTAGAAACAATCTGTTTGTACCGTGTTGCTCCTAAAGAACACCCTGTGAGGCTTTTAACAAGACTTCTCTCCTTGCTCTTTTATTTTCTGTGTAATATTCATTTATGTCAGAATGTAGAGATTGGGCTGCTCAGGTAGTGACGCATAACCTCAACATCCAAGCTTCTATTTCAGCAACAGTCCTTTGCTGTATGTTATACACATCACTCTACTAGTTTCCTTTGCTCTTTGCACTTTCATCTGCCAAATGAAGGCAAAAAAATGCCAAAAAATAGTATTAAAAAAATGTTGAAATTGGTCAAACAACTACAGTGTTTACATGCAGACAAGAAAGCAGGTTACTCAGGAAAAACACGTGAAACGGACAACCTGTTTATGTGCGTTACGGTAACCTGGTATACATGCAGCAGGTCAGATTTCTCAATCACAACCTCAATTTGGAAACAAATCTCACTTATCTGATGTCATTTAAGTATGAAAGTGATATAAGACGCTGCCTCCTGGTCAGCTCTGAAGTGAGAGCAGTGTTCTTTATGGCATGAAAGTGCTCTTCTGTAAGTAAAAACAGACTGTAACAGTGACGCAGGACATCTGTATCAGTCAAAGCGCATCAGCTGATCCTCCGTTACAACCCTCCTCCTGAACCAGGGTTGGACGCAGGTCAGACACTGCTCTGCTTTGGTGACCGGCAGTTTTTATCAGGGATGGAAATGATTAATTGAAGTGATATTGACGCTCTTTCCTTTCATCTCTTTGTCATGCACGTGTCTAAAAAGCCGATTAGGAGCCTGGTTACCTGAACCTGAACCTGTACAAGGTCAAGAAATCTACTTTCAGCAGGAGGAATCTCTGGTTTCTAATCTCCTTCCCTCTCTGATCTTCATTTACATGAAACTTTAACCTGGTTACATGCATGTAAACATCCTGAACATACATATCTCTGTCTGCTAATCTGATGGAAGCAAGGCACGCACTGTGAAGCAGCTGCAGGACTGCAACATACATGTGTTTGTGTTAGCCTGGAACATTGTTTCTTAATTCATCTAAATCTGTACATTTATCCCTTTTTCATCCCTTATTTCCCTCAATATACAAGCTTATTACTAGCTGCATGCAGGATATTCAGAATATTGTCATTATTGATTTTTGTCATTATTGTTATACAGTATAAAAAGTAAAAAGGTCTCTAATTGCAGAACGAACAACCACAGGTGTGAAATTGTGTCATTTTTGTCACTATCCAACATATCTAACGTCCACACATACTGTATGTTCAGCATATCATGTGACCCTGACAGCATTTCTGGTGTGTGTGTGTGTGTGTGTGTGTGTGTCGTTGTATAAGGAGCAGGAGTGACCGATCCAGCCACATGCTGACCAGGTGTGTTCTGGGTAACACACAGCCACACACACCATCCACATCCACGAAACCTCCGGAACACCTGAATCCTATCAGAGACAGAGCAGATGTCATGCACACACACACACACACACACACACACACACACACACACACACAGACACACACACAGACACACACACCTCCAGATGGTAGAGTATGTCCTGCCCCCTCATTTCATATTCAATTAGCAAAATCAAAGGCGATGCAGACCTGAGCTGCTGTATCCTGTGTGTGTAATGGGAAATGACATAATGAGGTACATATGGTCATATAGAGTGTGGAGAAGGGGAGAGGACAGAGAGGGAGAAGGAGGGGAGGGATTAGCCAATAAGAAAACAGACACAATCAGTCAGGTGTGTATATATCATCTGACAATCCATGAGTCTTTCAATTTCCACGTTAGTCATATATACAAGAGGTGAGTAACCAGTTTATTATGTACCACGTAAACATCAGGAACGTCTATTCTCCTGTTTCTCACTGATGAAGTAGTCACACAGAGAAGAATTCTATCTTTCCCGGCAGGCTCTTTGAAGCAGTCCAAATGATTTTCTCTGACAGCGTTTGTCAGACATGTTTTTTTTGAGCTCCTCATCATCAATTCTTGGCTGCTGGACAGACAGTTCAGTCCTCGCTTCTCGATGTTGCAAGATGCTTTTGAAAGACTAGCCCAGCAACATTAAGGAAACAAACAACCTCAATATGACGCCCTTTCCATCTCAAGACAAAGAATATCTGATGTTGAGAGCACATAACTATCTAGTCCTTGAATAGAAGACAGCCGCTGTTCTTTCAAACGGAATTTCCACAGAAAAATATCGTTTTATATTTGAGCCAATATGGTCTTTTTAGAACGTCATCATGGTCGTGCAGCACCATGTTTTTTCCATGTGCGCTCACACTCCATAGATATTAAAGGAAAAAAGATTGATAGTAATCAATTCATCTATTCCTGATGAAACAATCTAAGACTTAACTCTCAATCGTCTGCCATGTGTCCTCACCTGAGGTTGCTCACTACTTCAGTTTAAAAAGAAGTATTTCTATCACTTTCATATAAATATATTGCAAGTGAGAGTCAGGATGTCCTGATCCAGATTCGGGACCAATCAATGCATTTTTTGATAGCTAGATAAGAGCTTCATAAAGCCAAGTTCATTCTTAATCCCTTTGTTAGCTCTGGGAATGTCAGCTGTCAAAACACACTATTATTCACTCCACCAAACCACTGGAACTGTTAAAAGGTGAAAGCGAGTGCAAGGTGGAGCAGCGAAATAAAAATGTATCATTATCATCAAGTTATTTAGGCTGTTAAAAAGACCCGAACCCTCAGAGACACCAGTGCATGTCTGGCTGAGAGCACCAGGACGGCTGGAAACAGCTGTGGGAGCGCTGATGTGTGACTAGTGGGGGGTATGGTTTCCACTCCGTATCAATTCAGCACACCAGGGAAGCACATGACGCTCATCCCGACTTGAATCGACGGCTCTGTGAGGCACATAAACACCACATGTACCCACAGCATCGCTGATAAACACACAGCCTACTGTATTTCACATGGATTGTTGTGGCTGAATTCAAATGTAGAAGTGTCTCTGCCAGCACTCGAAAATTGAAAAGATTAAATTAAAGCATCGATTACACTTGCTGCCTCGTGAACACATGTTTAACTGGGGTTCCAGACACTTGCCTCCACAACAAGCTGGCAGGCAAAATGTAGCACAGCCAGTGTAAACACGGTGACTGCTTGCTAAAAATGGGAGTTTCAGGCTGCACTTTCTCTAACTGCATCACAATAAAAGGCCTTCCAGTGCTTTGCCTTTCAACGTAAAGCACCGGAAAGAAGTGTTCCGTTAACAGGAGCACCATTCATACTACCACCGGGGGGGTCCGAGGACACGCATTCCACATGTACGTATGTATGGTTTGATAGCAACTTAAGCTTCGAGCAGCACACAACAGAACTTGTGCAGTCTTGTTTTTGTCATCTTAGAACTATTTCCAAAATATGATCTAACAGAGAGCGTTTTACAGGCCTACAGACCCATCTTCTCACGCCTCGACTATTGCAACAGCCTCTTCACCTGCCTCCACCAAAAATCTATTAATCAGCTCCAGATTGTAATGAACTCAGCTGCCAGGTTTTTTAGCGAGATCCAAGAGGAGTGACCGCATCAGGCCTGTTTTAACCTCATCGCACTTGCTCCCAGGATGTTTTAGAATTAATTTTAAGATCTTGCTGTTGGCTTTTAAGGCTCTTTATGGCCTCTCTCCATGCTCTTAGTCGCATACGAGCCGGTACGTTGCCTCAGATCCTGAGGTTTTTTTATCTGTTCCTAAGACGAGGCTGAAAACTAGAGGTGACAGAGCGCTGGCAGTCTATGGAACGAGCTTCCTGAGGAAATCAGGAGACCTTCCTTTGAATGTTCTGAAAACATACTTTTATTGGAGAGCATTTCCTGATTTGACTTGTTTTTTATTGACTGCCCTTTTTCATGGTGACACTGTAATTGGTTTGATTTCTTTTATTTGCTTATTTTGATTTTATGATCCGCTTTCTGTTTTTATGATCTGTTTCTGTTTTTATGATCCGCTTATTTTGATTTTTATGATGTGCTCGTTTTGACATTTTTGTCTTGTGTGAAGCATGTTGTAATGTGGGTTTAGATACGTGCTCCATAAATAAATATTATTATCATTATAAAAAAATTGGCGATTAATTTTGTCAATCAATTAATCGACTGATCGTTGCAACATAGTTCTTTTTTTGAACCAAAATATCCAATCTTGGAATAGAATATTCACTCCTGGCAACTTTTTATGGTTATGTTTAGGCATGTTTAGGTGTTGTTTTAATACAGATAACGTCTGCACATGTCTATTAACATTTCACCAGCCACCATCTTTAACTAAACTTGACCCAGTTTGACTTATTGTTGCCTAAACCTGACCACACACACAAGACTCAGGATGTGAATCCCGGATTCCAGCGTCCAAGTCCTGTGTTTTGTGTGCCATCCACCCATCCCTACCTCCGCCCCATGACATCAGTGCAGTACGTAATGTTCATTCATTCAAAAAAATGTTGAACATAATCCAGGCAGCAATTACGCCTGACACACTGCAACATAACCGGGGAAAAAGCTGGTAATCTATCAATGTAATTTCCAGGAGACATACTTGGAGAGTTGCATGCTCACATCGTTGGATTGTGTGTGAGTATGTGGGGAAAAAAAATAAGGAACTACTACCTTAACTACAGCTCTTTACCCCTGAACAACAACCTGAAAGCACAGTTGAGCAGCTGAATGGCGGACAGCGGGAGACTGTGGTCATACAGCACTGGATGTTTTTCCGACTGTGTGAATGTGAAGCAGGGCGTCACTGGAAAAGACTCGCGGTGAACAATGATATACATCCACTCAGCAGCAGACACTCAGCAGTGGGTCAGGAAGTCCTGTTTATTTTACAGCAACCACTGATGAGTCCCTTTGCTGCTTTATCAGACTGATAGGAGCCAGTGACTGTGGCCTGCCTCCCTCCCTGTCTATTAACTTTGATTTCCATGTGTCTCTCTCCAAAAGCAAACTGACTGATCCACTGACAGATTACTTTCTCTGTGTAGGATCTGTGTTCTGTCAGTTACAGTCAGTCGAGCCAGCAGACAGCCAGTGTGGCCCATTTACATTAAATGGAAAATAAAAGTCTGATTGTACACAATTACAGCTTAATTGCATTTCTACTAGGAGTGCTTCTGGGAATGCATTTGGTTCAGAACATTTCATTTGGGTGAAAATAAATCACCCAGTAGAGTTTAAACTTCTTCTATGGTCTTCTCATAAGTGCAGGTAGTCGTGCTTTTAATTTGACAAGTTTACATTATTAATTTCTAATTGTGGGTGTTTGTGATGTGCTGCTGTGTGTAGTTTTGTATTTTGTATAGTGTGTTCTGTGTGTGTTTTTTGCTTTGTACTGTTTGTTGTTGTGCTGTTGTTTGTTTTGATTGTGGGCGACTGCGGATGTAAATTAGCTTCGAGCTAACTCCTCTGCAGTGCATCTTTAATGTTAACAACTGTACACTGTCCCAATAAATAAATACAATCAAAAAAATCAATATACTCAAATATGGTATGTCATAACATGATGACAACACAGGAAGATGACCTTCAGGAAATGAGCAGGAAATGTACATATGCAGGAATAGCCCTTTATTTTTATTTAATACAGTGAATAGCTACATGGTTGACAATTCAGAGATCATTCAACCTCTTGCCTTTTTTGCCATTGTTGTGTTTCAGCCTGAGAAAAAGATAGATTTGAGCTTTTATAAGATATTTTGTATTTGTCCTCTTCTGTGGTGTGCATTTTAGTGCTGACACCGAGAAACGTAGCTACTGTATAAAATGCTCTACATCAGCAGAGTGTCTGTACCAGTAGCACTGCCAAGCATCACCCATGTTTCCTCTGTCACCATGATAATGAGAATCTAGACACAGGCGGTGACACTGTGATATGACAGGGTGGTTACGGTGTGACTCAGGATGTCAAACAAAGTGAACTGAACAAGATGATGTGAGTCCCAAACGCAGCCCATGAGACATCAAACCAGTTAGTGCTGAAAAATGTGAGGAAAATATCTATTTGCAATTTTGTTGCTAATATTGTGACTGCAATTTAAATTGCAATTACTGCTATAGGTTCAGTTTTTGTGGTCTATATAATACAGATATGTTTGTACCAAGCATACTCATGAATTGACATGAACAGAATCAGATGAAATAATGCTGTTGCTAGTTGTTGAGATCTGCACAAGTTTACAAATCAGTCACAGACTAGAAAAAGATGTTATATTAATGGCTGCAACTAAGGATTATTTTCATTATTGATTAATCCGTTGATTGTTCTCTCAGTTAATTGATTAGTAGTTTGGTCTGCAAGATGCAACCTAAAATGTTTTGTCCACAATCCAAAGATTTTCAGTTTACTGTCATGGAAGACTAAAGATACCAGAAAATATTCACATTGGAGAAGCTGTAACCAGAGGATTTTTGCATTTTTTCTTAAAAAAATGACTCAAAATGAATTGATTATTAAAGTAGTTGGTGATTAATTTTTCAACTAATCAACTAATTGTTGCAGCTCTACATATATTAGCAGTATACTCAACATTACTCATTGATATTCACATATAATCATTACAATCAAAATCCAAATGATAACTACCAAGCTACCTGCTTGACACTGACAGCCAGGCCCAGCACTCAACACAACAACAACAACAACAACAACAACAACAACAACAACAACAACAACAAAAAGACACAGCTGACTGTCAGTTTTCTCAACATTAAAGTTATATAGAGTGGGGTGTTTCTTTGTGTATTTCTATGATCTTTATAAAACAGGATGATATATCTTTCAGGACGTTGGTGGGGTTCTGTATTAACCACAACACAGCCTTGTTTGGTGTTTATTAACAGCAGCTGTCATATCTGGTCAAATCAACAGTCGCCTGAAGAAAAACTTGAACCTCCTACAGCTTTTAAAGACAATCATAATGAAAATCACACACTTTGAAACTGTAATTGCAATATAAAATCAACTTCTGTCAAATTGTGATATTTAGCCCAATTTCTTTTATTATGTGGTTATGAATTATAAGCAGGATTAAAGGACACTTGTTGCTCAACACTTTGTCTCACATTTAGTCTACAGCAGCAAATAAATCATGACTAGGATATTCATTTTTTGGATCTGGTTATTAGAAATCTGTATCATTTGATCTGGTGCACAGGCAATTTATTGACATAATTACCACTTTTCACTTTGTTCATTGATTTATCATTGGACTCTCCAACTCTCACAGCATCCAAAAGTTTCTGTAGAGTCACAACAAGTTTGTTTTTTTAATAAAGTCCAGATTTTGTATAGAAATTTGCATCTTGCAAACGCTGAGTAGTGTCCACACAGTGTTTCTGAATGAGGCCAGAGGACTCTCACGATCTTGTTTTGAAGCCACTTCACAGTTAATTTGACTGAATTCATAAAGGCCCTAATGTATGCAGAAACATGTCTGGAGTCAACAAGTTCATTTTGAGTGTCACTGGCACAAGATTTAAATAAATCATTCAAAATAAGTGTGTTCATTTTTAATTAATTTTAGTGAAAACAGTGAATAAAAAATCCACTCTGAGTTTGTATTTTAGTGAGTAGAGCAGCGACACTTTGAGGTAACGTAGGTAAATGTTCTTTCCTCTTGTCACAAATGAATGACTTCTCTATAAATACATGTAGCCTTTGTAAACATCTACTGTGTGATATGATTTACATTTAACGCTAGCTGACATGGGCAAAACCATATATATAAATATATATATATATATATATATATATATATATGCAGACCAATACAAAAGATGCTTAGTCTAACCTTTCTGATACAGTGTATTCTGCAAGCAACTAAGATACATTTTTCAAAATATATAACAGGTAGCTTACTGCCAGATCTACAACTTTTATCTAGCAACATGAAACCTTGGTATGACAACATAATTTTAATCACAGCTTGTTCTGTCTTGTTTTATCAACTTAATAACATTGGAAAGATTCAATTTGAGATTCAAGCTAAAAGGAGAGTAAATATTGACTTGCATTCATTCATCCATGTCTGCTGGATGTTTACATGCAGTGGGAAATTGTTTGTCCATGTAACATGTTAGTAAAACAACATTATCAGATCTGTGTGTCTGCCATCTATTTTGATCTTCGTTCTTGGTGATGATGTTCAAAAAAATATTTTCTTTTAACCACACTTCTTTGGATTCAAATATACATTTACACCATGTGCCGACTAGTAAAGACTACTCTTTATATTTCTTATGTCTCCTCCATCTTTTAACCACTTTAACAGTCCACTAAGGTTGGGAAACATAACAATACGCATGGCATGAGATGATGCAAATGTCTACCATCATTTTGCCATGATGGTCGTACTGTATTGTCCATTCCTTTTATATCTCTGTATTAACCAAGCAGGTAGATCCAGGTCTGAAAAATGAAGCCAGTGTGGAAGTGCCTTAAACCTGCATTCTTTCTAATGACCAGCAGGGGGCGACTCCAAGGGCTCCAAAAAGAGGTCCGATTGTATAGAAGTCTATGGGAAAATTACCCTACTTCTCACTTAATTTATTATTATTACTATTATTAATTATTAATAATAATTATTATTATTATGTATTCTTCAATACAGCATAATGTTCATTTTGTAAATGATGGTCCTGTTTCATTTATTTTTGATGATAAAGCAGTGTATGCTTTAGGGCGTTGTTATTGACAAGTCGCTACCACCGCGACAACGTTAGGTAACATAAACATGGCGTAACCCCAGATTCATATCGGTATAGGCGTAGCTATTTCAGTGTGTTTTCAGTTCATGAAAGTTAATTGTAACATTTTGGTCGCCTAAAAAAAGTCTTATTCAGCATTTGGTTGTACTAAAAGACCTTCTAAGGAGTAAGATGTTCCGCTTTTCTGGTAAGTACATTTTGTTTTATTGGTCTTAAGCCTGTTTTTCACTGGCAAAAATTAGCATTAGCATTATCACAGTTAACCATAGACTGTAAATGCACCATGCTAACCAAGCTAGCAGCTAGCGTTAGGGTCAGCTCCACCCTCTCGTCCAAATGGTCCAAATACGGTCACTTCTGGCTCCAAAAATCCAAGATGGCGACAGTCCAATAGCAAAACTCAAGGCTTCAAAATGTAAGTCCATAAACCAAGCTCCACCAAATAGCGATTTTTCCCTCTAAACTTCTCACATGCTTTCATTTCAATAAATGTTCAAATGATCCAATATTTCACCAAAAATCAAAGATTAGAGAAAAAGTCCAAAAACTGAAAACAGATTTGTGTATCAGAACTTTGTTTTTTCGTCTTTCCTCTCCCATTAATCATCTCACGACCCCTCAGATTTATCTGCTGACCCTTTGGAGGGGCCCGACCCCTAGGTTGGGAACCACTGGACTAAACTAGCTAACTGTATATAAAGTAGTGTAAACTAGCTCCACCTCCAGCAGCTACAACAGTAACATGCTGCTCTAACACTGATGCTTCACTATTAATAATCTAATGATGTCATATATAATAATATATCAGTCAGAGGGACCAAACCACTACTTTTACTGCAATACTTTAACTACATCGAGCTCATAATACTTATGTACTTTTACTGCAATACTTTAACTACATCGAGCTCATAATACTTATGTACTTTTACCTAATTAGGATTTTTCATGCAGGACTTTTACTTGTAATGGAGTATTTTTACATTGCTGTATTGGTACTTTTACTTAAGTAGAGGATCTGAGTACTTCTTCCACCACTGACTAGGACGTGTGCTTACCAGCAGTTAGTGAAATTAAAACACTATTAGTGTGGTTACAAACAGAGGTATTGTGTGTGTTACTGCTGTGCTGCTGATCTTTGCTCCCACAAGGGAAGTTTATCAGTAAAGCCCAAGTATATCCAGATCCTTTCACCACCAGTTAACTTCTGTAAAATACATGTTGATTTTACAACAATCAAGAAAATGACGTGTATGACGTGCATGCAGTAGATTTGAAAGTATCACTAATGACTGCAGCAAGCAGCTGGCTGGTGACTGTATTAACTCCACCTTGGTGTTAAGTAACCTACAGTCTATATGCAACTAGACCTGCATTCTGAGAGCCAAATGTCTGGAGTGTTTACTAGCATGTAAACCTCAACTATGACCAGACTGCTGATGCTGCCTTCGATAGCGCGGTGCTTTGAAATCAGAGTCTCCGGGGAACACAAAAAAGCAAAGCTGTTGAGATTCTGAAACAATGAAAGTTGAAGTTTTGTAACATTCATTATAATCTCTGTTTACAGTGACATTTTTAACTCATTCTCTTCACACTGATGTACATAAATGGGAAATTGTCACATTTTTCTCTCTGTACGTTCACTGGGTGCCCCTCTTACTTTATATTTAGCTTTTATAAAACACTGGCAATGGCAGGGAACAAAAACATTTCATAGTCAATTCAACAATCACTATACCGACGGATAACCAAGAAATTCAACTCTGTATACTACACTTTAATCTTGTGTTCACAAAACTATAATTAGGTTTGCGGGACTCAAGCCCATGCCTGTTCACAGTGGACATGGAAAGAAGAGGGCTGCCGTTCACTTCCCTCCTTCCCCTCCTCTTCCCCTTCTGCTTTGAGGAGTCAAATTGGTTCCAGATGCATTCTCTCACGGCTAGCCTCCATAACCAAATCGCAACATGAAAGAAATGAAGGAGAGAAGTTTCGCAAAACTCGGTAGAGGCAAAAAAAATAAAAATAAAAAAATGTATGGAATTTCAACACAAAATAGGCAAAGGGAGGACAAGAGAGAAGAGGCGAAAGTGGCTGATCACTTTTCCACATGGCGGTGTTTATCACACCTAGAACCTTTGGGGGATTTTCTGAGACCCCCTTTTACTGTCACAAGCCTCTGGGAGACAATGTGCATCCCAAATGAGGATCTAAGAGTTGTGTTTCTTTCATGTTCCAGGCAGATGTGTCAGAAAAAAAAAAAATGTACAAAGTGATATTTAGCCGGAGCAAATCCACATCCTGCACCCATGTGGACTGAACATCAAAGACCTACCCACCAGCATGTTAGACCAATTTATAACCCTGCCCTCAGAGCTCCTTTAGATAAAACACTCACTAAGAGAGGTTAAGATACACAATGACCAAAATGATATTAAAGACTGGCAACACCTGAAGGACGCCTTGCCAAATGGCTTAAAAATGTAGCAACAATGTACAAAGTGGCATGTCAATGTTGACTCAGCCAATTAACAAGTGAGAGCAAATTCAAGGCCAGTTGTCTTACAGCAGCAGTACACACCTCTGTGTTTGTCTAACTGCTTTAACAAGTCCCAGTGAATTAATTAGCACCCTCAAAGGCTGAGACACTATTCATTCACACACATTTTGCTTGACAGACTAGACTCCATTCAAAACTTCAGGCAGTTTTATTTGCTAGTTTCCTTTCAGTCTCACCTAAGATAGCTAATGAAACACGTGTGACATTCGGCCTATACGGTAACATCTTTATCAATATATATTAGCTTACAAATGTTCATTAAGATGTAACGTTATTTTAGAGAAAAAAGCACGTGGGAATAACATTTAAAGTATGAGTTATTTTGAATAACTGAATGTGTTTAGGGTTGTGTGATACATGCCGAATTCATGAACGGATCCTATTTATTTGTAAAATATTTTAAAACATTATCCTAGCAGCTGTGTGCATTTACAGATAGCAGGGACACATTAAAGACTCCAAAAAGTTCATGACGTTTGCCATCCGGTAACGGTCCCTTTTCACTTTTCCTTTTTTCCCCCAATCCGCTATGTCAGATCTGTTTCCTTCCTATTCCCGGTTATTTCTCAGACAAGAACGACCCGGACAAATATACTTTCAAAACTATTCTAGCCACATATTTCAAGAAGTAACCCAGAGTGTGATATTTCTATTAACTGCGTTATTGTTGTCATTAAAGCCTCAACGGCTAATGTACAGGACGTTTCACTACTATGCTAACATCAGGTCAGTAACGTTAATGCATTTACTACAGATACCGCCACTTAGCTTTTCGACAAAGGTACACACAATACTACTAATACAAGTAGAAAAATATTACTAAAAGGCTTTTGTGAATGTCGGGGATGTACTCTTCAATTCGGCTTTCATTAAACACACAGAGCATGATTGAAACTGTAACTTTTACAATTGTTTTCTCCGTTATTCCCACAATCATCTCACACCTAGAAACTCCGTGGTGGGCGGTAGCTGGCGCTGTAAACGATTTAAAACCTACTGATTTTATTGAGAAAAGGGGCTGGTTGCTGGACCATTTGTTGCCCGAATTTACCAGAAGACTTTTATTATTCAGAATACATCTCAATAGCTTGTTTGAGAAATGTTTAAGTTCACTAATCAGCAAGGAAATATCACATAGTGGAGTTTCTTAATGGAGTTTGGCGTGTAAATGCTTAAGAGCGAAATCAGTCGGGCCAGGATGCCAGCTGTCACTGAATCAACAAGTTAGTCCCGACCTGAAGCGTTGAAAAGTAAAGATGGCTTTAAGCTACAGCTATGCACTGTTCTGTTCTTTTTCAGCAAATGAAGCTTATCAATGTATGAAAGCAGACACAGGCAGCAGTATAGACATAAGACTTCAATCACAGACAGACTCACCCTGAGCTCGGAGCGGCTGGCAGTAAAAGTTTACGGCGAGGAGGAAACTTATCTGGAAACACACACGCATCTTATTGAAATCCTAAAGTGCATCGTGGACAAGAAGACATAGAAAACACTGTTGCTGTGACATGCTCCATGGATCCCCTGTTAACTCTCTCTCTCTCTCTCTCTCTCTCTCTCTCTCTCTCTCTCTCTCTCTCCTCTCTCTCTCAGCCCCCGGTTTTGTATATGGACCGCAGAGGACATGCGCAGAACAGTGAACGAGGCCGGTTAACGGTGAAGAAAGCAGAAGTTATAAGTCTGCAGAAACAGTACCAACAAACCGAACTTCAATCAAGGTATAATTCAGAAGTTAAAATCATGGCCTAGATTTGGTACAACATAATTTGACTTTTATGGAGTAACAATTGTGTGTAGAGTGCAATAATTATCCTCTCTCTCTCTCTCTCTCTCTCACACACACACACACACACACACACACACACACACACACACACACACACACACACACATTTATTAGGCTGATAGACCCGCTGATAGGCTGCAGGTTGACAGGAAACATTCTCAGCAAGTATTTTCAAACCAAATTTATGGATGTCTCACTATTCACTAGATACAGCATGTAAACTGTATGCCCTCCTTTACAATTACTGCTGGTAATCACAGCTGTAGTCAGAATTTTAGAAATACTGAGGTCATGAGTCCAGGACCCATAAAAAATAAAGAGACACCACAAATAAAGTCTCACTTTTTTATTGGGATTTTTCAACATTTTATCAATTCAATTAACTGCTCAGTTACTTAAGTTATTTTCTTAGTTGAACTTATTTATTTTCTGACATTTTTATTCCGCCATTAGACTCAGTCTTGTGAAAACCATGTGTCTCCAAAACATCATTTTATGAGCTAAGAACTGAAAATGTCTCTGTGGGATTAAAGATCTGTTGGGAAAATAACAAATAACATGAGCTCAGCGTACAGTAGCTGCAGTATTAACAGTCTGAATCAAACCTGGGACATTCTGCTAAACATTTGTACCCACTCTCAGTGATTTTTGCATCTCCTCACATTAGGTTTGAGTTGTCTTTGAAATTGGCCCTAAATTAGTAGGGTCACTGCTTAATAAGTCAGCCCTGTCTTCTACTATGTGAATTTATATAATAGTAGCAATAATAATAATCTTTATTTATAGGGCACTTTTCAAAATCCATGTTACAAACTGCGTCACAAAGGCAGCAAAATAAAACAGACAAATCATGAAATCATTAGGTTTTAAAAAACATAAAAACCAATTTAGTGTAAGATGAAACAAGAGAAATTTAAAAAGAAATAAAAGACAGTTCAAAGAAAATACAAACTCAAGTCAAATCAGGAAAGGCTTACCGATTAAAATATGTTTTAAGAAGGTACTTAAAAGAAATCACTGACTCAGCCAGCCTGATGTCCTCGGGCAGATCATGCCAGGGCCTAATATACCACCAACTGTAACAGAAAATATGAAATAAATGAAGCCCAGATTCCATTTCTTATCAACATAATGTGGAAATGTTGCAAAATGTTTATGCTGAATATCTGCAAAACATTCACAGAAAACATATTTGTTTTCCTATAATATCTGTTCATGGCGGCTAAAGCATGATTCATGTTTTTATGGCAACTCAGTGCACTTGGTTTGGTTAGAACTGAGACAAAAAAGTAGAGGAGAAGAGATGAAGCTGTAAGCTAACCCTAACCCTACTTTTTCAGTACCTAACCAAAGCCACATTCTTTCACAAACCCTAACCAAAGTTTCTTTGTAGCCTAAACATAACCACACAAAGGATGAAGGATGTGAACCCTGGTCTCCGGTGTCAAAGTCATACAAGAATGCTGCTCTTAATGGTCTGGAAAAAAAAGCAACTACATTACCTCAAAAAATGCATTTGGCAAAACCATTCACTATATAACCATATTTTTTAGAAACAGGGTTGAATGAGAATAGTTACAGTTTGCAATTAGAAAATGTAAAATTTTAAATTTGAGCAGATTAAAGGGAGTACTGTAAGAATGTACAGTAAGTGTTTAATCTGTGAGCAGAGATGCAGTACTCTGAACAAACTCACATCTGAAGTTGGAGTGTTGTAGAATTTTTAAATATCTACCATGTCCATTACGGAGTAAAAGAAAGCACAAGTATTTCTTTGCAGTTCAGAAAGAGACAGAAAAATATGGAGGAACCCCTGGCCAGGCCAACTCTGACAGGAATCTCCCAGCAGAACCTGAACGAAGGATCAGTGTTTCCATACAACTTCACCAGTAATTTATTCACTTTCCATACCAGCTCAGTCCCACTATTGGTCACAGGGCTGTTGGAATCTATCCCAGTATGCTTTGGAAAAAATGTTTGGAAACACCTTACACAGTCTGCTAGTCCACTGAGCTGACACACAGACACACTCACACCTCCAGGCAAGTTAGAGTTTCAATTCACATAACCGTCATGTCTGGAAACTGCACCAAACTGCATCACCACACACACAGCAACTATTATCATCACTATCATGTCATTACCTACGTATCCTCAGACTGCAGTTTGAAATACGATTAATGTTGTTGGTGCCCTAGTAGAAAGTGTGTCAACCTGTGTATAAACCTTCCCTGCATATCAACTGTGTGTAACCAAAGACTGCAGTTACGCTGATGTTCTGTAACAATTTAATGCTAACTTCAAAATGAATGTTAATACCTTTGCACAGTGCATCTATATTTTTTATGATCAAATGCATCAGTGTGAACTTCATGTATTCTGATACTGCACACATGGGCACAAGGATCAAACTGCCAGTTACTGCAGTGTGCAGTTATTGATGTGAAAATGTTCCTCTTGAAATTGTACAGGTTGATCAGAAGGTAGAACACTAGTAGGTCCATGTTCAAGATTTTAGAAATACTGAGGTCATGAGTCCAAGTCCCCCTCAAAAGTGGGGATTGGACCTCAGCATAACCAAAATGTGTCTGTAGCCTTTGATATCAAGCTGTGTCAAGTATCAAAAGTTCATATTGAAGGCTTGGTCAGATTCGATATTTTGGTTGATATTTTCTAATTTATTAATAAAGTTATCAAATATAATCAAATTTAAATTTGGTAACTCTTCTCATTGTGTTCTTTATTTTATTTAGGCAAAGCTCTTTATTTAACACTGATGAACTGAGTAATTTCATATATTGATTAATGGAGAAAAGGCTTAAAACATGTTTATATTCCCCAGGTAACCAACAAAGGAGGGCACCAATAGCAATAGCCTAGTGCCCTAGTCATGTCCTAGTCCTTTAAAAAAAGTGCCTATAAAAGAAGGCAACTTTATGTAAGAACAAACTGGAATCAGCCTATAAAATAACAACCATGTCTAATTATCTAATTGTAGAATGTGTACCAGGAAAAGCACAGGTGTAATTAATAACATAATGATATTCACTCATTCAACTCATGGCTGCATTCCATTTACATGTGCAGGTTTCAGGGCCCTCATATACTGCATGCAGGCTCACTGGCTTCAGGTACTGGGACACCTGAATGGGACAGAGCTGTTAATGTTATGAGTTATACCTTTGCTTTTCTGCTATGACAAAGTCAAAATGTCTGCTGTGAGAAAGGGTTTATTATTTTGCAGCAAGAGCAAAAATGGTGCTTGGTAACAGGTGATATGAAATTTAAGTTCCATTATAAAATGTAATGTAATGATATATTTTCCTGACAGCACTGAGCAGCAAGGCATAGGACACACAGATGATTCTTCACAAATGATCACTTTTTTAAAGTAAAAAAAGTGATCATTTATGAAGAATGAAAGTTAACTGAAAATAGCCAGAGAGGGAAAAAACTTCCGGTAAGCCCAATATCGTGATTTGCCAATATACCGATCCAATGCCACAGGAAGTGTTATTTTCCAGGGTGGCCTCCCAGTCTGTCTCCTTATTGTCCCTCTTAATGCCCATGTCAACAGGGCCAGGCGGCTTTTTGAGCTGCACAGCAGTCAAACAGCAGGGAAATCTCTGTCCAGGGAGACACCCTCTTTTGTAATGGGTCAAAGGTCATGAGTGAAGAGGATGTCATGGGTTGGAGTCAGCACTTTGGCCCCATGTGGCTACATCATGCTGTTGACAGGCATGAATAGTGAGGGGCCAGGGAGTGAGGGCCCACTGGCAGCAGGGAGAAGAATGAATCATGCATTCATACAGATGTACTGAGGTCAGATAGTCCTTTGACATAAATTATACGACATGGTGCTTTATGTTATACAATGCACTGCTCCATGACCTATTGAAATTGAATAGTATTACATGAACTCCTGTAATGTAAAATCTTAGCCCATTACCTTTTATAATACAATGTACAACTCTATTACCTACAAATATATACTATTCCATTACACGTTATAATGTAACATTTCATTAGCTACTGTAATGTAAAACTGACATTATCCCATTACATATTTTAACTATTGTAATACTACCTTTATTAACGATTGTAATATGAATGTGGCTGCTTTATTTGTACACAGTATAATGTCATATCCAATTGGTTACTTAATATAACATATCATTCTATTGTGTAATGTAATAATCTACTATATAACCTATTGTAATATAACATGCTTCTCTGTACCAAATTTTAATATAATGCCCCATTCCATCACCTATTATATATATTTCATGTTTATATCATTGTATGTAACTTTCTTCATTGTCTTTATTTGATTACCTGTACCTCTTTTACATATCATAGATAATATATTACTTCATTTCACTGACTAGAGTAATCTACTATTCAATTCAATTCAAAATACTTTATTTGTCTCTTAAATGACACTTTGAGGCAACCTATTTTGCAAACAAAGCACACAATCTGTTTGCAAAAATACTACATGATTACACATGATTAATGGAAGGGGCTAATCCATAGCTGAGCAAGTGTCAAACAAAGGCACATTGTCAAAAAGTGGGAAAAAAAAGCAGTACATCAGTCTATATTCTGTAAATTTGTCCATGCAATCCAGAATGACACATTGAAGTGTTTTCTGGTCTGATGCCCCGATCAGCAAAACCACAAAACTGTCGAAAAATAAATATATTGAGGAGAGGAGTGAGGAGAAAACACTATGGTTGAGGTCTGGTTAGGTTTAGGAAAAGAGCATGACTTAAATTAAAATAAGTACTCGCTTAAAGTTAGAGAAATATCATGGCTTGTGTTAAAATTACTTCTTGCTTAGGTTTAGCGGATCTTCATCATCATGGTTACTATAGTAACTATGTGGTTAAGGTTAGTCGTGGTCGTGGTCTTTAAAAAACAATGTGAAATCGCATTTGGACACAAGAAAAGAACAGTGATCCACCATGTTAAAGTCTGGTGTTTTGTTCTGGTCATAATTACTATGGCCACTAGAGGGCATCTGTCACTTGAATGTGAATATATGTTGTTTTAGGGACTGATTGTGTCGTTTTTTGGGGGGGGCACAGTCTCTTTGGAAAAGCTATAAACACTTTGACACATCATTCAAACCAGTTCGATTGAAGCATAATCAACCCTTTATCCAACTTTCTAATCCTGCAACATGAGACAAGACCAACGTTTACTGTTTGTATATCTTCTGGTTCTGGATGTCACCAAGCGTTAGCTGCCTACAGTTACATTTCCTGGCCCTGTCTGACATTTATGGTGGTTTCTGATTGGCAATCTGGTGATTCCCTTAAGTGCAACCCAGTCCATGACCTCCTCCTGATGCCCAACCAGATGAATCCTTTACAAATGGAAAGTTACCAATCCACAGCTTGAAGGTTGGGTGGAGGAGGTTATGACTCTTCTCATTGTTCTACCACAACATTTTTAAGGTTTGGCAAGTGTTTTTAAATTATTCTGAACAGGAATTCCCCTCTATTGATGCTGTACCACCATTACCACCACCACCACCACCACTCTGTCCTCACCAGATCTGGTCAGTTTGCCTTCTTCATTTAATTCCACTTATTTTGCAGTTGGGTCTTTGTTGTCTGCATTATATGAAGGGTGGGGCACAGTATTTATCTTACAGTATTTTTTTTTTCTCACTGACCTCAAAATCACTAGAAACAGTAACATACGCACATATCTGCCCACAGCAGCCCTTCACTGACCAGCAGTCATGGAAGAATAAAGTGTCTGTCCAAGAGAGGGTCTCTTGTTTGCAGTCAGACCTACAGTACAAACCCTGAGGCCAGGGGCGCCATCCGTCACTGACTGGCCAACTGGCTCCCAGTTTCAAGATAAAGCTTCATTGTCATGGCAGATGTAGTTAGACACCATGATAAATTCACTGTTGTTGTTTTCCATTAGGTTTGTCGCTGTCTCCACTAACCAGATGTTGTTCAATTTCAGTTATTACACAGCTTTACAGATGTCCGCCTTGGAGTGTGTGCGTGTGGACTGTGTGTGGGTTTGAATTAAACCCATACACTGTAGAGCTGATATTGGCCTTTTATTAAAGATGGAGATGTGTTCCAGGCAGTGCTGTCCACCTTTGAAATGAAAATATGGTTAATCTTGTCTAAGATATAAAGTTTTTCACTCAACTGTGGTGCGTCTGAGGAAGGTGGTAGTACAACAAAAATGAGTCTGTCCAGTCAGAAACAATTCACAAAAAGGATATGATTTAGGTTCACTGTTTATCTATGATATATGCAGAAAATGCATGAATTCAGTACGTGGTAGCCAATACTATTGGTTGATTTTAGCTTGTCACAGATATAATGGTATCATATATTTGTTAGCCAATATAGTAAATGGACTGCACTTATATAGCACTCGTTTATCTTAATGGACAAAACACTTTACAATTTTTGCCTCTCATTCACCCATTCACTCACACTCACACACTGATGATGGTGAAGCTGCAAGGTGTTGGCATGACCATTGGGAGCAACTTGGGGTTCAGTGTCTTGCTAAAGGACATTTCGACGCATGGACAGGAGGAGCTTGGGATCAAACCACCAACCTTGCAACCTCCTCAGGAGGTAGAGTGGGTCACCCTCTAAGTAACAATAAACTGGAGTACAGAAATATCAAAGATAATGTATGTTTTAAGAACTCTGTTTCCATGATGTAGTTTTTCAGCTCAGCATATACAGTATCTTGGTCTTAAAGGTGCGGTGTGTAGAATTTAGTGTCATCTAGCAGAACAGACTTGGCGGAAATGGAATATAATATTCAATTTTAATTAATGTATAATCACCTGAAAATAAGAATCATTGTGTTTTCATTACCTTAGAATGAGCCCTTTATGTCTACACAAGGAGTGGATCCTCTTCCACGCAGGTCGCCATGTTGCACCACCATGTTTCTACAGTAGCCCAGAATGGACAAACCAAACACTGGTTCTAGAGAGGGCCTTTCATGTTTCGCAGCCACTGTACGTTCTCCTACACGCTGGGAAGGGAGGGGAGGGGGATGGGAGGTCTATTCATTTGGTTGCAATCTGCAATCTCACCACTAGATGCCACTAAATCTCACACACTGATCCTTTAAAACTTAAATTTAAAAATGTTATAAGATGTTTTTAAACTCTCAAATATCAAAGTCAACCTCAACAATCCAGTGTCAGTTGGGCTCTATTATAATGTTTATTATTATGTGTCTCAGTGAATAGGCTTTAATTTTCAATCGTGTCTCAGAGGCTTTCCACCACAACAGTATAAAAATTCAAGTGAAACAATGAATGCATGTCTGATTGTGGGGCAGCACTTAACATAGGGTTAAGGGTGCACTGTGAGGTTTTCTTGTAACAACAACAAAAAATTATGTTTACATTGAGTGTTACTCACTCAATGTCAAAAAATATGTACAGTTTGGGAAATGGAAACAATCTTTTTGCTAATGCTCAAATTTACACCTCCAATCTGCTGCTAGTGCTATTTAACTTACAAACTAAAGATAACAACATGAAGAGGTTGTTTTTCATTCAAAGGATATTTAGAGGTAATTTAATATTGGCAGAAAATATTTCTCATAAACACTTCCAATTAAAAACTATTAGCATTTGTATCAGACTTTACAAAGCCACATTAATTGAACTTGAGAAAATTCAGAAAATGATTTGAGGCTGTATTTTATGAAGAGCAAAGGTATAAATAAAAGAGCAAAGACAAGTTCAAGTGCAGAAACTGTGTGCGCCTCAGCCCACTTACACACAAAGCTCACTGATATAACAACAAACAATAAATTCCATTCACAGTTTCAGGATCTCATGCCTGAAAATCTGTTCTGTTCAAGGCTGATCTACAAGCCTCACTGACACTTTACTGCAAGGAGTGTGTTGTGGAAACGACATTCTGAGAGTAGGCCTAGTATCTTGCTTGTAACATTGAAGAAAAATCATAATTTTATAATCGTATATTTATCAGTGTGCTACCACAAAGTCCTATCAGTCACTGAGGTCTAATAGTGATACTATATGCAAATAAGAGTAATAATATAAAGCAGTATTTAATTAAAGATGCAACTGAAAAATGCAACTACTAGTCCCTAACTTCAGGTTCTGTTAGATACACAAACCAGTGTGCAAACTTAAGTTGAGGACAGACAAAGAGAACAAAGCAGAAAGCCAATGTCAAAGTGCTGAAAGCTGCTTTTCCTCTAAAAGCCACATAGCTGAAATAAAACTCTGGCCTCTAGTTTCTATGAAACCTGTCAGACATCACGGAGAAAAAAAATAAGAATTTGTGTTCTTGATTTAATAGTTCGGAGGCATGAATTTCCAGAACATAACATTAAACATGACATTGACATTTTAACATATGTTTAAGAGCTGTCAAACATAACACAACATTGTTTAACAGGCAAAATCTGAAATATATTAAACTGTCCATGTCCAGAATCTGAACAAAACTGTATTAAATTCAAGCGGCTCATTTAGATTTTCCATGGCCTGACAATTTAATCAGTCTGCCACCACTCAATGTCAACTTCACCCCAGTCTTCACAACATCTCCCATTAGTCCAGTCCACAGCCCTGCTTAATGATATAACTACAGCCACTTTCATGGCACAAAAATATATAGTAGTGATAACCAATAACAAACTTCATATTTAGGCTAACTGTTATTTGTCCACAAGGAAGTGGAAATGGTTAGACAAGCCATTTAAGGAACTAAATACTGACTTTACAGTGTTGGAGATACATTTCATTTTGTTGAATGATGATAATGGAGTGAATGTTTTGCCCCAGATTTCAGTCAGGAGTTGAAGGTAAATGTGATTTGTTTGTCTGGAGGCTGATGTCCAGGCTCTGGCAGGTGTTATGGAGAAAAAAAATTGTGTGCACACAGATTAATAACTTGTGCTCTCAAATAATTAATTTCTGGCACAAATTATTAACTCGTGCTCTTGAATTACTTATTCTGTGTATTAGAATGAACTCTTAACAATATTAAATATATGGATATACTGTATTTTATTATTATTTTAACATTTGTTAAATTAAGTTCTGTCACTTTAATGTGTGTCTTGGTGGCGATTAAAAACATGAATTAACAACAAACAAGATATTAAGAGTAAAGGAGAGTTGTGATTTAGGTATTTAGAGCTGATTGACAAAAAACAAAAGCTGAACAAATAACCATTCCTTTATCATAAACAGCACATAATTTAACTGTCTGTTCAATTCTGTTAAGACAAGTTTAAAAATGCCACCAGGTTTTCATAGTGACTGTTGCCCAAGAGCTGAGGATCTCCAATATGGTCCAAGGGTGTGTTCATCACCTGAAAGCCCTTCATTAGTCCTCCTTGTAACTGACTACAGTCTTGTCCCATATATTGACTAGTGAAGGCTTGTTAGAGCTACAGTGAAGGAAGCTTCATTCACTACCTTTTCAACAGAGGTACTCCATGTCATGTGTTGGTGTGCAGGGTTTCCATTCACACCTACGTATGCGGTAACAATAACTGTCCCTCAGGCAGCATTGCATGGCCTTTCACCACCTGTCAGTATGTGGAAACACACACACACACACACACACACACAGTCAGGCCTGGGTTCCAGTGACGGTGTGAATAGAAAGCCTGCACTTCCCAAAGCAAATAACATCTGTCATGTTCACACTGGCTGCTCATGTACAGTATGTGTTCATACTAGCTCCATGGTTGATGTGACACACACACACGCACACCTCTTGGATGCCTTGTATTGTAATGTTTGTTGTGGAGAGTGTGTGTGTCAGAGAGAGGGAGAAAAGGCAGAAATGGAGAAAAGAGGAGGCTCTGTCAGTGTTGTGGTGTCACCCATGATGGATGGGAAACAGGAACACATGGTTTGCTATTGTTACCCAGTAAATCCCCCTTTACTATTAAGCTGTTTGCTTGGTTTCCAGGTGCCTGGTTTGACATGGCTGAGATAGGCCATGACTCACAATGTCATTGAATGTAGAATGAAGGAAAATAACATGAGCCACCTGTGGACCACTACAGAGCCAAGACTGTCATATAAGAGCACTGTGTGTGTGTGTGCTGGTGTGTTTCTATAATTGAAGACATGGAGATATCCTCCATATTCAGTAATCGTCTACTTTCAGGTTGGGCTTTAGGTTTATCATTTAACGGTTGTAGAAGATGATCATCATTACTAAACCTACACCAATTCATATGTTTATATGAATAATAGATCAAATTAGTATATCTAATGTATAAGGGGTTGGTCATGAATCAACAGGGAATTATCATCTACTCCACCATTCCCCTCAGCTCTAAGGAGCATTTTAGTATCTTTCAGCTCATTGCTTTTGAGGTTAAACTTCACAGTTTTGGGGTCTTACCACTCTCTCTGGAAAAATCATTTCCAGCAGCGGCAGGCAGCTGTTTTCAGTGAAAAAGATCTGATTAATCCACAGTGCACTACCTGCCCAGCACCAGACAGCAAACACACAAAGTTAGCATACAGCAGCTACAAGGAGTTGATGGAGAACTCTGCCCTAAAGTAGAATGAATATTATGACTTATATTCATCATGTGACCAGAAACACTACTTCACATGAACGCTAATGTTGCTCTGTGTCTTCTGGATGTGTTAATAGGCAACTGTGTGCTTGTGCAATTCAAATTACAGGACGGGTTCACGATTTTTCAAGCCTTTCCTAAAACAACAGTCAGGAGCCCAAATGAACACTGACACATGTTTTTCTTGCTGTAATCATTCCTCCTGCTAATGCTGATCATTAGAAGATCCCTTCTAGATGCACTTACAATGTAAGTGATGGGGGTCAAAATCCACAGTCCTTCTTCTGTGAAAAATGTATTTAAAGTTTATCTGAAGCTAATATGAAGCTTCAGCATCCAAATGAGTCAAATCAAGTAGATATCTTTCAACATTCCAGTCTTTTTAGTGCCAAAGTCCCTCTTTTTGTTACTAGGGAATTTAATGCTAAAATGACTGTAAATGTGGCAGATATCCACTTGATATGACTAACTCAGACTGCTGAAGCCTCATATACACTTCAGATAAACTTTTGAATGCATTTTGCACAAAATGACGGTGTGGACACACTGTGGATTTTGGCCTCCATCACTTACTTTGAAAGCACATTTGAAAGGGATCTTTTAATAGTCAGTATGAACAGAAGGAATGATTACAGCGAGGAAAACATCTTTCACTGTTCATACAGACACTTGACTGTTGTTTTAAGACACACTTGTCCTGAACGTGTTCTAAAAGAAGGTGTTTTTTTGGGGTTTTTTTTTTAGCTTGTTCCATTGGCCCAAGTGGCCAAAAAATATTTTTTGCCGCTTTAAAGCCACAATTATTGTTTTTTGGGGAGGCCACTTTGGGACTGTACTACGATGCCAAAATCTTAGCCTGACATATATCATCATAAGACTGTTACTGCTAATGTGTTAGCAATTGAAAACCTATAGAAACGTTATCATCCAGTTGGAGTCATATTCATGAGGACCCAATGAGTGTAAGCCCAATATTCACTCACTTTCAGTTCTGTTTTGATCAAAATATCTGGCTCTTTAGCTGCTAAATGTTCAGCTTTCTTCACCAGCTGGTCACTAACATTATCTAGAGCTTTTTCATTCAAAGCAGCTGCCTGCTGCAGCTGAAACTGAGGTTGATGAATTTGCCGGCTGAAATCCAAAACAATCTGCTAAAAGAAGTTAAAAAGCTTTGTAGAGCTGAGGGGAGCTGCAGAGTTAGTGGGTTTATCACTATGAGCAATACCATTCACATTACACATAGTCATTGGACCCATTATTAATATAAAAATATTGATTAATGCAGTGTGTGTTTAGCATGGAGCCTAGAGTAATCACAGGGAGATGTGCGGATGTGTGTGTGTGTGTATGTGTGTGTAGGGAAGGGGGGGAGGCAGTATTTGGGGAGGTCAGGGTGGAGAACACCTTGAGGCCATATGTGAACCAAACGTGCTCAGAAATGGCATGTAGTGAAAAAAACGAAACACGTGCACACACAAACATAGGTAAAGCCATAATATGGCCTCTGTACTTTGTGGTTACAGGATGCCAATAAATGAGCCAGAACTCCGTGATTGAGTCTCATTTCATCTGACACCAGAGTGGAGGTCTACTCACATATGCTCCAATTTCCTCTTCCTGGTCTTATTTGGGACTGCTGATCAGTCCTTGTTTTTCTCTTCTGTGCTGTGCAGGCGACATGTTGCTGCTGATCAGATTTGAATGATGTTTGGATGAACGATGCAACTCACCACTGTGTTCCAGCTATGTCATGAGGAAACTGTTTTGCCACTATTGGTGCTATAATTAGAGGTCAAAATGAAAAATAAAGCATAAATATCCCATCGAACATTGCTCTAATACCAACATGGATAATGGAAATACATTTTATCTCCAGAGGATCATCATAGTAAATCATATTTTTGGTTTCTTGAAAACACATATTATATTTCCTCCTGACACATCTAATAAGCTATCTGGTAATACTGTAATTATAGGAAGACATCTGTAAACCACACAATAAACTGTTGAGGTTTTCTTTCCCCTCCCTGCACACTTATATGCCATCAATGCTTCTATAATAATTTTGTCTAGTCTTTCAATAATTAAACTCAAAAACACATTTTCAGATAAATACATGTTCATTTTGCTACTTTCCATCTTTGATTGACAATAGTGATTCAATCAATTAATCAAGACTTGTCTACTCTGGATTATTGGATCTCAGAGCTGCATTCAAAACAGTCGCCCACAACATATTACTAGACCGACTGGAAAACTGGGCAGGACTTTTTGTCACAGTACTAAACTGGATTGAATCCTACTTAAAGGACAGGAACTACTTTGTGTCTATAGGTAATTACACATCTGAGTGGACAAAAATGACATGAGGAATTCTCCAAGGCTCCATTCTGGGGCCTCTTCTGTTCAACATCTACATGCTTCCATGGGTTCAGATTATGGAATACAACAAAATACAACAAATTATGTTACATAATTATGCAGACAACACACAAATTTACATAACCATATCACCAGAGGACTATGGTCCAATACAAGCACTGAGTAAGTGCATTGAATATATAAACGATTGGATGTGCCAGAATTTCCTTCAATTAAACAAAGACAAAATTGAAGTAATTGTTTCTTGAACCAAGAAAGAACAATTCAAATTCAGCGCTCAGCTTCGATCGGTAATGTAAAAACCACAAACCAAGCCAGAAATCTTGGTGTAGTCATAGACTCAGACCTAAATTTCAACAGCCACATTAAGACAATTACAACGTCAGCATACTTTCAACTGAAGAATATATTAAGAATTAAAGGACTTATGTCTCTGTAGGATTTGGAAAAACTTGTCCATGCACTTAACCTCAGTAGATTCGACTACTGTAAAGCTGTCTTTGGTGTCTAAAAAATCAATCAGACAGCTGCAGCTGATTCAGAACACTGCTGCCCGAGTCCTCACTAAGACCAAAACAGTGGATCACATCACTCCAGTTCTCAGATCTTTACACTGGCTTCCTGTCTGTCAAAAAACTGAATTTAAAATACATAAAGCACTGAATGGTTTAGGGCCAAAATACATTTCTGATCTGCTGCTATGTTATGAACCATCCAGACCTCTCAGGTCGTCTAGAACAGGTCTGCTTTCTGTCGCCAGAGTCAAAAACTAAACACGGAGAAGCAGCATTCAGTTTTTATGCTCCACATATCTGGAACAAACTCCCAGAAAACTTCAGGTCTGCTGCAACTCTCAGTTCTTTTAAATCAAGGCTGAAGACTTTTCTGTTTGCCACTGCCTTTTATTAAATCAAATGAGTATTCATTTCTTACACTGTACTATAACTTTTACTCTTGCATTTGATACCTGTCTTGTTCTATTTTAGCTTATTTTTGTTTTCTATTCTCTTAGCTCTTTAATGACTGTTTTTGATTGTATTTAAATGTATTTTATGGTGTGCTTCTTTTGCACTTTTGTCTCAAGGCTTTTAACATTTTATGTGAAGTACTTTAAATTGCCTTGTTGCTGAAATGTGCTATATAAATAAACTTGCCTTGCTCTGTCTAGGTGGATTGATGGGTCAACAAAGTGTGTGACTTTGACATTTGAGACCGCTGTTTGCATCCTGTTTCCAGTCAACATTTTTCCTTTTAACCATACCCACAATGTTTCCCTAACATGAACAAAGTAGTTTTTGTGCCTAAACCTAACCAAACCTTAACCATAGTGGTGGCACATCAGGAAACAGATTTGCATTGCAGATTTGGAGGCCATTTCATAGTTAAGTTTGGAGAACTTTATTATTTTCATTTTTTTCAAGAGAATGAAAGAGCTCGTAATTGATTATACAGAGATGGTGCTAGGGCTACAAACATAATTACAAGGCCAACAAAGAGTTGGCTTTGTAATTATGTTTGTTTATAGCTAATTCTTTATCTATAAATTATTTCTCTATTTTGATTAGTTGTTTGATCTTGGGTTTCTTTTGGTTTGTGTCTGTCTTAGGCCTGTTTGTGTGTACTCCCTTTATTGTTTAGTTGACCTTACTTTGAGATTGGGCCCTCATTTTTGGTTGCTACTTTTTCTAGTTCCCATGTTATATAAGGATTTATTTGCAGTTTAGGTCATTTGTCATCAATTTTTCAACTTCATTAAGACAAGAATTTTTAGTCAGGAATACTTTTTTACACCATTTTTCTTGTGCTCTTTTGCTTGGTCCGTAATCTCTATAAACCAATATCTGCATATGAATGCAGAATCTGTAGGCAAGGGACAAGATTTTGGGATCGGAAGCTTTCTGGTTTCCGTTTCTGTTCCAGCAATCTCTACAGGAACATGCTTTGGTTGCATGTAGGTAAACAGTCTGTGTGGGGAGCAAAAGAGGCGGAATGCATTAGCCAGAATGTTGTCTGGACCTAAAACGGCTACAAAAGGTGTTGATGTTTGTTTGGTTTTAAACTGTTAACTGGCAACTTGTGAAACAATCCGGTTGTAGACGTCGTCTCTCAACTCCAACTCCATTTTCGTCTGTAAACAATGACCAGCGCATGCAAGAGGAAGTCTTGGCCCAGATATCTGCCAGCTACACTGGAAGCTCCGAAAAATTGGCCATTGCCCCCAGAGGCTACATTGTTTTCAGACGATAGCCGATGGGTTCTGAGATTGCTTGGTCCATGAGAAAGACAAATAAAAGTTGCAGTCCTTACAGTGGAGAGACTGGAATCAGACTATGTTTGGCATTTCTGCTTGAAAAATGACTTAAATGATAAATCGATAATCAAAACAGTTGCAGCTTTTACATTTTCTGGTGTAAATTCCTGGTGTTTGGTACTGTAGTTCTTTTCTTGGAAAAACCATCTTACACACAGGATGTAATGCTTTGTTTCTTTTTCTTTAGGAATAAAATGCTGGGTATTAAGTTTGAGCTGATGGTTGTGACTGAACAGACAAACAAAAGTGCGCCAAATGCAGAAAGTCAAACTTGAAGTGAAAGAAAACATATTACACAACCTACCACAATGTCTGATCAATAAATCACTTGGTAAATGCAGGGCAGAAACACTTGCAACTTTCACCACAACAAATCACTTCATGTCAACATAGCATGTTTACTGCTGCCATTTTTCTTATATGAAGCTACAGTCTGCAACAATTACAGTGTGTGGCACCTATAAATAAAGGTATGCACTAAGCAGGACATACATTTCTTTAAATCTTATAATCTTTTTAATCAATCAGAAAATTTCAAAACATCCCAATGAAACAATTACGAATTACATTTGCAAACCAGAAGTTGGTGAAAAAAATGACAACATTTTTGAGTGAGAATTTGGATTTTTTTTTTTTCAATCTGTAAAGTTAAGGTTTTCTTTGAGTCAGCATCTAGTGGCCATTAGAAGAAGTGCAGCTTGAGAGACTTGCACTTTGGCATCACAATTCATCTACAGAACAAGTTGACTACAAACTTTGATTTACAGTTCATGCCTGGGGTAGCAGCTGCACAGGTAAACTTATATCCTTATATCCTACCCGCTTATAAAGTCCCCCAGGTCCCAAAAGGGAGCTGAATCACAAAGGGCAGAGAATTGCTGCTGAGCTGATCTCTCTCTGTACTGTAGGTTTAAAACCCAGCATTTTGCACCTCGGGCAACATGCCAATCACTGACATCACTGCAGGTGTTTTCCATCAGCTGTCAAAAGCCAAACACCTGCCATGACATCACTGCAGTTGAGGTCACAGCTTAATCGGAGTGAATTGGAAAAACAAGAATGCATGTATATATTGTGGGTATTATCATCATTATTAGAGGTAGATGAAGAGAGGGAGCATCGTTATCAATGGGGAAAAGAATAAAGTGTAATTTTCCGCAATTTTTTGGCTTGAAAATGATCAAATATTAAGATATTAATGCAATGTAAAACCTGAAATGAAACCTGTCAAAGATTCTCTTTTTTGTCTCCATTTCTTGTTTTTTTTTTTTATCAGACTGGGTCGAAAACACCACAGGCTCATGAAAGCCATGTAACAATGCAAACCACATTTCATATTAACTGAGAACAGAAACACAACGTCCCTTCCCTCTTTGTGTGCCTTGTCAGTTGACATCTAGCTGATCCCAGTGAAAAACACAAATGCAAATAAAATCAGGTTCCATTTGCAGGGTTCCAAATGACTTGTTTCTATCTTTATTTTGTGGCTGTATTTCTGTGTAAAGCACTGTCTGATGAACTTACACAAGAAATAAGTCTGACAACCATCTTTCCAAAAGGGTTGTACCCTCTCAACCACATCACTGGTCTCATAGCTCTGACTATGAAATAAATTACAGTATAAAACCAGTGTACATAGGCAAATCAATGACAGTTAATAACATGCTGAGCACACAATGTGAGAAGATTTTTATGCAGCAGTGGTTTGAGAAGATTCTGTGGATCTATGGTTTAGTTTTTGGTTTGGTTTAAAGGCATTTAATTCCATTATAAAAACTTGTTCACTATAAAAATGTATCATAACTGACATAAATTGGCTGATCAATGCAAATTTGTTTCACCTACCTTTATCAAACCTATTGGGGATGAGGGTATGATATACAAGAGATCATTTTTAAGTAGCATTAATAAAAAAATTTTTGTTCACTTGGGGGCAGCGGAGCAAGCTGTAAACACAACACTGACATATTTTACCAAAGGCTAAAGAAAGCATGTTGGCAAACAGTTGTGTCTAGCTACATAGAGTAACATTAACATTGATTTGGAGTCATGGGTCTGCACCTGACGAGTCCAATATCCACTCTCTTTTTAGCTCTGATTTGGTCTTCAACAACTGTGGAGAAAAATATCATCTAAAGTGTGTCCAAACTGTATAGTGGCATGTGGTGATATGGTGATAATTGTTATCACTGTTATCACTCAAACATATTAATTAGTGCAGCTTTAAGTTAAAGTATATCTTCCTCTTCTAGGGGTTCTCCAGGTCTAGACAGTGGCAGGAGAAACCCTGACATGATCTTGTAAAAGGTGCTAACCAAGTTAGTGGCCAAACTGCGTCCGTCACATGATGCACACTGGCCCATGAAGACTTTTTCCTATAGAATTACATTGTGAAAGACATGTCTGTAAATCAGCAGGTCACAGCCCCCGCAAAATGAGTCGTTTCACTATCAGAATTTGATCCTTTCAATCTAACAACATTTTGAAAGTCTAGGAGAGCTGTGTGATTGAATTACTTTAACCCCATTCAAGTTAGCAGAGGGCTAAACCAGAAGTTAGCCAGCTTGGCCGGTGGAAGTATCAGGTGCGCCTGCTCTATGGGCCACACAATCCTGAAAGATTCGGGCAATTTTACTCCGGTAAGTCAACCTTTTTTGGCTTCATGCGTCACTAAGCACCTTTTATAAGAATGAAGGGAGCCCTGCCTCCAATGCTGTATCTAGTTCTCTTTATGCATCCATGGTGCTAATATTATTGTTGGAGATGTTAATGCTCCCATTATGCTCTTCTAGTTATGATGAACATAAAGCTTCCATGGTGCAGTTAAACAAAGACACAGATTAATGTCTGACTAATTTTAAGTAAAAGTTTAACAAATGCTCTAAATACTAAAGACAAACGAATGAGAAGCTGATGAAACAAAAACTTCCCTCCAGTGTTGCCAGCAGGTCTAAGGCATCAGAACTCTCAGGAAACCTCCTAGCATACTGAACATCATGTAGAGGGATTGAACAAACTGGGGCCCACATCTGCTAATGTTATGTGTGTGTGTGGTATGCACGCTTAATAAATACCTCCTCACATGTGCGTGCACTCCAAAACATCAATGTGGGCAGCACATATGTATATACACATGGCCTTCATTCATACTGAGGCGACTGCTGGGATCAGAGGCCGTCCACTGCTTTTTTTTTCTATTTAAAGAAAGCAAACTGCATGTAATTCTCAACTGTTATGCAATATTGCAGTAATGAATACAAGAGTTTGAGGTAGGGGTATCGCCAGTCATTCAGTAAATCACTGCATGTATACAAAGACTCTATATTGACCATGTCCCTGACTAATTTGTATTTCTACAGTAAAGTTGTGGTTTTCCCATTTTTCTTCAATACAGCATTCTTGGAACCAGGATCTAACACAGGGCACGTTTCTATCCCATTAGCCGTTAGCATGCAGCTAGCTTTTGGCCAGTGCAACGTAACATTGACATAACCTGCAATGCTTTCACATGTAACATAATATACTGTAGGCTGTAAGTATGCTTATTGGCCAAACAGACTGCAAGCTGGAAGTCTGCAAGGGTGCAATGAGATGTCTTAATTAAAGGGTAACAATTACACTAAATCTTTTTTTTATGTTGTAAACATAATCGTATAGTTGGCATATGATTTTTAATATGGGTGATTTTTCCAACAATACAGATATTGTGTGTAATAACTTCCTTTTCTACTCAAAATTTTGTGTCTGCTTGGGTTTAAAAATTCTCTGGCCTTAATTGTGACATGATACGCAAAACTCTGAAGTCTGTTCCATATATCAGCTGCCTGTTTCTCATAAGATGAAGCAACAATGAAGCAACAACATTGCACATGAATGAGAGATTGTGATTGACTACCTTGTAGCTACCTTGTGACAAGTTGCTACCACGGCGACAATGTTGGTTAAATACGTAAATACATTTTGATTTAAGCCTGTTTTTTGCTAGCCAAAATTAGCATTAGCATTAGCAATATAATTGTTAACTATATACTCTAAATGCACCATGCTAACCAAGCTAGCAGCTAACGCTAGCATTAGGGTCAACTCCACCCTCTCGTCCAAATATGGTCACTTCTGGCTCCAAAAAAACAAGATTGACAATGGTCAAAATGCCACACTTGAAGCTTCAAAACGAGAGTCCACTGTGATATCACAGTGGCTATGTCCATTATTTTTTTTTACAGTCTATGGCTCTACATTACTATTCATGCCTCACTGAGCAGTGGTCAGTCTGTCACACTGTCTGTAAGTCACTCTGGCTGGTGTACTCTGACTCCCTGCGTCATGCATTACTTACCAACAAGGCCATACAGCCGTTGTCCTGTCCAGTCCTCTGCTATATTTTTTAAATATGCTGGGAGGGAGGGAAGGAGCTAGCAGAAATTGAGTGTGTAGTTGTCCTTTAAAAGAACACCAGTCACACCTCAAGCATTGGAAAACCATGTGGAAAACACCATGTGATGAAAATATGGAGTTTGTTTCATTTATCAATTTGATGAACATTACAGTCTCCTCATCAGTCCAGATGTTTTTGTCTGCTGCCACTTTTCGTCTCTTCAGTGGAAGTTTGAGTGATTGAAAGTCTTGATTTGTTTGCAAAGTCTGTTTCCATCTCATTTTCTTTTATCGACTTTTTCACCTCACCAAGCATAAAAGGTTTTTTTGCGATATTTCAACTTTTTCTGGCATTTCCACTTTTATGCGCATAAAAACAGATGGATGGAAACACACTTATAGACAGTGTGGGGACTGGGGTGGCAGCTGGATCCTCTATATGCTGTATATGATGGACTGTCACATGGATGGATCTAATGTGTAGTCACAACATATTTGTGGTGCACCACCAATGATGGTTTGTCTCTTTGCATTTCTTTCACCAAGCAATGTATCTGTTAAGACCACAGCTAAAAAGGTTTCAAAATGTTATCTCCTCTGAGGGAAACTGAATTTAATTTGTGGCACATCCAACAGTGGTCCACTCTGGGCCATTCCCTCCATCATTAATGTGTCAGCGGGCTGTGGAACAGAGTGCTGCTTTTATAGGAAAGAGATGGTTTGATTGTTAGTGACTCATGGTTTGCCAAAAGTCAGAAAACAAGCTCTGTGGACCGCTGACCACTGTGCTACTACTATGAGCTTCTAATCACAGAAATAGAATCCTATATGCTTTCTATATTTAATAAACAGGGCTGAGCTGTGTTTGTCATACTGTATATGACTGCTATGATATGAAGTTGAAATGATGGACTTAAAAAATAGTCCTCCTCTTTTTTTTTTGTTTGTTTTTTTGTCAGCGTGCAGGCCACCTCTTTATGAAATTGGATAACTGTTAATTTTACCATGTTCTATTGTCTGCATGCTGTTTCAGAAGCTTTTCCATCCAGACAGTATAACTCTGCAGGAAACAATATGTACTCAACACATAGAATTGCAACAATGAATGAAACCAAAACTATAGGACAATAAGTGGTTAGAGTACAAGATGCTTTTTAAAAAGAATGCACCATTTTGGTAGTTAATAATATAACTTGAATAATGCAACAGGGAGAGAAACAGACGATAAAAAATTTAAAAGCTTCGTCTTTTAGCTCAGTGTTTTGGTTTTATTGTCCTTGACTTTACTATACAAGCAGCAGGCAGCTGTTTTCAGTGAATAAGCTCTGATAAACCCACTAGACACTACCTGCCCAGCACCAAACAGCATACAGGCATACGTAGAGACTAGCTGGTGAATATAGTGGAGCATTTAACAGGTAGAGAGCCAGATATTTTTCATAGGAGTTGGTGGAGAGAGAGCTAAAAGACGAGTGAATATTTGACTTTCATTCATTAGGTGGACACAAACACAACTCTAAAATAATGTTAATGTTGTTCTGTGTCTTCTGAATGTGTAAATTCTCTAATACATTCACCACAACAACTTTATAAGGTGATAAAGCTGTACAGTATGTCAATATTATGTTTACAACTTATTCCTCTACCTCTTAGTGACCCAAAATCAATTACTGCAGTTTTACATCAACAAATAGACATTTGTTTGCCATAGCCACTACAGTCACAATCAGGAAATTACACTACAGTACAGAATCTTGTACAACCAAACAGTAAATAATACAGATTCTTCTTCGAAAATGTTGATCTTTCATCATCCATTCAGGTAGTTTAAGGAAGCTGGTGCCTTAGCTCTCAAATGCTACAAAACTGTTCCAGCTTTATCATAACAAATGCCATTAACAGCCTATCTATTATAGCAATTCAGTGTAGCATATATTATATCTTGCCACAGTGTCTCTACCCTCTATTTGAAAAACATCTATAAAAAGACACATTTAAGGCCACAATTACCAGTTCTCTGCTCTGTGTGTGGCTATATTTAACCCACTACTGTATAAATAGGGTGGCTACAGCTGGCTGTATGTCTTGGTGGAAAACTAACTGAACGCCATGTGTGGGTTATGGATGGTCCGAGACAAATCAAGTTGAATTTGCTGCTTTGGTCTTTTATGTGTGTCTTTTCCCTCTGAAATGATGCTGAAATGAAAGTCGGACAGTGCTAAAGGGGTTAAAAAACGTCAGACTTTGAGCAACAACTCAAATTAGCTTCCCAGGTATGTGTCCTTCTTATCTACAAGAATGGACATATATGTTTTGTCTTGAACTTTGGCTTGCTGAATGAACCCCCTAAAAAAAGCACTGCTTTGCTAACGTCAGTTTGCAGGTTGGATGGCTAATTAGCGAGCCAGTTGTGCCACTTTGCGCAGCTTAAAATCTTGCTTATTAACGTTAACCCTGATTCTTACCACTGCCAACAAAATGCTGTCTGTCCTTGGCTTGAAGCTTTAACAGCACACATTTGTTCAGATTGTGTCCCTGCCATTTAACTGTTCCCTCAGAGGCCTTGACACTAAAGGAGCATTTCTGATGTATCTCTGAAAACAAGCCACACAACAATCGACATTTTATCATCATATCAAGTTGTTATGGCCAATGTGTTAGCAAACAGTTGCATATTTAGTAGACACTGAGCAACATTAGCATTTGTCTGGAGTTGTGTTTCTGACCTCTCACCAAATATAGGCCCAATATTCACTCTTCTTTTTGGTTGGGTCGTTTTGGTCTCCACCATCTCCTGAATGAAATAACCAACTCTTTAGCGGCTAAATTCTCCACTATGTTCATCAGCTTGTGGCTAACTTTGTCCGTCTGCTGTTAGGTGTTGGGAAGTTAGTGTATAATGGGTTTATTAGAGCTGTTTTGCAGAAAACAGCTGCCTGCTGCTGCTGGACACAAGGTTGATAAGAGTGCTGAGACTGAATCAAAACAGTTTGTTTTGCTCTATAGAGCTAAGGGGAACTATACATTTGGGTGATATTTCCCTGTAGGCCTGTCACTCTGTCTGACCCCTCTCACATTACACATGGTCACCTGAATGATTGTTAATATAAAAATAGTGATTATTGCACCTTTAAGTTTTCTGCAGGCAGCCATATCTGCATCCTGAGGTTGATAATCTAATACTGGGCCTCCTTTTTTTACTTTCGTCTTACCTAGCAATAACTTTGGTAATATCTGTGCCCATATTATCACAATTACATAAGTATGTTCTACAGTTGCTGTAATGCTGCACTGTTCCTTCAGCCAAACCCTGGTCCCAGGGCTGCCCTTCACTGACAGCACACAAGCTGTAATTTCAAGTTAAAACTGGGACGTTCCAAACCACAGAAAAAAAAATCAATTTTAGAACCAACACTCAGTCTGTGGCGTGAAGCTGTTTCCAGACCGCTTTAACCCAGAAATAACCCAAAGACTCAATTTAGACAAATTGTTTTTTTGCACTCTGCATTCCTCTTTTGTTTGGATACAGTGGAGGTCAGTGACAGTATTTGGAAGAGCAGGCGGATTTTCAGAAACCTATAACTAAGTGAAATTTATTCTGGACTCCATTTGCATTTAAACAGAAAACAATGGTGTGACCATTTGCTTTAGTGTTCACAATGCTGTATTTAACTACAGACTGTTAACATGAAGATGGATGTGTTTTCAGTCATATCAGCAGTGTTGGGCGAGTTACTGAAAATTAGTAATTAGTAATTAGTAATTAGTAATTACAGTTACCAGTTACTTCACTCAAAAATGAATTGAATTACTTTACCAATTACTGCATATAAAAAGTGATTAGTTACTAGGGAAAGTAGCTTTTGCATTACTTTTAACACAAAAGTGTAACTTGTCCCAAAATCTCAGAGTTCAATCCACTCGGTAAGGGTCCGTTTTGTTTTCCTCACAACTCCAAATCAGTTCAGTTCAATCCAGTTTCAAAGACATAAAAAAAGACAAGTCAAAAGTCCGCTCCATGTTTTATCACAAATCCACAACTCAAACCACCAATAGAAGCGGCAGTTCAGTAACAGTTATGATAAACAATATATAACGTTATAACTTCAGAGACAAAGCTTAGGTTTTACCATGAGTTGGCTACAATGATGTGGACTTTATAATGTGGCTCCGAGACATGGTAAGGTCAGATGACGTTGTGTTTGTCTGCTATCCTCTGCACTATTTTCACCTAAGACAAAGGTAACGAGTAATATAATTTAAATATCAGTAATTGTAATTGTGTTATTTAATTTGAAAAAGTAATTAGTTCCGCCAAAAGCAGTGGAATTACAGTAAGTAAATTACTTTGTAACGCACTATTCCCAACACTGCATATCAGATGTCCAGATGTTATTTCAAAACAGGCAATGTAGGGGCCAGCGTAACATGCAGAGAAAACTTGTTCCAGAGTTTGGGGACTACATCTGCAAAGGCACAATCTCCCCTTTGCTTCAACCTTGATCATGGGACAACCAGAAGCAACTGGTCAGTGGACCTGAGTGACCTTGAAGGTACTTGTGGTTGTAAAAGGTCAGAGAGATAGGTTGGAGCTAGCCCATTTGATGATTTGTAGGCAAATAATAAAATCTTAAAATTAATCCAAAAACATATAGGGAGCCAGTGAAGGGAGGAAGGGGGAAGGGGGGAAACATGCTCTTGTTTGCGTGTTCCTGTTTAAAGATGAGCTGCAGCATTTTGCATTTTGGACCAACTGCAAGCAGTAGAAGGAGGCCTGGCTAACATCAATGTAAAAGGCATTACAGCAGTCTAGTCAGGACAAGATAATAGCATGTATAACCCTTTCAGAATCATTAAATGATAAAAAAAAAAGACTTGACCTTAGATAAGAGTCTCAGCTGGAAAAAGCTAGATTTGTTCATTGAGTTTACCTGTTTGTCCAACTTAAAATCATTGTCCATTAACACACCCAGATATTTTACAGTGGGTTTTACACATGGTTCCAGGGAACACAGGGGCATCACAGGCACCACTGGGTACAAAAATCAGGACTTCAATTTTATTCTCATTAAAGTTTAAAAAATTTAAGGCCATCCAAGCTTTGATGTCTTTGATGAAGTCCAACAATGGTTTTAAAGAGTTTGCATCTTTTCGTTTCAAAGGCAGTTAAATTTGAGTGTTAGCTGCATAATAGTAGAATGAGATCCCATGTTTTCTAAGAATGGACCCTAGGGGGAGCATGTAAAGGGAAAATAGGATTGGCCCGAGAATAGAACCCTGAGGATCTTAACAAGGGTGAGGCACTGAAGAGGATACAGAGTCACCAGGGCTGAGAGAAAAAAATGTGTCAACAGGTAAGAACCACTCCAGAGCATTTAATGCCAACACAATGCTCCAGGCAAGAGATGAGGATGCAGCTGTGAGATCTAAAAGCATAGGAATGGCGGATTTCCCGGAGTCAGAAGCTAGTAAAAGACTGTTAAATACTTTTAAAAATGCAGATTCAGTGCTGTTAAGGGCTTTAAAACCAGGCTGGAACACCTCAAGAATGCTGCATATGTCTAAAAAGATTGCAATTGTGTACAAGTACAACATTCTCCAAACAGGAGTTTGGAAACTGGTCTAACATAGGAGAGGATTGAGGTGTCCAGTCCTCTCCTATTTATTGTACTACCAGTGTGGACACAACAGGGTTCATTTGTTTTAATGATGCAAAAAGCAGATTGATTTCCTCCAAATGAAAAGATAATATATGTTGTTTTTAATTGCCCTTTAGAACTTCAGATTTCTAATCTGATGGCCCTATCAGCAGGATATTATTTGTTTGTGCCTTCCAATACAAATCACTGTGGTTAAGGCTTATTTAGGCACAAAACTGACTTGTTTAGGGTTAGGAAGTGATCGTAGTTTGGGTTCAAATAAGTACATAGTTAAATTAAAGGGATCTTCATCATCATGGTTATAATAATAATCATGTAATTAAGGTAAGGTGATGGTCACAGCCGGGTGATGGTTAAAAGAAACCAACGCTGAAATGGGAAACGGACATTTTGGACCACACCCATTATTGTAGTATATAGTTTGAATCACCATGGTTTGGTGAAAATGTCACCCATTGCAGTAACCTACAATGGAACTGTCACACATTAGCACACAGAATTTGTGAGCCATTTTACATGACAGTAGAAACAATGTAACTTTAAGTTGGAATTGTTACTTACAGGAAGGCAAACAAAAACCATACCTAACACCAGACTTAATTTTGGAGAAATGAACCACAGCATCTCAGTTTGGGTGGGTCGGATTCTTCGTCTGCAGTCAAACTTTGTGATTAGGCTTAAAAGATGGATGCCATTATATTTAGCATTAAATGAAACAGTAGTATTTTAGAGCTCCCTCTAAAGGGCCAGTTCATGAAAAGCCACCCGTTGAGTTTCTCTAGGAGAAACCGCCCATAAGAAACATGCTTGTCCTCTCGTGTGTCTGATCAAAGCCAGAGTGAGGGGAAACAAAAACAGATAAAAAGACAGACTGAATGAAGGAAACATCTCAAAAACAGCGAACTGAAAATAATACATTCATCATTATTTCAGTCCCAGCTGTGGATGCACTGGAATTAATCATGAGTACAAAGCCATGCAGAAACAAAGTCTGTGATGCATGCCAAGGGAGGCCTGCTGAACTTCAACTAAATCCCACTGTGTTTACAGGCTGGTTTCAAACACTGTGACATTTCCAAAATACACCTGATCTGATTATATTATGCAACCTACAGTAGTTTATACACTGAAAGACTGAACCAGCTGACTGGCCCTCATGACCAAACACTACACATATTCAAGAATTAGACTGACACCTATAAGCTGTAGAGCTTTTCAGTCCCAAGTCCAGTTCAACTCAAGACCATCAGATCCCAAGTCAAGACAAACAAGTCCCAAGTCAAGACAAACAAGTCCCAAGTCACTTGACAGGTTAACCCCAAGTCAAGTTCATGTCAAGACCAACGAGTCCTAAGTCAAGACCAACATGCCACACATCATCACATCTTTTTAAACTAAAATTTAAGGACTTGGTTACACAAAGGAGTCACCTCTCTCATTAAAACCAAAATGCTGTTTGTTAACATACTTCTGGAGTTTTGAACTGAAATATCACCATGTAATATACCCTTACTGGACCTTTGATGCGGTGGAAATTTATTAAGTCGACCTCTAAGACTTGTATTTGAGTACACCTGCTATAAGCTGTAGAGCTTTTCTTTGGACTTGTGTTACTAGCAAACAACTTGGGTATATGTTTATTTCCTGTCACCTACCGACATTAGCAAACACTAATGCAATCATTCCTTGAGACATAATTAATTTCACACAAGGAGGTTACTATATTGTGAGATCATGAAAAACAGCCAGTGGTGACATTAGTTTCTCATCAAAACTTTCTGCCATTTGTTTGTCATTTTTTCCCAAGTCAAGACAGTAAGTCTCAAGTCAAGTTCAACTCAAGACCAACAGGTCCCAAGTCAAGACAGGTAAGTCCGCTGATGTCCAGGCCAACAAGTCCCACATCAACACCAACAAATCCTGAGTCAAGTTCATGTCCAGGCCAACAAGTCCCAAGTCAACTCACTAATGAACACCTGACGTCACACCAGTGTCTCCACCAGGCCATTAAAATTTTTTCAAAAAGTTTAAGGACTTAGTTACACAAGGAAAGCTTAATTTCTCCCATTAACACAGAAATGCTGTTCATGTACATTTACATTTCAGTTTTTGTGCTGAAATATATCAATACCAAGTAAAGACCAACAAGTCCTGAGTCAAGTCCCAAGTCAAGACAGGCAAGTTCCAAATCAAGTCACACTCCTAAACTTTGTGTTTCAAGTCCTAAACTTGTGGAGGAGACTAAGTCATTCAAAGTCAGAAGGCTAAGCAAAGTCATGAGTAACTTGTGTTAAAGTCAAAGTGGAGTTGCATTTTTTAAATTTTGTCAATTTTAAAGTCACTAGATTCATAACTTAAGTCTGAATCAAGTCCAAGTTTTCGCCTCTGCTGTTTGACACTGCATTATTTTCAAATTCACCCATGCTAGTAGGGATTTGGCCTTAATGTCTACATTAGCTTTCTTGTGACAGGTGCCTTTTGGTCAGTTTGGTTGGCACGTTCTAAAAAGCTGTTTGTGAGTTTGTATGTGTCATACAGAATACTGCAAAACACTCTGAATGAAAGCAACCAGAGAAACACATAAGCAGATGGCAGTTGAATGAGTGAGTAAAAATTACGTGTGTGTGTGTGGGTTGTGGGTAATTATAAAAAATTTACTACGATAGCATTGTAGCAATATGTATTACAGCTGTAGGGATGTTGAAATCACGCAAGGAACCATATGAATTCACAAACATTTAATGGGCTAAATCTCGACCTCTTTAACCCCTGGACACACACACACACACACATTAAGTGAATTTCCCTCAGATCTCAATGGGGTCTCAAAGGCAAAGTGGCAACATTAGATAATTGTCTCATTCCTGGCAGTGACTTGCTATGTGTGTGTGTGCTGTATATGTGCAGGGGTTCTGGAAGAAATTAGGAGACTTTTCCGCCTCAATATGTTCAAAATGAATGAAGCGACCTGTGTGAAAAGCCAGGTTTTAATCAGTGAGACTGGTGTTAAGTTTCACATACTTTTCATTAATTGCAGTCTGGAGGGTTTTAGGGATTTGGTCTCTGTGTGTGATTGAGATGTTCAGTCAGTCTTTTAAGGAGAGGAAAAATTCTTAGGTAGTATCAAAACCTCAAGAGACTAACTGTTGATTGTTAGAATGATGACATGTTTAAATTATACAATAGTAGATTGAAATTTATCCTGAAAAATAAAACCCTGATCAATGAATCCCATACAAACAACTAATGGAGCCAAACCCAAAGCAATATCCACTGGCGTCTAAATAATGTCATGATGTTAAGTCAGTTGCTCTAATACCTCATGTGAGCATTTACAGACACAACAACACAGCAGCATAACGCAGTTATGCATTGCATGCATTTGGAACCATGTACTGGTTTGGGATAATTCTTACAAAAGAATCAAACTGTAACAATTATTATAGATTAACAACGTGGCAAACTGTCTTGGATGAAACTCATGGAATGTGTTGATCAGTTCACTGTGTGTTGTGACTGTCTGATCTGTATAATTGCAAGTTGAAATCACTATAGTGAAACCAATATTTGATACTTTTTATGGCTGGCATTTTTCTGCTTTAGCCATTTAATGTATTTACATTTGTATGTACATGTAATTTCATCTCTAAATCCATATTATTTGTCATTGTCAGTGGCGGAGTCTGATATTACCATGCTGAACTCAAACTGTGTCCACACACACAAGGCATATACAGGAAATATGGATGCACATGCCAGAAGACATTTGGAAGACAAAAACCAGTGGGATGACCTGAGGAAGGATAAGTGAAGGAAAGGCATAGAAAGATGCAGACTGTGTTCACCACAGCTTTTTGGATAATGGATCATCTTATTGGGGTTTTCTACAAACCATTTGATTTGTATTCAAACAGATAAAACAGGGTATTTCCTGTCCACTTAAATCTGGACACGCTTTGGACAGAAGTGAAGTGGACAATGTCAACAACAGCTTTTCTAAATGATTATCAGCAGTATCAGCAATACTACACAGGATCTACAGAGTAATTAGCAACTGAATTCTTTCACTGAAAACATCTAAAAAAAAAGTATGGATATAATAATTCAAGCGTACAATAAATAAAGAGGTAAACAAGTAAAATAACATTACATTTTATATACTGACAACAGTTTATAATCAGAAAGCTTTGTATTCCATGGCAATATCCAGTTTAGGTCAAATATTGTTAGCAATACTACCTTGGCCATAAATTGATATTTCAACAAGCTGGTAGAGCATGTTTTTAAAAAACATTAGCAGAAATTTGTCAGACTTATTTTCTGATCAGTCCCACTGAAATTGCATCAACAAATTCTTATTACCTTAGAAAATTTGACCATTAAAGCAATTTTTCTGCTGTTAATTTGGAAGTCACCTGAAAAAGCCTGGTTTAAAAAACTGCAAGGGAATATTTAAAATTAAAGCTGAAAGCAGTGATGATCAGTCCCTCGCACCTAAATGCACGCCAGAGCGCGCCACAGTAGAAGTGCTGTTATTGCAGAGCAACACGATACAACAATACATGGACCAGAAGGCAACTAACACAGATATATATTTTCATGAATATTGGACATTGCATTTAGGAAATAACTATCACTTCCTGTGTCCACTATATGGTGCTAGAAAACACACACTAAATATACATTATGTTGCAGCATATCAAATGTTGACACACTAAATCAAGGGAAGTTTGTAACATAAGACTTGCCTTCTGTTGCCACTAGGTGGTGCTACACAAGTGGGTCTTAATGCAGCAATACATTTAGTGGAGGTCGCCTGACATGCAACATGTCAAATTCTAGTTTTCAGATCTTTAATGTTTTATTTGAATAATAAAGTTCTTATATAGTGCTTAATTAAGCAACACACACAAAGCAAACCTGGCGTGAAGAGGTATTCTAGCATGAGTACTGGGCAGCATAAGGAGAAAAAAATGCCATGTGCACTGCACTTGATGGATACTGAAGGTGACAGGAAACATACACAACTGGACAAAGAGTGGGAGGAATGGGGGAAAGGGGAGGTCAATAAGGGCCCATAGTTCACTTATGCCCTGGGGCCCCTTGGCATGTTAATCCAGCCAGTGGTAGGTGACATGTTGAATGATTAATCAATGATCAAATAAGGTTCAGTCTTGAAAAAATATGTGGAATACGATGAATAGAAATGGAATGGAACCCTGCTGTTTGTGAGAAGTACAGCCTTGACCATGAATGCAGAAATGAGAAATATGTGTTCAAAAATGACGTCAAGTTTAAGAAGCATATTTGTACAAGTGGGGGAATATGCTGTATATTTATTTTATATTGCATTTATATAATTTTATATTTATTCTCATTTAAGCATTTTATTTTAATTGAAGTCTCTATATTTGACCATTTCCTGAAATCCCTGCTTTTTGTATTTTATGGTATTGTTTTTTTATGTGCACCTAAAGAGTACGGTCTTGACCTGCTCGATGTGAAAAGTGCCTTGAGATGACTTCTGTTGTGATATGGCGCTATATAAATAAAGATTGATTGATTGATTGATTGATTGACCTGTAAATCACCTTGTAACTCTGGCTTTGAAAGGTGCCAAATAAAGTTCACTTATTTAGTTACATTTGTTTTTCATTAAAATTGCCTTATTTTTTCTTCAGTTTCTTCTCAAGTTACACTATTTTTGAAGGACAAAAGTTGAATGGATTAAATTGAACTATATGAAGTAGGAGAGTGAGAATGAAGGGGACCATTTTGAATGATATGACTGTGCCACTGTATTTACAATTGCACAATGAGCTCTATATTTTACTGGAAAGAAGTTACATGACAAAATCTTAAAATATGGTGGTATTTTGGTGCCCTCTAGTGGTCAGCCACGGAACGTGTTTTGTAACACATGGAGTAATTCATGTAATGTATAAACTAGAAAAGAATTTTACATAGTCCCTTATATATAAACAAATGCAGTAGCCCAGGATTAAATGTTAGCTTTGTGAAATGTATTGTTTCACATTTATGTAAAAAGGGGTGGACAAAACATTAAAAACACCACCGTCCAAAAAACCATAAATCAACAGTAACACAGTTTCCAAAATTGACCACTCTGGGCTTCTGGATTTTCAGAAAGGAAATAAATTATTGCATTGTTATTTTATTGGACTTCACTCAGAGTACATAGCTATGTAAAGGTGCGGCTAGTGTTTCTCTCCATCTTTTTTTCTCACCTCTTCCTAGAAACCGTCACTTACAGCATGTGACATTAAGACAATAACAGAAAACACTTCTGCATCATAAAAAAATAAAAATAACATAACAGGCATGACGTCACTTGCAATTGCTTGATACATTCAACGTGGTAACAGGACATAGAGTAAAAGTAATAATAATAAATAAATAAATTCTTGGAGCATACTCACTGTCTGTGCACATTTTTTTATCGTTTATAAGTTGGATAGACTTTAAGTACTTTATAAAGTCAGTCATGAAAAGTACAAACGATGGGCGAGGCCTCGAGAACTTGGATTTATGGATGTGAAATTTTCCCAATAAAAAATTGACAGTCCATTGCAGTCATGGATTGTTCTGACTGATGTGACGTTTTTTCAATCCAACGTTACAGTCTACGTAGTTTTGCCCATTTCTGCGTGATGACGTGCATAGCTTACGTACAACACATGTAACCCACAGTTACGTAGCTCGACTGTGCTGCACGTTGACATTGAGAGAGTAACCTGACAGAGAAACACTTCTCAGCTGACTCTAACAGGCAAGTTATTCCCTTGTTTGTTGTTTTTTTACGCTCTGCTGTGGCTTATGTGATTAGACAGAAACTAGGAGAGCCGTACTCAATGCATTTTAAATGAGGTATGTTAACAACATTAAAACGGAAAGAGACAGTCAACGTAGCAGCTAACGTTAGCATAGCTGCTGCTAGGAGCTAAGTTACTTAGCTTAGCCGGTTAATCATCTGACTGAATTGCAGTTTTGTTTCACTGTATTCTACTTATTCCGTTTGAGTCGTTTACCAAATCGGAGAGATGAGGATGATTTAGGGGTCTGTGTTGGCCAGGTGTAGCTGTCCGGAAGCATTGACGCTGATCGTGAGGTTAACCAAGGATAACTTCAGGCATGATAAAATGTCAGCCTGTTCAGACAGTTAGCCGACCGACATCAATATTTTAGGTTTATGTTAACCATGTAAAAATAAACGTAACTACACATTTACCATAACGTTAGCCACCCTCTCGCTGGGTTACTTAACGTTATGATGTTACTCAGTGTCCTGACGTTTGTTTTTTGCGTTGTGTAACTATTATTACAAGAAGCACCTTGAAGGGCTTCTGTCTTAGGAAGGAGTCATACAAACCTTCAAACGGACACCTCCGCTAAGATAAGAGGATTGTGTTACAGTAAACCAGAAATAAGAAAATGTTCTCTCGATTTTAGCTCTCACAGTAATTAAGTACATGTACTCAAGTACCATATTTAAGTACAATGTTGAGGTACTTGTACTTTACTGGAGTATTTCCATATGATGCTCCTTCATATTTCCACTTTATTACATTTCAGAGGGAAATGCTGTACTTCCCTCTCCACAACATTTATTTGACAGCTTTAGTTACTTTTCAGATGAAGGTTTGACACAATGGATAATATGATAAACTCTTAAAATACAACACATTGTTAAAGATGAAACCAGTGGTTTCCAACATTTTTGGCTTTTGAAGTCTTACAAAAAGCAGTGTGTAGTCGGGGTCACATTTCACATGTCTATGAGTTGTTAACAGCTCCACCAAATAGTGATTTTTCCTTCTAAACTTCTTACATGCTTTCATTTCAATAAATGTTCAAATGATCCAATATTTCACCAAAAATCAAAGCTTGGAGAAAAAATCCGAAAACAGATTTGTGTATCAGAACTTTGTTTTTTCTTCTTTCCTCTCCCATCAATCATCTCACGACCCCTCAGATTTATCTGCTGACCCTTTGGAGGGACCCGACCCCTAGGTTGGGAACCACTGGACTAAACTAGCTAACTGTATATAAAGTAGTGTAAACTAGCTCCACCTCCAGCAGCTACAACAGTAACATGCTGCTCTAACACTGATGCTTCAGTATTAAATGGTAATTGGTAAATGGACTGTACTTGTATAGCACCTTTCTAGTCTTTCAACCACTCAAAGTGCTTTTTACTCTGCGAGTCACATTTACCCATTCACACACATTCAAACTAATTAATAATTTAATGATGTCATATATAATAATATATCAGTCAGATGTTCTTAATACTTCTTCCGCCACAGCACGTCTGTCAGGGAGATAATTATTTATATAAAGCATTTCCCTATCTGCTTCTATGGATGTCATATCAAAGGCTGGGCATTGTTTAGGAATGCCAAACTAGTATTTGTTGCGCAGAGATTTTCTGTTTTTATGGTCACTCGGTGAAATTTTCAAAATTATCACCAGCTTACTGTCACAACGTGTTGCCTGTCTTAATACCTAGTGTTTGTTTGTTTCCACATCAGACAGGGCAGGATGGGAGCCTCCATGTCCACACCTGCAACTCCTACAGTCAGAGCAGAGGCGATGATGGCCGCCCCTCCTCAGGGCTGCCCCATGCACCAAGAAGCCCAGCCTGTCAAAGGTGCTGTGAGGGAATGCAGGGATTATTAATAAATGATACTATTTATGATCATGAATGTTATAATTGTGTCGACATATTTTAATTTGTGTGTCTGTCTCTGCTATTTTTGTAGTGTCTCCACCTTCAGAGTGTCCCATGCATCAAGCGCAGCCAGTCAAAGGTAGGTGTATAAATTTTAAGGTCAAATTGATTATTTCTGACATGCAAATGATTAATTATTTAGTACTCCTTTAGCAAATACATTTCCTGGAATCACTCACAGATCAGAACATACAGACAAAGTAGATTATGTTAATTTTGTAGCCTAAAACATTTGATATTCCCAGTGCTGTATTTGACTAGAATGGTGTAATCCATAGTAGGTTATCTATATGGTTTTTGCTACTGCCTCCTGATTTTTATTCATTTTTTCACAATTACACTGTGACAAATTCCTCTGCTTTCTTAAGGTGGTATTACTGAAATTGTAACTGAGTTATAGCTTGGCACTGGCTGGGTTTTACAGATTGTGATGATGACATCACAATGCCTCAATCAGGTGCTCTTGTCTCCTGTAGTGTCTCCTCCATCAGAGTGTCCGATGCATAAAGCAGAAGCAGGCCCAGCCCACCAAGACCGGGCCTATGAGTTTGTTGAGTGCCCCATGAAAGCTGCAGCAGGCGTGAATAATGACATCGATCCTGCAAATATGGTACATGCACTGCCTTTACTGTGGGAAAAGAGTGTGTAGAGTGGATGGGAACGGGAGTAAGAGCCAAGGAGGAGTGAATAAACGTGCAATTGTCATGTCTAAAGCCCACTTTGGACAAAATTACAATTCACAAGTAGCAAACAATATGACACCTTAGATAATGTGGATGATGTTTGTTGTCCTTGATTTGAAAGCATGTATCTAAGTCAAGATATAATAATGCCTGTTAGTGAAAGTGTTGTCTTCTGAATTACTTCTATAAATCTGGTGTTGATGTAATCATAAAACACGGTGTGCAGTGATGGCTTTGATGGTGATTGTGTCATTGAACTTGTGTCTTTTCTCCCTGTATGTGTCCAGATGCCTCCTCCTAACCAAGTGCCAGCTCCAGACCAGCCCTTTGCCCTGTCCGTTACCAGAGAGGAGTCCACCATTCCTCGCCATGGCACAGAAAAGCACTGGGTTTACCCATCTGAGCAGATGTTCTGGAACGCCATGCTGCGGAAGGGGTCAGTTCACTCTGCGTGGCTTCCTTATGTCAGGTCATCATGAGATGTGTGCAGGAATGTAGCAGAGATGTTTTGGGATTCTCCATTGTGTAACGTCCCCTTTATAACCTTTAATTCTAGCCACATTCTAATTCTAGAGGGGAAAACATGTAGTGTTAGCCTGCCAGCCTACATATCCAGTCATATCTAAATACATGTTACTGTAATGTCAGATAGATCACCAGAGAGAAGTATACATTCAAGATCATGGTCACTAGAAATCAAATACATTTGAGTCTGTTTGTGGTATAACACGGGAAACAAAAGAAATGCATCACGTTTTTGTCAATTATTTTGAAAAATGTAAACATTAAATGGTAGCTCAAAGGCCAAAACTTTTACTGTAAGAATTAAAACACTAGGATATGGTCAAAAAGAAGAATAAGGGCTGAAATATTCTTCACACAAGTATGTTACATGTGTTATGCAAGATCAATTTCACACTTGGTTGAGTTCTGGAGTGTGTCAACTGAAAGTTTGTAATGCATCGCAATCGAGAGATGCAGTCTGAGTATTGCAGTTAGAGGCGCTATAACATATTGCTCCTCAGTTTGATGAAGCTTTAGTTGAACCTCAGCTCTTCATTCAGACAGGAATTCTCCATCCTTCCTCTGTGAGTAATTCAGAGGTTGCACATTGCATCTCCTGTGTTTTCTTTTTTCTTTCCTCTGTGCATTAAAGTAAAACTATACTATTCTACTCAGTCATGTTAACACTGATGCAAACCCAGCATTTTCTGCTTTCCTGCTTCATGGTAAAAGCTTTTAAATGACTAAATAATGGGAGACTTTTATTTTGAAGAATTTACAGGAAATGAAAAGTGTTTGTCACCGAATTAGCAGAGTTGTTAGGTGGGCTGTGTAGACAGCTGTATTGATTAAACATTGAAGTGTACTGTTCTGTCAGACGCGCGTGACACAGACGACTGAAAAATGTGGCTGAGACGCTTTCAGTGTAGACGTGGTGTAAGAGTGAATGTTGCGTATGTTCACCAGGGTCATGCGTATGTGCTGGTGGGGGCCAGTTGTTGCTGTTTGCGTACTTGCGTGGAAAATGTTTGAGACCTAATAAACATTTTGTAAGTAATGCTGCATTGTTTTAACAAACTGGCATATTTGCAAATATAAAGTAAATGTTAAAAAATGGCTAATTAAGACAAGTGCAGCATATTTATAATGAACTTAAATTGACCTGAGTTAAATGACCACTCTTAGTGTGCAGCTCTACGTTGTCTTGGAGGTTCATTCATCAGTGGTGAGTGGTTGCTGAGGCATTACACAACAGGCCCAACAAACTGACTGATACACACGTTAACCTGAGTAGCATGGTTTAAGGGGCTGGTGTACTACTTCAGAACAGCTTTTTGGATGGTCGGTTAGCTTCAGAGCCCCCTTCCCCCCACACCTTTGCGACAGCAGATTGGGTGGGGGTGTGAAGGGCCATTTCTGTTTGTTCTGTTCTGTTTTCCAACACCAATGAGCCATTCACACCCACTTCACACAGTGATTGGTCAGGTTTGCAACAGTGAGAAAGGATTTGATCTATTTCTAGCTTTCCTTTTTCATTCATGACGAAATATGCGCTGTTATGCCTGTATTTAAAGGATATCACATCTCCTGGCTGTACTGGGGGAACTATCACACTTTAAATATATGTTCTTCATGTTAAGACATAAACCTAATTAACAATATTATGCTCATTCTACAGTAATTATTTTGTTCACAGGATGTACCGAACTAAAGAGTGTTGCATTCAAAACCAAATTTCCTTTAAGTAGACGGGCCCAGTCAAAATCTCTCCCCATCTTGTTGTTTAGTTTTCTGTCTAATATACCATCAACATTTCAGTTAAGTGTTTTGTTGTCCCACAACTAAGTTCTCCTGTAATCTGAACTTAACCTAACTCTTAACAGGTGATGTTGATCCTTGGTTCCTGTCTCTGTAGATCACACAATCCCTCAGAATAAAAGTCGTTAAGTGTCTGCCTTACTGTCTGTCTGAGGCTGCCTCTTAAAAAAGTCAGATATCCTGGCATTTCTATGACTACATAGTCCTGTTCTTGGAATGACAGTACTGTACTTTTTTAAAAATATGACTCTTTCGTCCTGTGTTGCAGGTGGCGCTGGCGTGATGATGACCTTGCTGCTCCAGATATGACCAACATCATTAAAATCCATAACAAGAACAATGAGCAGGCCTGGCAAGAGATACTGAAATGGGAGGCCCTGCATGCAGAGTGGGTCATGAAAACAACCATAAAATAAAAAACGACATCAAACATATTACATATTCTATATGTACTGTATATGATCCGCCTGTTCATCAGTGTGTTAACAGTTACTTGATGTGTATTTTATTTTGTGTTTTCCTCCAGTGAATGTCCATGTGGTCCAACCTTGAAGAGGTTTGGTGGTAAAGCCAAAGAGTACTCACCGAGGGCTCGCATCCGCCACTGGATGGGGTGAGCTGTCACATTATCTGTCTTAATTTTAGTCCACAACTGAGATGTCAACATCAGTGCAGTGCATTGATGTTATATCTATGTGCCATGTTTTTTTTCTTTCCAGAAGAATACCTTTAAGCTTGTAGTTGTATTATTGGATCAAAAATATGATCCAAAATATGAAAAAGACAGACCTGAAGTCCATCATGTTCCTCACAGTGGAGAGACAGCTGTTCTATGTTACATAAATATCAGAACCAGCTGATGCTTTTCTTTTACTGAAACCCAAAAGACCCTACCTCTCAATCAAGCTATAGTCCCCTATCTCTAATCAACACAGACACAAAAATCATTAGCAAAGCCCTAGCATCACGAATCGAAACAGACATTCATGTAATGACCTATGCAGACTATTTAACTTAAACCGCTACACATCTCACACAAACTCACCAACAGCCATAGTCTCAGTGGATGCAGAAAAGGCATTTGATAAATTAAAGGAAAGGAATTCAAACAAAAAATGCACACCATAAGATCAGTCTTTATGCAGACGACATTCTACTATACCTACAAAATCCCTCTTCTTCATTGCCTGAAACCATCCACCTCATAAACACTTTTTCTAAAATCTCAGACTACAATGTTGAATGGTCTAAATCTACCATTCTCCCACTCAGCCCTAATAACTGGGATGTGGCAGTCCAAACACCACCTCTTTCTCTGTGCACTGGTGATATCACATATTTAGGAGTCAACATTTCTCCTAGGCTGTCAGTTAGTCAATCTCAACTTCAGCCCACTTCTCAAAACAGTAGAAGACAACCTTCAATGTTGGATGAATCTACAGATATCCCTTAAGGCAGAACTGCAACAATCAAAATGACCACACTACCCATGATAAACTACCTATTCTCAATGATCCCCATCCAGCCCCCACCTCCTGGTTCAAATTGCTAGACTCCATCATCTCAAAATACTACTGGAAAAACAAGACACCCAGAACCCAACTAGCCACTTTACAAAAATCCAAAACCCAAGGAGGTCTGGAAGCACCAAACTTTCTCCGTTACTTTATTGCCCATCAACTCCAATGTATTCTCAAATGGACCAACCCCAATCAATCCGACAACTCCTGGACAGGCACAGAACAAACATTATGTAAAGAAATCCATATTTCAGACTTACCAAGGTGCTCCATCACACACCATGTTTGTTTCAAAAACCCTACCATAGCTACAACTCTGATAGGAGTGGAAATTTCACCAAATAACTAACACCACCATCTCATCTACCAAACACACTCCCATCTGGAACAACCCTGACTTCTTAATCAACAACAAAACACTTAACTTTTCATCAGTAAAGGTATCACAAACCTCAAACATATCTTTCATAATAACACTCTGGTCTCATTTCCTCATTTGCTCAAGAAGTATGACATCTGCGAAAGCATTTTCTCTAAATCCACCAACACAAACATCCAACTCATACAATACAAGATTATTTGTAGAGTACACGACACAGGGAAAAAGGATGTTTTAAAATGGGCTATATAGACTATATATAGAAATTCTGCACTGCAGACAAAACACCACAGACAGCTACATACATGTCACATGGGACTGCACACCAATTAAACTATTCTGGCAGAACATCACTGACAACCTCTCTCTTCTTGAGCTGCCACATCCCACTATCTGCTCCACTCTGCTTACTAGGAGACATATCTAATATCACTCTAAACAACACATCCATTAGAATACTCTCCATAGCTCTAATCATCACCAAGAAAACTATCCTCATGAACTGGAAATCAAGGAACACAATCAATACTACGCTACTAATTGAATCTACTAATTGAATACATATCAATGGAAAAATGATCTGCCTCATTCATCAATACATTAAATTCTTGAATCCTGCACAGATTTCAGTCATCAGCTCTTTATGCCTGTCAACCATCCACAACAAACATGCACACTGTCACTTACACACTCATAACTGCCATTACACATACACCGTGATCCCTACAAATTTTTAATTGGACATACACTTCCACACACACAGGCATCACACACATTCAGTCAACAAACATACACACATTCAGACCCCCCACCCCCACCTTTCCCCCCTCCCTCTAATCTATTCCTCCCTTCCCCTTTTTTTCTTTTTGTCTCGCTTTTCTCTTCCTTTTCTTTCTTGCTGTAATTTTAGCATCTACTTGCAGAGCCATGGAATTTAACATAACTATACATACCTACTCGCCATATATTGAATGTTGCTTTTGCTTTGTTTTATTTTTATTTGTTCATTCTAATTGAGACTCTCTGCTTCCCAATTCTGCTTTCCCTTGGTGTTTAGATTCTTTTTATTATTATAATTTATGCAGTTATCGTGGGGCTGATGATTGTTGTTATTATTGTTTACATTTATCAATTTGATTAATTAATCAATATTCAATTTGTTTTACTTTTAGTTTTGCATTGCATCCTCCAATCCAAATATTGTTCGGTAACTCATTATTATAATGATTTGTGGTATGAGGATGGTGTTAACGACGAAGATGTTTATTATGTTGATCATTTTGATGGCAATTATCGTTATTATACTATTAAATTATTGCTATTATTATACTATTATATATGAGAATGAGGAGGATGTTTATGCTGAATTATTATTATTATTATTATTATAATTATTATTATTATTATTATTATTATTATTATTATTATTATTATTATTATTATTGTTGTAGTGATAGAGCAATGACAGCAAGGAAGGGAGAGGAGCAGAGAAAGGGGAGTACAGACAGACAAGCAAACAAACTATAAAAAGAAGTGGTTGGATAGAAGTGGAGAAGGAAAAAAATAAAATCATCTTGACTCATCCTGGTTTCACCCTGGCGCCTCTTTGTCCCTGGGACCCAACCAGAGATCCCCCCCAACAACACTGCAGACCCCCCCCCCCTTTTTTCTCATTTCTTTTGTTGTCTCTGCTCTCTATCTTCTATATCCTTACGCACTAACAAACATAACACCTAACCACACTAACACACACACACCACACGTGCATCTAGTATTAAGATTAAGCAAACATTTTATTGATGTACATTTTTTATTATGTTGCTTATGTTGTTTTGTTTGGGTTACTGTCTGGTTCTTTTTATTTTGTGCGGTCCCGTATTATATGTGTTTAGCTGTCAATAACTTATCCTGCACTCAATTTGTGTTAATCACATACAGTATCTTGCACCAAATAAAGGAAGAAAAAAGAACCAGCTTGTGCCACCATCAAACAGACTGAGCAGAAGAAGCCAAATGAAATCAGGATGTTAATTTCAGCCTTTACCCCTCATGTCCACTGAATGCTGCTGTGTTACATTTGCAACTTGTTCAGGCAGTCTTTTCTTCAGCAGCCACATTTCCAATATAACTTACACATGTCCCACTAACATTTTGTCTGTATTACAAGCAAACTTTACTCATTTGAATCACTGTACTACAGCACGGTATCTTATCTTTATTTCATATCTGTTACTCCTGGAAATTGTGTAGTAGCACAAGGAAAACTATAGAGTTCCTTCTTCTGCTTCAGATTCTGGTTGAGAACTGAAATGAACAAACCCAAAGAAATATTTTGGCATATGTCCATACAAGATTCAACATTGTACTAGGTAAGATTGTTGGGCAAGAAGTTGAGCTAAAGTACAGCCCAGTAATTAACCTAAAACACAAAGAATGCAGAGAATGGTCCCATTCCAAATGTTGGATTAGACACACCTCTGCCCATAGAGGAAGTTATGAAAAAGGTGAAATCTCAAGTGTCTCCTAAACAGCAACGTTGGATCTCCTGTTTCTCTACTAGTTTATTTGGAGAAAGTGTTGTTGTCTGTTGAGGTTTGTCTTGTTCTTGTTGAAATCATAATTCAACAAATTAATGTGTCCGATCCCTCTCTGCAGCTACGAGCTGCCTTTTGACCGCCATGACTGGATCATCGACCGCTGTGGGAAGGAGGTGCGCTACGTCATTGACTACTACGATGGTGAAATCAACAAGGACACCTACCAGTTCTCCATCCTGGATGTACGCCCCGCCTTCGACTCTTTAGACGCTGTGTGGGATCGCATGAAGGTGGCCTGGTGGCGCTGGACCTCCTAAAGGAGTCATGCACACACCCATAGGTCACTGTGTGAACTTCAAACACATGCAGGAAGTGTGAAACCGGCGTTCCTCATTTCAGCTCTTTGCCAGATGTGTGGTGCTGTGTGAAGAAACTATAAACAGACTCATGAAGAAAAACAATGTTTTAGCCGAACCTCTCTGTTAGGCTGAAACAAGTTTTATCTGCTAATCATAATGATTTCAGTGGGAAATGTAATTAATTTTGGTTTTAAATTGCAGTTCACAGGTCTTTTGAACAGCACGTGCTTCTGAGCTAGTGGAGGTTTGTCTAACAGGTCACCTCTTACTCAAACTGCCTCTGGAAATCTGTTCAACTGCCTTTAATCTGCTTTCACTGCAATTACAACAATAGGAACAGCTTACTCACCTAAAGGGACATTCCACCAATTTTACACATAAAGTTCAGTTAACTTGTCACTTGAGTACTGCTCAGCCTTCCAAAACAGTCGTATAATGTCTTCTGTGGCTCTGAAGGAGATTTGTCAAGTCTGAGAAAATTACCCCTAATGATGTCATAGTGATGCAGTCAGGGTTATCTCAGCTTGGGCTTGGGGATGACAAGTGTTTGAAAATGTGGGGATTTACCAGGCAGTGAGGGTGTAGTAAAGGATGCTGTCGAGTTGTATTATGGGAAATGTAGGATCCAATGTTTTTAGAGCTTGATCCATACTAGTGATGACAGTAAAGCATTTGATTAAAATAGTTGTTCTTCTGGAATTACTATATGATTACAGAGAGGCTTTAAGTATTTCATTGTTGGTGATATCAGACAAATGTATACATTTTTTTAGATTAATATAGGCTTTTTTCCTTTATTTGACAGTGTTAGTAAATGCAGGGGAGAGGTCCCAGCCAGAATGAAATCAGAGATGATGTTATACATTATAACTAGGTCACTGGATACCCCCTTTAAAACATTACTACTACTAGTACTCTTCTGATTTAGCATTGCACTCCTATATGAGGCTCATGATGAACGGTTTTTTAAAAAAGGATTAAAATCAATGCATCAGAATCAGAGATATCAAGTGACATCTTTTGAGGCAGTTTCTCAGATTTCACACAGGTCCCTCTGGAGCCACAAAAGGCTTAATGCTACTTTTTTCACATAACGCCTGGAAACACGCTGATGTGGAAAATTGCAGGAGTTCCCTTTTAAGTGACAACTTTATCTGCAATATTTTCTGTTTGATATAAATGCTGTATACATTAACTTTGGCAAAGCCCATCTTTTATCATTATGACTCCAGCAGCAGTTTGAGTTAAGTACAGTAAGTTTGGTTCTCTTCACCGCAGTGACATGGCCTGCTGACTGCTTCATTTTTCACTTTCATGAGTCTGTCTTCTCTCTGCTTTTGTACAGTGTATCTGCTATGACTGTATAGATGTAAGTACCACTGTAGTTCCATCCTGTCAGTCATTCATGGAAACAAAGTGGTTACTGTCTGTTTTGCCAGCATCATCATTGGTGAGATGGATTTGACAAATGAAGAGGGCCACTGTAGTGGGTTAGTGGGGTGTTAGTCTAGTCTGTTGGATAGGCTTACAGGATATATAATTATATTTTTTTAAAAGGACCAGGATGGATATCAGTCTTGCTATTGAGCCCTATAACTCTCCCTTTTCCTCTTCCCTTCTTGTTGTGGTTAGTTTGCCCTGATGTGTCTTCAGTTTGACATCAGGTGCAGATGACAGTTGATTGTTGGCAAGTTAAATTGAAAGTCACATGACAAGTTCATATACTGTATTACCATGTTCTTGCAGCATACTTCATATTCTTTATTCCACATTTCATAGAAAAGGATAAAAGTTCTCAACTAACTCAGTTTAACTAAAAAAAAAATCAGATAATCACATTTGCTTGGGTATAAATCACCATTTGGTCTTGCATCGTTTATGATATTCACTGTGTAACATTTAGGCTACCAATTCTGGTATATACATATTTTTTGCGCTGATATTCAGGCTTTTATTTATTGTTTTAATGACTGTAGATTTCTGGGAAGAAAATCTTGATGTTTCTGTTCCTAGACAAAGTGTTATCTAAAAATGATTTTACTAGCTCTGGTGGTCTGCTAAACTGTTAATAAAGCTGGTCCTTCCACCTCTGAATAATACTTGCCTTTCTCTGCAGTGTTTTCATCATCAATCATCATCAATGGCAGCCCCCACTCTTCTGCTTTCAGGCTTTCCAGCAGATGTTGGGACCTGGCTGCAGGGATTTGTATGGATGTTGGGTGATAAAGTGGCTCACAGTCAGTGTTCCACTTCATTCCAAAGGTGTTGAGGTCGCGGCCCTGTGCTGGCCAGTCAACATTTCCACACCAAAATGGGAAAGCATTTCTTTATGGGGCTGGCGTGCACGGGGGTGATGTCATGTTCAAACAGGAAGGAGACAAACTTTAGAGACCAAACTAGGAAAAACAGCCGAAGGCTTCCACTGTCCATATAGTGTTCTTTAGCACCATCTGCCGGACATAATGAAACATTGCAGTTTGTTACAATAACACTATGAATATTTCAGTATTTTGTGTTAGCTGTATATGATGGTTCGATAGGTGTGTTTCATAATAGTAGCTCAGAAAAGCAGAGTTTATTGTTAAAAGATAATCTCGAATGATGAATCTGATTAAACCTTCAAAAAGCTGACTAAGCTAATGTGAGCAGACTATGTCAAGTCTAGTTTAGGAACTGCTTGTTTTTGACTTTGAAACACACCTTAGACATCAAGCACAGACTACATCAATTCACAATATAGGAAACTGACATGTTAAGATAAAACTGTGTTTACAGCCACAGAACATTAAATAATACAGAGAGTAAAACATTACAAAACCACTGCCATAAACTAAATGGGCTGCATTTATGTAGCACCTTTCTAGTCTACTGACCACTTAAAGTGCTCTACACTACCATGCCAACATTCACCCATTGATGCTAAAGGCTGCCATGCAAGATGCCAACCTGCTCATCTGGAGGAGTCTAATAATTCACACACACACTCACACACTGATGGCACAGCCTCGGGGAGCAGTTTTGGGTTCAGTATCTTGCCCAAGGACACTGTGACACGTGGACCGGAGGAGCCGGGGATCTTCTTATTAGTGGATGACCCGCTCTACCTCCTGAGCCACAGCTGCCCAAAGTTAAGCCAGACAAGCAAGAGAAAACACATAAGCAGCATCCTTTTGACCACTAGGGAGCTCAGACTGTGACACAAGTAGAAATTGACTTGTTATCATGTAATCTTGAGTTCAACTCCTGTGTGAGTAATGTGGTAGTCTTTGTATCATAAAGGCTAAACTTTAATGCACATGTGCAAGAGGCAACATGACATTAAGGAACAGTAAACATAAATATCAAATAGGTAATAGTAGAGTAAATACCAACAGATGTGCTGTCTACTGCTCCAGTATTTCTTGGTGTCTGTTTCATTTCTTTCATTTTATTTATATGTCATTTAAAATGAGAGCAAGCCATAAAGATGCTACATTCACAATATGGCTAAAGCCATGGTTCAAAGCTGTGATCTTAATTGAAATTATTACTTAAAGCCTAAAGCTGGAAAAAAAACAAAACAGTCAGTGCATTTAGAAGCACATATTTTATTGTAAGTGAGGTCTGACTTATTTAAGTCTGCTTAATCAAACAGTTTTATGAAAATAAGCCTGATTTACTTAAGTAAGTCTGACCTAACTGGTATCTTTGCTTAGAGGTCCACTCCAAACATGTTTAAAGAGATATAAAAATACTCTGGTTTAAGTAAAGGTTCTATAAACTACTTAAAATCACATCTCTTTCACTTCCATTCCATTCTCAATGTATGTGCACTTGAGGCTTCAAGTTTCCACATCACACTTGTGAGTTGCATGACAATGGTTGGCATTCACCCAGTTGTGATGTCACAAATCACGCTCATAGGCACACATCTTAAACTGAGATTCAAGGTGAGCACAGAGACACTTTCCTCCTTCAACAGATGTGGAAACAAACTCGGCTTACATATCATTCTGCACAGAGAAGCTCAAACATCACAGTGAAAAAAGCTATTCAATTTTCTGAGTGTAGGGGGCTTTAATGAAACACTTAAAACACTTAAAATGGGCCACTTCTGTCATTTGGGCAAAGCATCCGTCTCATTTTTCAAGAGGGACTTGGGAATATTTTTTGACCTGGCACAGTCGATGGTTCTGTTTTCCGCCCTTCCACTGACTGATGAGTCAAAAAAAAAAAAAAAAACTGACCCACATGTGTGTTTTGTGCTATGTAGGCAATCTGGCTTGCAGGGGGTGGAGTCATGGCTGGAGTTGAGCATACAACAAAACAAAAATGAAAATTAATAACTGCAAGGCTGTACCAACACTCATAAGCTACTCTACACAGAATGGGGATGAAAGATATACTTTATGAATAAAAGATTATACTTTGCATTGCAGATGAGTATGGAAAAGGGGATAAGGTTACTATATCTGATCATTTTGACAGATATAAAGTCCTCTTCTTTTTTAATATCCAGTTTATTGTTACAGTGTTCAGTGGGATATGGTATCAGAAAAAGACACATTCTAGCAGCCTAAAAGATTAATGTTCACTCAGGTCATTTATTACAAATGATGCTATTGAGCACAGAGTAAGATTGTGGTGCTATGACTATTAGACAGTTATTCTTAGTTTGAATAAACAGAAGTAATTATTGACATACCCACCGCCATGTGCCCATGACATATACATTTAACAATGTCCTACAACAGCAAAATGAGACAAAGAAGTTCAAGAACACTCAGACACACTGAACTGATTGCTCTTTCCTGTTGAGGAGAGTCAACTCGGTACTCAAAAAAGGTTAAAAAATATTCCCAAGCCCTACTGCATTTTTCAGCCCTGTCGATGCAGTTTTGAAGCTGAACAGAAGAGGGAGGTGTTTCATTACAGTTGTAAGGGAACAACACAATAAAACGTCCCACATGAGCAAAAAAAGAGTACATTCTCTGCCATCTTGTTTAATGGCTCACATTAGTGAATACACTGTCTCCTGGATAAATATGACCAAGTCTGACTTTATTCACTTCACAGATCTGAAGGAACATTCCTCCTCCTCATCCTCTCTCTATAAAATTCTCACATGTTTAAGTGAAAACACTAAGTAATTCAGTTAACTCAATATCAGACACCAGCTTTGGATGATCAGTTCTTTCAATGCATTTGTCTGATATGAAGTGTGGTAATTTGTATTTTGAAAGAGCACTAGCACTGGAGAGGAACAAACTGCTGTGTCAGAAAAAAAACAGGAACTTACAGAGAAACACTTGTATTATGAGATGGAGTCTGTTAAGATTAACCATTAGGCATGACTAGGACATTATTCAGAGTGATGATGTCCTTCATGAAGTGTTTCCTAATCCTCCAGGGTGAGTCTCAGATATGCACCTACAATCAACAGTCAACTAGTCAGGAGCTCTTGATGAGCCATACGTACACATTAAAATATCATTATATAATACTCAAATTATTATATGCAACATATTGTGAACTGCTTTTTAAAAAGATTATTTGTTCTTTTTTTTATAAATCAGATGCTATAGATGTGGTATGTGTAGGTTTTATTCATTTTATCACATATGCTCAAGTCAAGGCACATTGTGAGCTACTGCATGTCTTTTTTATATCTAGTGGTTCAAGCGATTAATAATATTTCCTTTGTTAATATGAGAAATGGCCATATACTGTACGTGTTTGGATGTAGTGGGTTCTCCTTCACAGATGTATGTATGTGGAATTAGACTACTTATTGGTTTGGGTTCACTGTGTGTCAAAATAGTCTTTCCTGAGTGTTCTGAGTGTTTGTCGCTACATGTGTTTTCATGGACTTGTGAAATGTTATTAGTCTCAACCCCAGAACTGTTCCAATTAAGAGTCCCCATCTAGTCCATGTCTTATATGATAATAATAATACTAACTACTTTATTTAAATAGCACCTTTTAAAACAAAGTTAAACAAAGTTTTTTACAGTAAAAACAAGCAGTAAAAAGCAAATAAATTCCAGATCATAAAAATCAAGATAAAATAATCCCGAATAGTTACACAAATTACCATCAGTTAAGGAAAAAGCCAGAAGATAAAAATGAGTATTAAGATAGATTTAAAAGAATATATTAAGTTTGAGATTTCACAGCCTGAGCATGGAAGGCTTTAAAAACAAGTGTTAAAATCAATTCCAAAACTCACAGGCAACCAGTGAAGGGCAGCAAGGATCAGTGTGAGGTGGTCTCTTAGAATATATTAAAAGCCTGGCAGCAGCGTTTTGTATAAGTTGGAGTCTTTGGATGTTTCACCTGCTTAGACCCAAATAAAGTGTGTTGCAGTAGTCAAGTCAGGAGGATATAAAAGCATGGATGACATTTTCTAGATCTGCATTTTGACATTTGACAATGTTCCAAAGAGCTAATTGTGATGTCACAGACTGATTGGCTTTCTCAGTCTTCAGGTGCCCCCATAAATGTTCAATGGGGTTGAGGTCGGCTGACTGTGGAGGAAAGTCCATGACAGTTAGGACTCCTTGGTCTTCTTTGGTCTTCAAGTAGTTGTTGCAAAGCTTTGAGGTGTGTTTGGGGTCATTATCCTGCTGCAGTATGAATCCTCCACAAACATGCAAACCAGAGGGTACAGCATGTCTCTGAAGAATGGAGTGCTACTTCTCCTTGGTCAGGGTGGCGTCAATCCAGTGCAGGTATTCAACTCCAGAGTAGGCAAAACACCCTCAGACTTGAATATTCCCACCACCATGTTTTACTTTCGGTTTGATACACTGCGGCATCATTTTTTCTCCTGTTCCTCTCCTTCTGTTACTGCCATTAATCTCAAACTTGGATTAATCAGTAAATAGGACTTTTTTCCAGTTATCCACTGTGAAGTGCTGGTATTTCTTAGCCCACCCCAAGTGTTTGGCCTCGTTTCCCCTCCTGAGAAGTGGTTTAGAAACTACTGCTCGTCCTCTGAGACACTACAACACAGCTTTCTTTTGACAGCTTATTGGAGTCTTACGTTCTTTATTTAGCAAAGTTCGCATCTGTGATGAAGTTGCTTTCTATCTCTCAGGAAACTAATCTTGATGTATTGATCTTCTGATGATGTGGTCACTTTTGGTCTGTCTGATCGTGCTTTGGATACAACTGATCCAGTTTCTGTAAAGCGCTTTAGAGTTCCATGTACTGCCTTTAGAAACCTTTAGTATAGTCATGATTTGACGTTGAGAAAGCCGCTCTTTGCTTAGAATTACAGTTTGACTTCCGACACTTTCACTTAGTTCTGATGCCATGTTTTCCCACTATCACAATGCTGCATAGTAAGTAATAATCTGCTGGAAACTTGAGGCACAGCCATATTTATAATAGTCGAACACTGGCTACAAGTTGAGTTGAGTACTTGAACAAGCTTATGATGAGTAGATCAAACCCACCTGAGTATCATCTGAATGCTTCAATGGAAGCAATACAACTCAAGGAAATCTGACCTTTTGTACAAAGGAGTTAAGTTTGCTTAAATTATATTGCTGACCTAGAAATAGTGCAGAATCTTAACTGTTTCTTCTTCATTTTACATGTCATAACTTATTGTGTTTTTAAATGTTTCTGTATCCTCAAACTTTCCAATTATTTCCAGGTTTAGTTGAGGATCATGCGGGAGCCGATTTGTGTGGATTTGGGTTAGACAAGTATCCCAGCATACACTTCGCATCACCCAGTGGAGATGGCATAGAATTTGAGCCAGACTCATAACTGTTTGAGTTTTCATTCTGTTATTGTAAATTTGGTCTTTTTCGAAAAGTAACCATTAGATTTCAAATATGTGGTCACTTCATCAATTTAATGCCTATTTGAAAATTTGCTCTGACATTTTCTGAAATGTGAGGACCTACTGCTCCCAGCTAAGAAATGTAACCCCTCGTAAAGTAGAAAACAATTATTTTTATACTTTGGTTTTTGTACACAATAAAAACAATTAGGATATAACATGTTAAATAGTGAACATAAGAGGTGCTGATTGGCAGATTTTCTTAGCTGTTTCCCTGTTTGTTTGTTTTTAAGCTAAGTTAAGCTAACTGGCTGCTGGCTCCATATTTACCATTCAGATGTGAGAGTGAAAGCGAATAGACATACAGTATTTCCCAAAATGTCATTCCATTCTTCTAAGACAAGCAAATTGATACTACATGCCTTGGTGTACTTTTATAATGTATTAGCCTCTATCTATTACAGGCTTTTTAATCCTAACCATCTCTTTCACTGCCTGGAATTGTTTATTTCTTATGCCTCTGTCTAACCATGGATAATGGAAATTTTCATCCTCTTTAATATGACTTTTGACTGTTTACTTTGTCTAAACCTGCCTTCTTTATTTCTACTCCAGGTAGTTATTTTCTCTGTATCCTGAAATGCCATCTGACAACCTCAGAAAATATCAAATAAGCACCAACTCGACGCTCCCAGTTTAAAGTGCACATATGGCTGAATTGAATTTCTGATTAGCTGTGGGTTATTCATGTAGGTGGATGGAGTGGGAGCTGAAAACGCAGTGAGGGCGGTGAACACAACATGTCTTGTGGCTGCTGCATTGCATTCTGGTCTATTAAGGCTGCTGTCAGAAGAGAAGCTGGTCTCTCTGCCTCCTGACTGATGGGATTCCTGCCTGTATGATTGCTGAACGTCAGCGCAGAAGGAAAACATTGCTCTTTAAATCTAAAGGGGGCTGACATCTGACATTTACAGTCCATATTGGAGACAACATGATGTCTCAACATGACATCTCATTGGCTGTAATTGGCCAGTCATCCAAGGTATTGAGAACAAAACGGATCCTAGATGCATCATACGTCACTACAGTTGCTCTTTTGGGTGGATATTTCCTTTAAACACATGACTGTGTGGGTCGACCACAGAGCCATGCGTGTGTTGCCTGAAATAATATGTGCATGTTGATTTCCCATGTGTTCCAGGGAGGCCAGATAGCTGCACAGCACACAGCAGATGTCCAAACAGCCCCTGGCATTCTGTGTGAAAGTCAGGCATTTTATCATATCTGCTCTCCACAGTTCCCATTTCCATACCAAAGAAGGGCCTTTCTAGCACTGTGTCTGCCACTGGCCACCCGCTACCCCACCATAACCCAGCTCTGCCCACATGTCCGCTTTCTATCAGCGCCAGAAATCAACTTGTTAGAGAGGGAAGCTGCTCTGTTTGCTGTTTTACATCGACGGGGGCATGTTTGCAGGCTTATCAGGTAATCAGTGTGAACATGCAATCATTCACATGTCTGGTGGCGTGTTTGTGTGTTCTGCTTGAGCTATCATTTCATCTCTGTATCAATTCAAACCACGCTCAAATGGAAAGGCCTACATTTGCTTTCAGGTTAATCTGAGCCATTATGAATTTCACCCGCTTGTTTAAATAGAGCCATGAAAGCAAATCATGCAGCTGGTAAAATCTTGGAGCCACAGCAGTCAGGACAAATGGAGAGCAAAGCCAACACAGCAACCATCATTTGGAAAATAACAGAACATATATATGTAATGAATTACTAATAGGCAGAATGTGATGTATAGCTTTTATTGTCACATGCAACACAAAGCACAAAAATTTGGCTTCTTTGAGCTCTGATTCCAAATAGAGTACAAAATAAATATTTACAATTGTAAAAAAGGAGAGAGAAGAGAAAGATGAGAAAAACAAAATAAAAAATATAAAAATATACACTTTGAAATGAAAAAAACAATCAGTCCAAAATATGGCAATGGATCTTTAAACAAGCAATTAGAATATTGTGCAAAAAACAGGAGAAGCTGTTCAGTTGTAATAATATTGTTTTGCATTCACATGATCACAGTAACAATTTTATCACAATCTTAGGAAACAAGGCAAGCCAGAAATCCCTCAATATACAAAATAGCTGTTGCTGTCATTTCAATAAAAACATGATAGTGAGTGGTGGTGGTGTACTGGAGTGCATTATATTGAATGGTGTTCCTAATATTTCGTCAACTCCATTAACATACAGGAGGGGGGGGCAAAGTATTAGGAACACTTTTCAATATAATGTACTCCAGTACACCACCACCACCACCACCCACTATGACCTCAATGATAAACAGTAAGTAGAATCATCACCTTTCTGACAATGTCAACAAAAACTGACTGACTTTACAACAGAGCTGTTATATTGGCTTGCATTAGATTGCAGAGGTGTTCCTAATAAAGTGACTGGTAAGTGTCTATAACAGTACAGGGAGTGCTGGAGAAAAAAAAAAGAAATAAAGAAATAAAATTGCACAATGTAAAAAGATACATAATACACAAATTAAGGCAGAAACCAAGTTACATCATCTGGCAATGGCACAGCAATTCTATCAAGTTATCAACTTTATGTTGTTAGACTCTACATTCAAAAATAAGACCATACTTTCTGTAATAGGGACCAAGATCTTATGAGTCTCCCAGATTAATGAGGACATTTGAATGAGTACAGACATAAAATAAATGAGAAAATGACTCAACCTCAAACATTCCTGCTAATGTTAGGAAACATCACTTTCCAATGATGAAAGGAGTTGGGACACTGACTTTGAATAGAAGTAAGAACACTTCTGATATGAGCATTATTACAGGAATGTTCCTCAAGAACCTTTCCACCGATACGTTTTTAAAGAAATGAGACGTCCTTTCCTCTGTAGCGTCTCTCTGTGAAGTGACGTTCGTTGCTGATGACGGCGGCAGCTGATCACAGCTGGATCACCTGTCAGTCGGCTTTAACAGCTGTACAGACTTCTGATGGAGTTTGTGTCTGCACACATGTGCACTGTGCTAATACTAATAAAGGCTCACAGTTATCACTGCCAGCAGCTGTTTCTCTCTGCAGCCTGTTACCTGTTCAACAAACACCTGCACATGAATAAAAACCTGCATTCTGTATTTATACTGTGTACTGTGTCCTGCTCAGAGGCACAGGAACCATTTCTACTGGCAGAGTGCGTTTATATTATTTATTCATTATTTGTGTCTGTATTTATTGATATTCTGATTGTAAATTCATTATTTAATAACCCAGAATATGATTAGAGTGTCTTTAGAACATTGGAAATTATTCGTTAAGCTAAATGTTTCAGGGAAAATTGAATGATGTAACTCATATCAAATCTGATGCTCAGGAACTTTCAGCCTCACATGACTGAATAGAAATGATGATAAATGATGTCAAATATAAATGTGTTCAAAAAGTGTTTCTTACTGACAGACAGATTCCCTGAATTTAACTGTATCCATAATAAAAGTTAATGGAACAAATAACATGAAAAGAAGAAACTTCCTAATAAATGAAGAAAGTTCATTCATGGTTAAATAAAATATAAAACATGGGAGTGATACACTTGAGTTTAATCTGTAATTTGTCTCCACTCAGTGATGTTGTGATGTATCAGACCAGTCCGGTCAGATTCTAGAATCTATGAATACGTAATTTCTTTTTTACTTCAAATGTTTAACTTTCTGGACACAAAATGTCTCCTACATCACTAAAAAGTCCATTCTCAGTGTTTGTGCACTGGAGGCTTCAAATTTCCACATCACATTTGTATAAGTTGCATACTGGACCACGATTGGCTGCAAACTAGCTGTGATGGCACAGATCAGGGGTACACACCTTAAAGGTTCAATGTGTAAGAACTAGCTAGAATTTTAGTTTAAAACATTCCAAAATTAACTAAAATTATCAACAGAATGTGAAGAAATAACAGTTTTGACGTTTTGTCAAAGACCTTTAAGTATTGTGTTACAGAGATATCTACTGAGTTAGCATGTGAACCAGCTAGCTCTGGCCCGTCCAGCTCGTATTGTCTCGTAATACCACTTTGGACCACAGGGGCGATAGTGAGTCACTGTAGCATCCAATCTGCCCTCAGTCCAACATGGGAGGAAGAAGAAGTAGTGCTGCTCAGAGCCACTGGCAGTACTGGCAGAGCCAGGCTGAATGCTGTTGAAATTTTCATGAAGGACTGTTAATATGTCACTTCATTAAATTATTTTTCAGGCAAGAAAGAAACCATGTAGACTCCCAATATGTGGTCAGTTTATCCAAATAAAGCCTATTTGGAAAGTTGCACCAACGTTGTCGGAGCTGCTGCTGCTGCAGACGCTGGTGGGGAGACATCAGCTGTTCATCTGAGCCTATCTGATGAACTGCACTGGGTTGCACCAGCTATGTGTAAACTGGCATGAGCCATTTGGCATCGTAGCAGATTGCAGTAAGCTGGATTGATATTGAAATATCATATCAATAAATTAGGCCTACTGGGTTACTGTGTTGTAAAATGGTATGCAATAATGAAAAAAAATATGCTGTGTGTCAGAAAAACTGCTGTTTTACCATTAGTGAGTGCTGTGACATTTTATGATTTACACCTACCGTAGGGGCATGTGTGTAAATATTTAGTTGTTACTTAGTTATATTGTAACTTGTCTCTGTGGTGCAACCGCCTTCTGATCTGTGCAGCTCTTTGGTAATATATAATTCTCTAATGTCTCTGTTGCATTTTGATATCTTGACAACACCAATGCACAGATTCACTGTAAACAATGGTGATGGGGTCATGCATTTGGGGGAAGGAGTGGGGGCTGATATGCTGCCACCTATTTGTTTGGATCACGTGGCCAATTCTTACACACTGAACCTTTAAAATCAGATTTTTGAGCACAGAGAAAATTTTCCTCCTTAAGCAGATGAATGAAAACAACCTTCTAGTGTCCACCTGCGAATACATCATTCTGCACAGTGAAGCTCAAACATCCAACTGAAGAAAAAATAAGCAAAACACATTTTTGAGTGAAGGAGGATTTTAAACATGCAATTATTAAAGCTGCACTAATCAATATTTTTTAATGAACTACAGATCCAATGACTATGTAAAAGGAGTTTCTTGTAGAGATGAACCCACAGAGATCTATCACCAACAATGCAGTTCCCCTCAGCTCTATGAAGCATTTTAGCCTGTTTCAGCTCATTGTTTTGACAACTTTACTGTTCTGGGTCAGTCTGCCAGCCCCAGCAGGCAGCTGCTATCAGTGGAAAAGCTCTAATAAACTCACTGTACACTACCTGCTCACCAGCAAACAGCAGACAGACACAGTTAGAGACTAGCTGGGGAACATAGTGGAGCATTTGGCAGCCAAAGAGACCAAACACAGAGCTAAAAGGAGAGTGAATATCACACTTCCATCTATCAGGTGGACACATTAGTTTCATTTTGCAAAACATCTTTTGCTCAGAAAGCTTTTTCTGTGAAAGAAGCAAAGTCCTGGAAGTCGCTACCTGATCACTTGAAATTTGCTACAAACTTCACCACTTTTAAGAGAGCTACCAAATCCTGGTTAATTCAGCAACAAACCTGTACTCATGTCTAGTTTGCTGTAGCTATGTTACTACTAAATATGTGTTTTATGGTATGTTGTTGTTCTCACTTTACCTTCTTTTTACCTCACTGCTTTAATCTCTCATTTTCACAAAAGCCCTTCTAGGGACGAGTGTTCCTTTCAAATAAATCATAAATAAATAATAAACAAACACGACTCCAAATGCATGTTAATGTTGCTCTGTGTCTGCTGGATATGTAATTGGGCAACTGCTTGCTAACACATTACCTGTATCAACTTAATTAGGTGAAATTATGTTAATGTTGTGTTCACAGCTTGTTCTGCTGCCTCAACCCAGTCTCACATCAAAATGTGTAATAGCTACGTTGGTCCACAGCGCAAAACGTATTAGATTCACAATAATGGCTCTAAAATTGTGAGATGCCTACGTTGTTTTATGACTATTCTTTTCCACTTCACGACTGTCAAGTTTCTGTCTGCGAAAACAATAAAACACCAAAAAAAGTTTTGATAACATTTCTAATGAGAAATATGTGTTTTTTACTTTTATAACCTCGTTCAGTGAATGTATATGATGTTAAGTTTGTCAGTTATTACAAAGATTGTTTCAGCTCTTGCCAGAAAATTGTTGGAATACAACATTTTCTATTGTTGCTATGGTGGTTGCTATGGACACTGCTATCACTGAAAACAAGTAGTTGCATGGGTAACACTTTAGAATGCAGCCCACAACGTACAGTGTAATTACTCCGTAGTTACGGTGTAATCTTTTGTACTAACGGTGTACCAGTGCAGTACTTACCAATACATATATGTAGGTACAAGGGAACAAGATGTGAAGTTATGGAATAAAGGGGTAACAATTTAGGAACTTACAAATTACTTATACTGTAGTTATTGTTTAACTACCAGGTACCTATTCTATTATTACACAGTATGTACGACCTACTGAGCAATAATCTCGAAATTGTATTATTATTATTTTGCCTATTTGTAAAGTCATTTTGAAATAAAATCATGTCAGATTTATTTCATGCTGCAGAAGTCATCACATCTTCCCTGAAACGTCCAGATTTTTGCTCAGTTTTATGGTCATGCTGTACCCTGTAATAACATAACAGGTACCTAGTAGTTAAATAATAACTTAAGTATTAATTCTCTCTAAATTCTTCGCAAATTTCCAGATTATTGCTCAGTAGGTTGTACATGCTCTCTAATAATACAATAGGTACCTGGTAAACAATAAGTACAGTATAAGTATTTTGTAAGTTCCTAAATTGTTACCCCCTTATTCCATAACTTCACATCTTGTTCCCCTGTACCTATATATATGTATTGGTACATACTATACTGGTACACCGTACAAAAGATTACACCATAACTACGGAGTAATTACACTGTACGTTGCAGGCTGTATTCTGAAGCGTTAGCATTGCATGTTGTTTGAATCTTTGCGTTGCGTTGTTATCTGACCTGTTATGTTATTTGTATTTTATGTAACTGTTTGATGATGTTCTTTCAATAAATAATGTAGATTTTAGAGCACCCCAGGGATGAATTGAATTTGAAATCCAGAATTTGAAGCTTTATGATTGGCTGACCGTAGGACCCACTGCCCAGAAGTATTATCCTCACTGTCACGATGTTAACATTTCCTTTTAATGATATCTTTAACATTTCTCAACATTAAAACACGAAATAGTCCCCTGAGGTTAATGTAGACTTTTCAAAGTATGTTACCATAGAATCCTTTCTGAGATCAGTTTGCCCGCCGACACTAAACACAAACCCAAAACCCCATTTCTAGAATAAACCAACATCTAGCTGCAGTGTAATTACTAGTTTGGCTGTACTAGATATTTGATAAATTCAGTAGATATATCTTTTTAAGACCTTATTTATACCCTACTTTGCAAACCGGAAGATCTACAGCTGTGGTGTTGATTTGTATCAAGCTGAATGGCTCGGCTCTGGGGAATTGTATTTTTTTTTTTTTTTTTAATATTAGTGTTTTTCCTAGAATTGGAAGTTGTAAATACTGAATTGAGAGTACACTGGGGAGTTTAAGAGGATGGTAAACACATTTGTGTAATCAGATTTTAAATATCTAATTGTTAAATGGGTGAAAATTAATTTCAACCATATTTTACCCATATTTGACAGCACCCCCAGTTGCTGACCATACTCACATGATAGTTGAGGTCAAGAGCTCTCTATAACAGTTGGTCCCCTGTCTGCAACCCATTTTGTTGCTATATTATAAGCCTTCAAACATGCACTGCAGTCAAGGTTCAAAGGTCAGTATTTCAAAGCAGGAACCATGTGGAATCTTTATACTGACATATGTTACTCTCCATGCTGAGACCTTTCCAACAATGTATTTGGTTTAGCTCTATGACAAATTTATTATTTTTTTATTTAAATTTTATCATTTCATGGACACAAGCCATCACAGGCCTAGTTTCAGAGAGCAGTTTGAAGGCTCAATATATAAAATGAAGCTTTTCTTTTGTTTGTTTGTTGGAGTTTTCTTTTTTAGTGGAAATATTGACCAAAATGAATCACCAGAGATTCACCAGGGGCTTGGAGGAAGGCCTGAAGTGCTTGGGTTAGGGTTAGGGTTAGGGTTAGGTAGTGGTGGAGCAGCAATCTTAAAAGTGTGGGGGTTCTAGGGGTGGGAAATGAGCACTGCAACCCCCCACCTTTGCCCCCTATTCCAGTCTCCACAACATGCCAAATCAAAATGAATGCCATAAATTTCTACATTTCTACATTTTTTTCTACTACTATAGTTGTAACCACTGCTTCAGCTTACTATAAAATAATTACTGAGACCATATAACTGTAACAACTCTGGTATTTAACTGCTACCAGACCCTAAATAAATTCTTCTATTATTTTATGAATTGCTGGACTGGAGCATAGCTACCCTTGTTATACTTTGGATAATCACAGAGTCCCCTGATTCCTCCTTCTTACATACCTTATAGACGTACCTTATAATCTCGCTAGAAATGTTATAAAAATGCATTTTAATGCCGCATTTTCCACTGAGAATAAAAGGAATGGCAGCCATTTTGTTTGTTTTTGAGCAGACAGAAACCTGACAGTCACACAAATATCATGACTGATAATGTGCCTTTTATAATTCAGTCTAGTGACCTTAAAGGAGTCGTTCAACATTTTGAGGGATAAGCTCATTCTTTTAACTCCTGGTGTCTCCACACATAGCTGCTGAGCCTGTTAAAGGCTCTACACGCCCATGGTTCACCCACACAGGTGTTTTCACTTATTGAGTCTAATTAGACTCATTCTCAGGACAGTGTGGGTGTGTAAAGCCTGTCATCTCTCTGATCCTTCTGTGGGAGAAGTTTATCATTCTCATAGGCCTTTTTCATGCTAGACAGTTTGACTTGTCATAGTAGGGAATGCAATAACATTAACAGTCATGGCAGTGTGACAAAGCCAGTATAGCCTGAAACTGAAACAGCTGAATGGAATTCAGCCACATTTCATTGTATTACTAACACCTCTATTCTTCTGAGCAGAGGTCTACGCAGCCAATGACACTTGTGTGGGTGTACAGATGACACACACACAGTCCTGATTATGGAGATCAGCTCTATTTTTTTTTTAAAGCAGAGGGTTTATACAAGATTTCAATCCATTTCTTTAGATCCTCAGCTCTTAAAATTAGCTTATGCTTGAATTTATTTGAAGAACAAACCTCATTTAATTAAAATAAAGGAAGCTTATTTACATTTAACTGAATAAATAAATAAATAATATATGCGTGTCATATTTAAAAGAAAAAAAAAGATATTGGCTGAATAAATGCAACTCATATTTGTTAATGAAAGTTAAACAATCATACTTGAGTAATATGCAGCTAATTATCCCTGTAGTTATGTAAGTGGGATTCTGCATTTTGGAGAGTCAGCAGGCACACTATGTTTGAACTCATGAACGCAGTTCATCTAATTTTATTCATTTCATTTATTTTTAACTGAATTACAGAACTGTTTATGAACAGATTGCAGATGTTCTGTTGATTGTTGCCTTTTTTACTGTATGGCCTTAAATACACTAGAAGTCAGAAGTGTGTGAACACTCATGTTGCAAAATGAAACAGAACTAGATAAAGTCCAATTGGGGCTTGAAACTCAATGAAATAAACATTTCAGCAACACTGCAATTATGGTTTAACACTGAAAACATTGCAACAAAGCTTAATTTTGGCTTATTCAGACTTCTAAATTAGTTTTTACTGAACAACATGTAGGTCTGATAATAAGAGCAGGGCAACACATCAGCCAATTTGTTGAAATTGATGAAGAGAAGAAAAGTTTTGAACAAGGTTTCAAGCCAGGCCAATACTGTACTGAAAACATGAGTTTTTTGGTACGTTCATTGTAAGTAAAAAGTTTCTTATATTTTGTGTCATACCTGTGGAGGAGCTCCTACAGTTAACAGACTTGCAGTGAGAGAGTCATTAGTGTCAGAAACCGCTACTTGTACAGCGATGTTGCACGTTGTTCTGCAACTGCTCACTCAGCAGTTTTTTTGTTTTTTACTATACTGACCAACAGCGGCCTCCTTTGGCAAAGTCCACTTTTGGGTTAATACCTCTGTCCACCCCTACTCCTCTGAATGAGGAAATTGGAATATGGAAGACTGACTGTGAGCCACCTTATCACCCAACATCAGTGTTGGACCTCACTGGTGCTCTTGTGGCTGAATTGAGGCAAATCCCTGCTGACAGATTCCAACATCTGCTGGAAAGTCTGAAACCAGGAGAGTGGAGGCTGATTGATGCACATAGTTTTGAAATCACTGTGTGTAATGTTAAGATGTCCACATACTTTTGGCGACATAATGTATCTTGTAAAAGATTTTGAAACAACCTAAAAGAAAGCAGTGTTATCACCTGTACTCCCAGTGAAGGGAAAGTGACACTGTGTGGGGGGATCACTGTGATCATACCTCTCTCCACATGCTCGTAGTGCACATGAGCAGATCAGCAAACACTTAACATTGCTCCTAATTATGTGAAATGTAGCTGCACTTTTCACTAGTTGCTTTTTTAACAAACACTATCCCTGGGGAGTCTGAGAAGTTGCTAAGTGTAGCGACAAAGTTGCAAAGTTGGCATTAGTGTTATGAAGCCTTTGTAGCTGGCTTTTTTCCCTGATCATGGATTCTCTCTCCCTGGTTAAGCTAGTGGTGGATGTGACTACAAAGTCAGGCCCCCAACTGTCACAGGCTGCTCGCCTGCCTCCGCAGCTTGTTCAGCGTCTGCTCACTTGCATGTATGAGCTTCCTCCTCTTGTATGTTTCTTCTATTCAACCTTTCCTTGATACATGAGTTCTATCAAGACTTACCATAACTAACCTGGAACCATACAGAGTTTGAATGGGAGATTTTCATATACATTCCTAAATAACCCTCAAGAGCTTATTCTTAGTGGGAATAGTGGGAGTCTGTGAGGGGTTATTATTTGTAAAAGGAAATTTGCAGTTACCTCAGTGACTTTAGTTTTAACTTGAGTTTCTTTAGTTACTTTACTGTTAGTTCACAGCTATTTGTAAGTTTTATAGGGAGGTGAAATGAAACCAGAACTTGCAGGTTCATTTCCTGAAGTAAGGGTCAGTTTTCAATGTGTTGTATGACCACGTCAGAAATCATATGTGTTAATAGTTGTTATGAATAGCCACACTGAAAGGTGGAGTGCAAAGTCAGATCATAGAGAGAGAGGAGACGTATATAGTTTAAATATGACAATAACAGAGCATATTGTCAGACAGTCTCTCCTGGAAGACATTGATTTGTTGTTCACATGGAAAGTCACAGAAATAGTTGTGTAAAAAACTAAAGAAGAGAGAAGTACAGCTGAAGAGTTGAAAAATTGACTTTGACCGGAGTGTTTGTGAATATTATGTCTATGGGTGAAAACAAGTCTTGAAGAAATAAGTGCCTGTGCTGCCGTGCCAGTAATTTTTCATGGAAGCTTTTTTGTATAGTAAAACTTTGTTAAATTGGCAAATGTTTCAACTATTAAAAGCAAGTGCTGTAGGGCTCTCTGTCATGATCTGTTGTAATTGCCAGGCAAAATGATTTCTACAAAGACCTGAAAGCTACAATGTGTCAACATTAGTCAGATCACCGCAGAGACTCAAACTGTGTTTTTGTAACAAACCTGGTAGCAGAATCTGAAGGCTGATATTTTTTTTGGATAATAAATGTTTTTTAGTCTGGCCTCAATTTATTGTTGTATATTTACCTTCATAAACATTTCTTATTAATTTGTCCTCCATCTTTAATCACAGCACAAGCAGTAGCTTTCAGCCATTGTCTGAACTCACAAAGGTCTGTACATGCATCACCATAAGACTGTCAGAACACCACATACACAGTAATGGAAGAGGTGTGCAGGAAAATGTGAATAAGATATACTCTCTGTGTCCACTTAGCATCTGGAAGAGTCCCTGTGATGAACTTTGTCATCTGCCACTGTCTGTGAGGGTCTGCACAGATCTTTGTGCATATGCTTGCCTGCACACCACGTCTTCACATGTGAAGGCAATGGAGGAATGCCAGCCCAGCGGGGGGCGGGTCATTCAAGCAGCACTGCAGACATGACATTCAGTTGTGGCTACTATCAAGTTTGTAGTAGAGCTATTCGGCAGGCCAGCCATGAACTAGACAAGGATGATAAAATATACAATTTTTCAGTTGTCCACTGTGTATTATTTAGTAAGAAAAATGTGGCGAGTCTATATTTCTGTCATTTAAAAAAATAAAAATGTTGTTTTCCTTTCAAAATCACATTGTTGGCCAAGTAGTCTATGGTGAAAAAACACAAACAATGATGAAGCGTACAGCTCCGGGAAACCTGAGACTGCCATGATCAGTTTCTCTTTCATTGTCAATATGGAATGGAACAGATGTTTGCTTGGAACTGTAGTACAGCAGTTGGTCTGGTTATGTGTACGAATGACAGAGAGGTTTCTTGTTTACATGACAGTTAAGAAATCAGCTTTCTGGAAAAAAAACAACTATAACCTGGTTACAAACTGCATGATAATACAAATCAATGATTTCTGTCAAACTTCTTGTTTCTCAAAGTACATTGATGACTGATTTTTTTTTACATTTATTTTATTATTTATTTTATTATTTATTATTGTATGGTACTTTGTTCATTAGCTGAAATACAGCACTAGCACTTAGGAAAGGAAAAACAGCAGCATAAAGCTCTGTGGAAGGCCAATCCTCCCCAGAATACAGTGAACTCAATGGATGACATCTTTGGATTTTTTTAATTTGTGGGTAGTAAAGTTAAGTTGATTAAGTTTTCTGTAACAAACAAACAAATTAGAAACCAAAGTAGAAATCAGTAGTCTTTATGAACACACTGTGATGATCAGTTACTGTGTTTTTAATAATTTATTCATATTCTGTCATTTTGTACATTCTTTGGGATTTGTTCAAATGGCTGGTGTTCTTGGTGCTCTGGCATGGTGTTCTCCTGCACAGACCTCCTCCACCTCTGTAGCTGCATGTAGCTTCATGCCCTGTGGTCATGTTTTGCTATGAAGGTAAACACTTCTGTATTAAAGCTTACCTACAAAAGCCATGAGAATCCTTCCTTGTTTAATTGATGCTTTCTCTTGGAGTGCCCTGAGGCGTTATGTGTCGTTTCCCCAGCCAGCTGAGGAGTGGGACCCCACACAGCACTGTTGGTGGTGCAGGTACATTATTAAGGACAAGTTGAGTTTGACAGCAGGGCTGATGAGGAGGATGCTCTGTCAGCTCTGATGCTGGTTAAAGCCTGTGTCCTCTATGTTCGTTACCACAGAGGCTCTGTTTGCCTCCTTATTCAGTCTCGTCCAGGACTGCGACCAGATTCCCACAGACTCTTTGGGGGATATTTTGTTGGATATGAAATATGAAATAAATGAAATAAATGAAATAAAAATAAGATTGTAAGACACACTGACTCACTTCATAGTGATTTACTGATTTTCACCCATTTGATGATCTCACTCATCCAAGTATGTACAAAAAATCTAAACTCCAGGGGCCTGTACTACAAAGCAAGTTCAACATACCCAGGATATCTTTTCATCAGCTGGCTTCACTGTTATTCTGAGCTGCAGTGATGGAATCAGAGTGTAAAATCATCCACACTGTCAGCTGTCACCCCGGGGATAAAATCAACTTCGCACAATTAAAATGCATCATCATTATGTTTAGTGTTGTAAACGATCTCTCTACTAATTTGAGGCTCTGTATTAAAACCAGAGTGGAAATAAAAAGCCTGGAACAATAAAATCTTTCTACTGACATATGAATATATATTGCTCTTTTTTACTTGTCACTGTATTGTAAACTCAGGACTTTTGTCCATGTCAGGATCCTGTAAGAATGACAACTCCTTTTTTTCCAGTGATCTGATGGGTCACTGGTTGGGGTGCTGACAGGTTGTGATCTGATCCTCTGGAGCAGGTTAACTGTTCAGCATAAGTTACCATGGTGATGTACACCAGTAAGAAGTGCACCACCGTTGTAACCCTGAGGTTACCCCATCAACCCCAAATCCTGCTTCGTAGTACAGGCCTCAGGCTCATTTGTTTATGGCATTTTCAAACCTATAGTTGGCTGTGCTCCGGTTCAAATCAGTGGATACATTTGTTCAGTTTTAACTTGTTGTGTTTCCCTCTTGTTTCAGTTTGGTTTCATGCAATTTTTTTTAAAAATGCATCACTAAAAGCTATGTAAGAACTAGAGCTGCAACTAATGATTTAATTATTGATTAACCAATAGTTTTCTTGATTAACTGATTAATCATCTTGTCTGTAATATGTCAAATAGTGGAAAATAGCTGTTATAGTTCCCCACAACCCCAGATGACATCTTCAGATGTCTTGATTTGTCCAATTCACAGTCCAAAACTCAAATTTTTTTTTTTTTTTTTGGCATTTTTGCGTAAAAAATAACTAAAATGATTAATCGATTATCAAAATGGCTGACAATTAATTTTCTCTTGATTGACTAATTGATTAACCGACTAATCGTTTCAGCTTGAGTAAGAATGTTCACTGTGCTCATTGGTCAGATGTGTCTGGGGTGGAAGCAAGAATCTAAACATAGGAAGAAGGTCCTGAACAGTGTTGGGGGTAATGCATTACAGTAATAAACATAGCACAAAAAGTAAGGAAATTTGTGTTTGGTAGATTATTTCTTTGTTGTAACAATGCTTCTTGGCAATAAATCTTATACCGTTGGAAAGCCTGTTTATTTCCCTTTTAAATAGTGCCACATTTGTAAGGAACATGCATTTGTGGGATGAGCAGCAGAGCTGAGTATGTGGGTTGTGCCCATGAAAAATGTGCCAAATCTTCTCTGCTAATGCCAAACAGCTTATTTTGCTGTTGCTATTGACTCTTGTTTTGAGCTTCTGGTACCCCCAGGTGCTGCCAATCAGGTGCCTAATTGGCTCCTGCTTGGCAGCACCTGTGAGCATAGGCCCTGCTACAGTGGTCAGTAGGTGTCTGCTCCAAGAATCGGCATGCCACGTTTGACTGATCTGGATAGGGCCCATGCGATAGGGCAACTTCAAGCTGGTGTTCCGCAAAACCAAGTTGCAGCATTATTTGGAGTGAGCCCCAGTACCATCTCCAAAGTGAAGGCCAAGTTATATATAACGGGGGATGTCAGAGCCAGGCTGTGAAGTGGGTGTCCCAAGAAGACGACACCCCGAGAAGACCATTTCCTCACCTTATCAGCACTTAGGTGCCGTAGGCTGTCTTCGACAGATTTGCAGTCAAGGTTTGCGGGATGATATGGCCGATGGCTCTCTGCCCAGACAATCCGGAACAGACTGCATACAGCCAATCTCCGGTCTCATAGGGCTGCCAGGAGGCCTGCCATGACTGCCCATTTGCGCTGGCAACAGGTGCACTGGAACCTCAACATGTGGAGGAACGTTATGTTCAGCATTGAGTCCAGATTATGCTTACGGCAGTTGGATCATAGGGTCAAAGTGTGGAGAAGATGCAGAGAACATTATGCTGATTGCTGCACTGATAGAGTAATATCTTTTGGTGGAGGCAGTGATGGTGTGGGGCGGCATCTCCCTCACTGGAAAAACGAGGCTTGTCATCATTGGAGGCAATCTCAATGCAGAAAGATATCAAGATGAGATTCTGCAACCAGTGGCAATCCCATATCTCCACAGTCTGGGACCGAACTCTATCCTCCAAGATGACAACGTTTGCCCCAACAGAGAGGGGTTTATCAGAGACTACCTCCAGAATTTGGGAGTGGAGAGGATGGAATGGCCTGCCAGCAGTCCTGACCTCAACCCCATTGAACACTTGTGGGATCAGCTTGGGTGTGCTGTTTGTGCCAGAGTGACAAACACAACCATGTTGGCTGACTTGCGACAAATGCTGGTTGAAGAATAGGATGCCATCCCATAGCAGCACCATACACAGCCGGGCTGTTGTTGCTGTGTATGGTTCTTCCACACACTACTGAGGCTCCTGTTTGTTAAATGAATAAATTGTTAAATTGCCAACATGTCTTGTTTCTTCAGACTTCAATCATCCAATCCACCAAACACCAAACAAAAGTCAATGGCAGAATAAGCTGTTTGGCGGTGGCAGAGAAGATTTGGCATATTTTTCATGGGCGCAACCCACATACTCAGCTCTGCTGCCCATCCCACAAATGCATGAAATAAACAGGCTTTCCAACGGTATAAGATTTATTGCCATGAAGCATTGTTACAACAAAGAAATAATCTACCAAACACAAATTTCCTTACTTTTTGTGCTATGTTTATATTAGTTTTGTTGTAACGAAGTAATATGCGTTACTAATAGGATTTCAGGAATATTATTACAGTTACTATGTCAAGTATGCATTACTACCTGAAATTAAGTGCTTAGGTGTTTGGACCAAGAATAATGCTGAACTGTAGATCAGTTGTTCGATGTTCACAAAAACTCATCTTCGATATTCAGTGAGGAAACTTTGAAAATATCAAGAATTATAAACAGAGTTCGGCGTTTATCAAAGCAACAGCACTAATTGTTGTAAGTGATCGTGGATCTTTTCAAGTATGCTTCATTTAATTTGTAGCAACAACAATCCATCCACCATCCCATCTTTGCCAATAGCTGTGGCAGGGTCTCTATTGTGGCATCCAGCCACTTCTGAGTGAGTTATGAAGGCAACACTTCATTTATTGTTTTCACTATCATCTCTTTAAATACTTGATGAGCCCCTAGTAAAACAAGAAAAAGCTAATTGGTGCAGGAGTGATGGCCTCGGGTCATCTGCTTGTTGGAACTTGGGAACAATTTTGTTTTCAAGCTCTTCGTTATTTTCGTCTTGCTTTCTTCCTTCTTCTGTGGTTATTTTGGTGAATGTAACACAAAAGTATTGTAATAAGTAATGTGTTACTCTACACAGACAGTAATATTGGAAAGTAACTTACTACTTTCAAATGAAAGTAACTAGTAATATTTAATTACATTTTGAAAGTACCTTGCCCAACACTGGTCCTGAAGAAGGTCTCATCTGCCCAAATATCAAGACGGCAGCATCGGACCTTAATTCATTCTCTGGCCAGCTCCTAGCAACAGCGTTATTTGCTCATGCAAAGTGCACCTGGATACAGGAGCCATTTAGCTCAAACTCGCAGAGTTTGTCTTGCACTGGGGGACAGATCCATTCCCACTACAAACAAAGTGCTCCAGAATTTATTTGTGACTGGACCATGACCACTATCTCTAAAGGATCTTTTGGTCCACACCCCTACACAATTACTGTGTTCAGATCTCCCAAACAAATCATACCAAGAGAAGAAAACCAACCAGTCCAATTCAAGTGGACCAAACAACGCAAGTTTGAACACACCTTTATAACAGTAGCAGTGGTAGACCTTGATTTTTTTTTTTGTTAAACTACTGTCTTCAAGGTCAAAAATAAACAACCACGCTAAAAATGTTTTTGTTTTCTGTTTCAAGAAGTCATGTCATTTTACAGTAAATGAGGTCCTCTTGTGATGAGCTCAGAAAATGCTTGCAGTCATAGAAAGTAAAGACAAAAACAGAGAATAAATATAACTGAGCTGCCAAACATGTACCAATGTTGATCAGTGTAATTAAGAGCTTTTCAATCCTTAATATGATGATTTGATGCTTTTCTTTTTACACTGTCACCGTGCGCTCTTGGAAATAATATCAATAATATCACTTACTATATACAACATAACAGAATGTTGGCATTGAACTATTCTGCAAACCACAGAAACATTGAATAGATACGTTTCCACACGTGTTATACGTACCATATCAACATTTCTACAAATGTAGCATATTAACATTTCTACTCATTGAATGAATTATGGTGTGTGTTGGTGTGACAAAGCTGTGGTAAGGATCTAGTTAGGTTTAGGCACAAAGACCATTTGGTTAGGGTTAGGGAAAGATCATGGTTTTGATTAAAACAAAGAAAAAAAATAAAATAAAAACAGCCGATGTCTCACTAAAAACATCTGGTTTTCTCACCAGAAAATCGGCTGCAAATGTCCTGACATCTCGTTAAAAACATCCGCTTTTGTCGGTTGAAACGGGAAGGGGGCATTGGTTTCAAGGTGGTCTTGAACCGTACTCTCTGCTGATTTCCAATTTGCTGCCAAGAAACTTACTAACCATTCACCTGCCCCTCCTCCTCCGAATAGGAAAGATCAGCTCATATAGATCACATGTGAACTATGTCACTTTAGAAATGTTGAGATGATACATATTTTGGAAATGTTGATATGATACGTTTTGTTGAAATGTTGAGATGGTACGTTTTGTTGACATTTTGATATGATACATTTTGTAGAAATGCTGAAATGATATGTTTTGTTTACATTTTGATATGATACGTATTGTTGAAATGTTAATATGCTACATTTTGTAGAAATGTTGATATGATACATTTTGTTGAAATGTTAATGTGCTACATATTACACGTGTTGAAACGTAGATATTCAACATTTCTGTGGTTTGCAGAAACGTAAACTGCCAACGTTTTATTCTGGCGATCAGGCTGAGTTGTAAATGCAAGTTGTAATACACCTGGTGATAGGTTTGCACAGCCTGTGCCTGTCCACAAGATGGCAACCTTGAATAAATTCCATTTAGCTCTACAGTAAGTCAAGCACTGAAAGCAGCCGCATTGAACCGCCCAGTATGCTCATCAATTATGCTCATGTTGGTAAATTTTTCAGCTCATGGTTTATGATTTTTCAGTGTTCAAAACCAATGCAGGTAGTAGCGAGTCCTTTATGTAAAGATGGAGAAAGTGAGGGTTAGGAGGCCAGAGTTTATACCGTCACAGTCCTGCAGTTAATGTTAGCTTTCCTTTTTCTTTTTTAACTTTAACCACAATCTTTCCCTAACATAACCATTTCATAACTGCGATACAAGAATTTTAAGAAAGATATGTTTTTAAAAACACTGACATTGAACCTTATAGGATTTGCAGAATCAATGTTCTGTCTTGGGTCACATTTAATATAAATAACTTCTGCTGTCTAGGCCCTACCCTGCCAGCTCTGACACAACATCACTGCAGTAATCTCTCTACCAGCCCTGTGCCATTATCACATGAAACCACCTGACTGATCACCGGCTAGCCACTGGGCCAGTGAGAATGTATTTGGAAATTAAAAAAAAAAAAAAAAAATGACATTGAAGTCAAGGCAAGTCAATTTTATTTATATAGCGCCAAATCATAGCAGAAGTTATCTCAGAGCACTTTTCACATAGAGCAGGTCTAGACTGTACTCTTTAATTTCCAGAGACCCAACATTCCCCCATGAACAAGCACATGGCAACAGCGGCAAGAAAATCTCCCCTCTAACCTCGAGCAAACACGGCTGCCATCTGCCTTGACCGGTTGGACTGAGAAGTGTTTCTTTAGTTGCTGCTATAGACACTCAGCCCATTCACCCTCATTTTTCACTTGTTCACACTGCCAGAGGGTGCTAAACTTGCAATTGGGGGAATGCAAAGTTCCAAGTCTTCCTGCGAATATATCTTTGCTTCAACTCCAGCAGGTGATTCCATTAATCTGGAACTACAAAAAAGTGTAATATTAACCAATCATAACGTAGCACTTACCCTCCTGGTTGAAAGACAAGAGATTCATTAAAGAACAAGTCAGTGTAAGAAAAAGAGACAAAACTGACGTCCAAACACAGGCAGACAGAGTGAAAGCAGAGTTAACGGAGCAGTGATAGAGGAGAGTTAAAAGAGATGGAGTGCTGGATAAAATAGAAGTAGACAGCTCGGACAAGGCTGAGAGCTTCATCACACATCTCCTCAGGGACGTAATCAGTCCTCCTCCAATTTGGCGCTCGCTGCTTATCGCACTACTGGGAGCCCTGACCCTCCGACTTTTACGGTGTGGTCAACTGGCAAATGGAGAGATAGGCTCCATCTGCCTGCCAATGTCTTTTAATGAGCGCGCCGATAAACAGAGAGTAGGAGGACTGGGGCTGAGGCCCTTTATAATTACTTCTCCAATGATCACCCTATTTCGCCCTGTATACCAGATCAATATTACAAGACATGGCCTTGATGACTTACAAAGTCACTTAATCTCACTTGATACTGCCTCCAATGAGGGAGGAAGGAAGGCGCTTATACAGTGAGGAGTGGCAGAACAATTGGGGAAAGGGAGTTAAAAAGGAAGATGAGAGGAAAAGTTTTACTTGATTTCACCTCAGGAATATCTGTTAGTCAAGTGCAGTAAAAAAAAAAAAAAAAGACGTGTAATAATACAGTGGAGGAGATGGAGTACATTGAGGTAAGAGTGGAGGAAAGATGGAGAGAAGGAACAAAAACATAGACAAGAGCATGTTAATTAGGTTAAAACAGGACCAAGATAATAACAGATAATATATATTTTATACATAATGTCATGAATATGGATAAGAATCTGGAAGAGTGTGCTGTTGCTACCTCAACTGGGTGCTCACGTAACAAAGGACCAAATGGGAAAAAACAGCAAAAAACATACAGCATACAAAGGATGTTACACCTCCAAAACAGAACACAACAAAAATCACCACACAGTTACAAAATACCATCATGAAAATAAGGAAAAGATTTAAGATCTCAACGACTGACGAAAGATTGTCAGAGTAACCTTATCAATACCAATAGGGGAAAAAACAAACCAAAAAGCTCCTACAGTATGTTCTAAAATCCTCCTTTTACTGAGGCCTTTTTTGTTCTACAGGTGATTATTTATAACAGCCTAATTTGACTGGATGAATAAAACTTTTACTTCCTTGTGAATAATTAACTGAATAATTTACAGAGATTTTTACACATTCTGTAAAACATTCAGATGATGGCCTGTGATAAAATGTGTGAATTCAGAGCAGACTCTACCAGCTAGTGTTGCCATCTTTTACATTTGTAGAGAATCCAAAAAAAGTTAAAGGAAATAAAACATCATATTTCCAAACATGTGGCTCAAGTTATGACTTTTTAATAAAGATATTGAAGTCCATATTATATATATTGCTAATGTCAAAAAAGATAAATAAGACAATTTTTTTCTTCTACAAACAAAAACAATAACGCATTATTTTACAGGTATTTCGTTTCCTAATCATCTCCAGAAGGTTTGCAGTGAAAAGTTTTGTAATTTGGTACTAATTATAGGTTCATTTGGTATACTTCCAATTAATTAATTCCAATTAATTGCTAGTGTAACCAAGACAGTCTTAGTCAGTGCACAGTGGCTCAGATGAACATACAAAAATGGAAATTTTGTATGTACTAGGAAGCAAATAATTCAACATACTGTATATAAGTTTTCAATAATAAACCAATACTGAATGAGTATGTACTTGGATCAACATTGAGCTTTTTTTCTTTTTTTTGTCAAATTTCAGGGAAATTTGTCTGGAGATTGACAACTGCTTATAAACTCAGAATTAACTAAACTCTGACAAAACTAACTGAAATAATACAACATGTTCCTTATATTTAGTATAATGTTATATAGATCATTCCATGAAATGTCCAAGCAAATTATGAACCCATATATGGAGTAAAACTGTAAAATTACCACAAAAATGTGTGGCATCTAAATACTGAAAAAAGATGATATAAGCACATTGAAATTCTACACACAGGGGCTTTAAATATTAAACTTGGCAATGAGTGGCTGAATTGGAATGTGTAATCAGTATTCCACAGTTGAGTCCAAATCTCAAATTGCTTCATGGACATTGCTTCATACAGCCACACTTCATTAAACATTGGCTGGACAAAAACATATATTCTTTCTCTTTTGTAATGGAACAAGTCAAATCCCCATCAAACAGATGCCAGGACAAAGACAGATCCACATTTAAATATGACAGAGTCCTTGTACTAGTTTAGTACTGGCTTCTAGTACTAAAACTAGATTTTTGTCCCTGTGTGTAATCATTATTTTTTCTTTATATAGCACATTTCAAGCAGAAACTCTGTTATAAAACTGAAAAAGCAGCAAGCACCTCTAAAAAAAGTGAAGTTCACCTTATGGGAGAGAAACTCCACTCCGGCAGTGGTCCTATGCTCAGTAATTAGACAGCAGTGTTTCAGTGAACAGTGCTAGCATTGTTAGACAAGGCCTAACATACTGTAAACCACCTACACACATGCCTATTCATTAATGTACTGTATTTTTCTTCATATTCCAATTTGTTGTCGCTATGACCCCTATTCTCTGCCTATGCATGCATGATGAGCAGTGCATTCACCCAGCGTCCATTCACATCACCGTTAGCCATTGTTTCTGCTCAAGCAGAAACCACTTGTCTGGCAAGCACTAATTACATCCTTGATTAGGAGGAGAAGCAATGATAGAAATAAAGCGCTTCGTAAGAGATAGGAGGTGTGTGTGTGTGTGTGTGTGTGTCTCACAGAGAGGGAGCAGTGTGTCTGCCTGTCTATGAACATATATGTGCTATTATGTTGTAACAGTACCAATACTACTTTGTAGAAGAGTGTGTGTGTAGTGGGTATGTCACCATCTAGCACTGAATGTCATGTAGTAGGGCAGAAGCAATGTACTGGGCCCAAAAACAACAAATCCTAATTGATTGATTTTTCATGACTCGGTTACTAATTGGGGCTGGTTTCCACCCTCTGACTGCCTGTCTCACATACAGTGGTCTCTCTGTCATTCTTTCTATACTACATTTGAACATTTACCATTATCTTGTTATTGACTTTTGTGGCTGCTGTTTAGAAAAAAAACATATACAAGCTCACTTTAACTGATTCTACTTATCTATTTTTATATATGAACTAAAATTACCATAGAACTTCATGAGTAGCTAAAGTTTTCCAACAAACTTTAACAAAACCAAATGCTGTTTTGTGTTGACAACTTTTACATGAATCATTTATAGTAATTACCACAGTTTACCATAATGGTGTCTTCTTCTTTAGCTTTCTCCCTGACTTTGGCACCTTTAATTGCAGATATCTATAAATGTCTGTGATGTTAATTGAAAGGAATGCAATGTACTTTAACTTGTTTGGTTCTTCTTCTGTTTGCATCTGTCTTTATGCAATGTGTGTTTGTGTAATACTAGTTAGCAGGCCTGGGAATACTGTCTTTTCTGCACTTCTTTGGAAAAAAGGCAAAAAAAGTACTAAGCTGGTGTGAGTGAAATTACTAGAGCACATTTCCCTCACTTCACTGTTAGATGTTTCAAATTGACTGTATAGTTATTTTTGGTGGGTTAACAATGGAAAGTATTTTTTGATTTGGATGGCTTCTAAGTGAGGAAGAGTGAGTGAATTGACCCATAAGTCTCTGAGGTGCAGCCATGATAAGTAATGGTGTGATGCTAAGCAAAGGGCGTTAATGCATCCTTTCTTCTCTCCCAGGAAATATAGGAGCATCCTTTATGACAGGAAGTAGATATTGCAGTCCATTGCTGATTCTCTCCATCACTTACTAGGGAGTCTGAAATCAAATGTCTTTCTCATCAAGCTCACAGAGGTTGTGGAAAAATCTCATCAAATTATAACTAGACTTTTTGGAAAGCTTGAGGCATAGAGTCAAATACCTGAGGTCAAAAAGACAGCCTCCAGAAACCACATATCTTTTGAGTCTCTCAAATGTAATTTAATTGGATTGAAGTATGACAACAGCCCAGTGTGTCCAGGCTTCTCTAACCCGCTACATACTGAATTTAAAGAATGCCTGCCATTGTGGTGTAGTGTGAATTAAACTTTAATCTATAAAGTTTAAGTGGAGTAGATAATTAGACTATGTTTTTTCTACATTTGCATAACTGTAGGACAATGGTTCAGCTTATTTTGGGAAATAAGGTTTTTCACTTTCCAAGAGTTAGCTTACATGAAAGGATCAATACCACTCTTATGTCTATGTGTTTACTATAGAGCTAAAGCTGGCAATTAGCCTAGCTTAGTATAAAGACTAGAAGGAGGGGGGAAGAGCTGGCCTGGCTCTGTCCAAAGTTAAAAAATAAACTTACCAATGTCCAGTCATGTGCTGTAACCATTTTTTAGCTGCACAGGTAAGTACTGGGCAGATGGATAAACTGTTCATCTAGAAATAATTTTATTGTACATTTCCATTTAAAAAAAGTTATAACGTGTTAATTAGTGAGCGTTAGAGGTGTTGGTGGGTGTATTTTTGAACTTTGGACAGAGCCAGGCTAGTTGCCAGCTCTCTCATTGCTCCCTGTCCCTTTTTACCAGGCCCTGGTTCCCAACATTACTAGTGTTTCTATGTGTTAAATGATTTCAGTCCAATGTTGTAATTAATCTGTTGATTTATCAGTCATGTTACACAAAAAAGCTGCATACAAGTTTCAGTTGAAAAGTATATTTCACAAGGTTATGTTTTGTTGAACAGCTTCAATCCTGCTCTGATGATGTGTGACAATGTGTGTGTTTTTGAGGGTGTTTTATGATGTTAGGGTATATCAGCTGCTTAATCAGTGATACTGACAACAGGTGTGCATCATTAGGTCCTCAATTTGACTGACGGGTAAGGAAGGAAGGGTAAAACTCTTGTGCAGTAAATGTCACTCTATTAAATTTGGTGTCTCCTTGAAATTATGTTAATATACAACTAAAAATGTTCAGATAGACAACATACATAGTTGCTTTCTTTTTCCCACCAAAATATATGATCTTGCAGTACAACATAGTAGAAACTACAGCAACATTAAACTTTTTTTGGCTTTTAGACTCTTGCAGCACTTGGGTTAGGTGTGGTCTGCAGTGACATAGGAATATATTAATGTACCACCTCATTCATCCAAAACCAAAACCTTACCTGTGAACATAATCCAGGCGGCAATTACATTTGTCAAAGCAACATAATTAGGAGAATTTAGCATATGAACGCAATTTCCAGGAGATAGGGTTGCATGGCTGAGCATGTGTGACCATAGATTGATTGTGATTGTCAGCAGTAACAGAAATCCTAAATTCTACTATCTTTATGTGTTGGGTCTATTTTTGCCAGACTGGCTCACATGTTTGAAGTGTGAAATTCACTTGTGAATGTATAGAAATGCCTGCTTTAATTGACAGTTAACTTAAAATTAAATTTTAATTATGCATTTCATTTGTTACTGACTTTATCTCAACACATGTAGGCTATGTGTTGAGGAAAAAGAGAGAGGGAAGGAGGAAAGGAGTGAGATGGTCTGTATGATCGTCTGTTCCATCTCCTGCTCTATATGATCACATGCTCTGTGTTTTAATACAGTTGAATTCAAGATATAGTTGATCTCATTTACATATTTCTCTGTTTGAGGTAGTGTGAAGTGTGATCATGGGTTATAAATACCAAATACTAACCAGCAGTCATTGCCGAAACGATGCAAAAAAGGCACACAGAGTAACATTGCTGTGTGCATTATGCACTTTGCTTGGTATTTGTATGCCAGATACCACCATATATACCACTTTGCTTTTATCTTGTCAGACTAGACTACTGCACAATTGAGGAGCAATATCTTTGGAAAAGTGTCTTGAAAAGACCGGCAACAATAGCAGCTCCCTGTTCAGTTGAACTTTATGGGCTGCGAATGTTAGATGCTCCCCACACCATCAAAGACAGACTACTACTGCATGCGTCCTCTAAAGTGCTTCAAGACATGAGAAGAAATGGCAAAGGCACTTGACTGATGTGCAGTGGTGATTTAATGCACAGGCTTTCCTGGGCTGTAGCCCAGGGGTCCTGAATTTCAAAGGGCCTCTGATTGTCTATTAATAATATTATAATAAAATAATTATAATATTTTTAGTGTGGGGGGGGGGGGGCAGTCATGATTTGGCTGATTTGGCCAGTTTGTTGCCAATGGTGATATTTGTTGACACTGATTGGTCAGGTTGGTGTCACAGTGTTGCAATGTTATGAGCTCTGGCAAACTCCTGATTGAATAAAGAACCCAATCATGGTGGAATTTTGGAGACATGAAAGCAGAGCTAAAAAGTCAAAGGTCCAAAAGGAAAAACAAAAGTGAGACCAGGAGAAAATTAAAAAAAAATACCAAAGTTAACAGGACTTTTCAAAAATACTGAAAGCAACGAAGCGGTAGGTGCGAGTTGTGCGACTCAGCTAACCAACAACTCTGTGGCAGCTAGCACTAATGTTAGCATGGTGCCGTTAGCCAAGGAGCCGACAAGCAGACTTCTGTATTGTAAAATGCTAGTTGTGGAGAAGAACAAATACTGGCACTACCAGGGCTGGACATTCACTCAGAAACAACTGAAACAAGTACATCCACAGGAGGGTCACTTGCTGCTCAAGCCACTCAGCAACTGTTCAAACTAATATGAAGACGGAATTTACAGCTATGTATATTCCTAACAATGCCAGTGACTAATGCCAGTGGGGAGCGATCATTCTCTAAACTTGGATTGGTCAAGACTAAACTGCACTCAACCATGAATCAGGAGAGACTGAGCCATCTGATGCTAATGTCCATTGAGAGTTTCTTCTTTGGACACTGGACTTCAAGGAGTTAATCAGGAACTTTGCAATGCATTCTCGTGTGGTCTGTTGTATTGGTGGTAGTGTTTGCAGCGGTGCAGAAATGTCATACTGTTGGAGAGAGATGTTTGTATTATCTGAAAGATGTGATGAAGTATAAATGAAATGAATTCATGTATAGTACATTTGTTGTGGTGAGGTGTGGCTTAGCAGCATCACTATGTGCAAAGATAAATCGGTTGGTTGTGGTGGTGGATATGTGGCTGCGGGGAGCAGAAGGGCCGACAGGCTTAACCAAACCCAGGTGCCTATGACAGGATTAAATCGCCTGCCAGTGTGCTAATCAAATTGTAGTGATTTAGTGTTCCCCGCTGCTGCTTGAGGGATTTTTCCCCCTAGATTTAAAAAATAAAAAATAAAAAAAGCATGATTGTGCCCCCACACCTTATTTGCTTAAAACTTTAAACTCCTAATCAAATCCTGCATCACCTGATGCAGCATCTCCAGCACGCTCCTAGTATTAATTCCACTAATACAGAGAGATGGTGGAATATCATGGGAGGATATTGGAAAATAATTTCTTGCTTGGTTATTCATTGCGGAATTCATTAAAATCCAATTTTGTGAAATTGAAATAAAAACAGCCATTTGCTGTGATAGACTGGCATGCTACACTGGCAAAATATGACAACATTAGGGGGATGGGTATAGGGGGAAAAGGATGCAAAAGGGTGGAGGGTGTGGGGTGTCGGGATAGAAGATGGAGAAGGGATTGGAGGAAAGGAAAACAGAACAAAAGATTTAAAAGTAAATTATTCATGTTTCATGAATTTTATGAAGCATCAACATTAGGGCAGTCCAGGACGTTTTATGTCTGTCACGCAATGCATAGGTGCCAAACTCCTGAAGGTCCAGATGAGAAGTCTGTTTACATCTCTTAGATTTTACCACTGTCTCCCTGTCTCTAACAGAGTGCAACAGCAGCAGACACCTGTTTCTATTAGCCCTTAATGCTAGCTACCACTTCCCCACATTAGCTGCTGTACACACTCCTAATTGCTGTAACAGTGGGGCTGCATCAGTTCATTAGCATGCTGCACCACACACTCAAGAATAAAGGCAGGAAAACATACAACACTGCTGTGATTAAGCTCGAATGGTTGTTCCGTGACAAAAATGCACAGCCTTGCAATTAAATCAAAGAGGTTGGCTGTACTTGCCAGAGATTAGTGTTCCACTGATATGATGTCCTGAAAGCAGATAGAAATACTAATGTTTTCTTTCTATAAATGTTAATGAGTATTTTTAGGCCAAAATAATGCAAATATTGTTTCCACAAAATGTTTTACTTAACAATCAGAAATGTATCCTTTACATCATCAAAAAAAGCATCCACATAAGGTAGAGGCCTCCAACCCCACATTTTCAGTGAATCTCAGTTTCATTGGACACAGTAATGCTATGAGAAATTCATTTGTTTTGTTGAAGATTTAAATGAATGTCATGTCAGGTGTTCAGATGTCAGGCTTTCAGCAAAACAGCTCCATTCCAGGATGCATCAGCATGACAGCTCAACCTTTAATATGTAACAAGACGCCCATATCAGCTCCATATATCCATGTGTAACCAATCAGACTTTTACAAACATGTATGAGAGGACAAATGTTTCTTGTTGAAAAGAGCAAAGCTGACTTATTTAAAAGATACTTTAAAGGGGACATATCGTGTTTTTTGTGATTTTCTGTTTTTTTATGCAGTTATGTACAGTGTCTGACAAGGGCCAATGCACTGCAACTTAAGAAAAGACATGCAAATAGACAAAACAAAAGCAAATTAAGAAAACATCTTCATCAGTTTGACAACACATGTGCAGCATTTAGAAAACGCGTTGTAAATACCACAACACAACACATTAACAAAACGCGCTTAATGTGTTTTCTTAAGTTGCAGTGTTTTCGCCTTTGTTGGCTACCATAGTAGTGATGTCAGATGTCTATGTTAAACATGAACGCTCCGTTTGTAATGTTATCTCTACTCCCTCCTCGTGATGACATTAGATTGTTTGCGCATACCCACCACTGGCCATCTGTTGGTAGCTTGGGTTGCTAAGGTTGTTTCATGTGTTGTTCGTGTTGTCCACTCATATTTTGGATTGGATTCAAGCTCAAACATATACAGATGTATTTGAAAAGTTTCCATTTTGAGCAAAGAATGAGAAAAACATCTTAAATCTATACTACTACTAATACTATCTATACTATAGTTTGTTTATGTAGCCTCCGGAACCACTGGAGGTCGCCCAAGTGGTAGCTTCCAGAAGCTGGCCAATCAGAACACAGTGGGCTCATTGGGAGGGGGACCTTAAAGAGAAAAGAGCTAAAACACCCTGTTTCAGACAGAGGCTGAACTGAGGGGCTGTGTAAAGGGTCAGTATAAGTTAAATAAATGAGTTTTTTAAGATATTCTGGTAGAGTAATAGAATAGACTTGGAAATGTGCAGAATATGTCCCCTTTAAAATCACAAATATTGTGCTTACCAAGTTCCTTTCTGAGATCTGGGAACACAGTGACATCACTAAAAAGAAATCAGATCAGGGCAAGAAGCACAAGCAGCCAGGTTGTAAATAAACCTTGGGGATGTCAGAGATTATTACTAACACTTTAGGTGCACTCGTTCCAGTTTAACCTCTAAATAAAGTAGTTTGGATAATCTAAACTCTAAACTATAGGCCCTGATACACTTTGCCTTTTTGGGCTGTCCCAGACAAAAATTGAGATTTGTGAGAGAAACAAGGTTGAAGATTTTGGTTGTCAATCCAAAAAGGAAGTCCTCCATCTCATTGTGAGATATGTCCACCAGTGGCTTATTGGGCTGCCAAAGACAGCCTGTGTTAGGAGGGTAGGACCAAATTCTCACAATGTGACTGTTGCTACACCTCACATCTACAAATAAACCAGTCTGAATACTGCATGAAATGGGTTTTATCAGTATCAAGAAATCCTGAAGATATGATGTTCAATACCATCAAAAATTACATCTGACTATTTGCGTTTCTTGTCTGTTAGACTTTGAGTACAATGTCATCACAACTGATTGATGTGATGGCCAAAACCACAAAAATAAAAGTCAATTCTAATAACCCAGAATTTTCCTGTAATTGCTTTACAATACATGCAAGACAGAAACAGTTTTCACAGATTTCAATAACCTCCTCATCAAGTCTTTATGAAGTTCTGGAGTTGAGTGAACTCAGAGAACAATACTAATTCATTCACATCAGTCAACATCAGTCTGCAAAGCCACATCCTCCTCAGTCCTGTGTTGTTGAAGCTGCTGTGAGTTGATAGGACTGATGCATTTCTGGTCCTCAGCCAACTTCCAATGGGGTCAATCAGAGTGGATAGACACAGGGTCAGCATCACACTCACACACAGCTCTCTCAGGCCTTCGTTAATATTATTTTCCTGCCGAGCCATGTCACTGGCTGATTGCTCTCTTCCACACCTCACATTTCAATGAGGGATCTCTTGTTGAATTTTTAGCTTTTTTTTTTTTTTTTTTGTTTGAGAAAGAATTATTCATTTTTGTTGAAAGGCTTTGATTTTTTCCATCTATCTGTTGATCCTTCATCTGTTTGAGGACGTGGATATTCAGATGTATGCTGATGACACAGTCATATACACTCATGGGAAAGATGCTGATTAAGTGGCCACTAAGCTGTCATTAATGCTTCATTAAGTTGATTGGCAGAGTGACTCGTGTCTTACCTTGAATAAAAAGAAAACAGTGACAAGGTATTTTGCTAATAAACAAAAACAAACCATATATCCACAGCTTATTGTTAATGAACAAATAATCAAAGATGTTAATGAGGTTAAATATTTAGGTGTGATTTTGGATTCCAATTTGACTTTTGAAAGACATATTAAACAGATCAGTAAAAAATCAAAATATAACATTATTAAAATTAGACATATTAGGAACTTGTTAACAATAAAAGCATCAAAAACATTTTTGCATCCTATGATTTTTTCACATCTTCATTATATCCTGCTGGTCCCAGGCCAGTAAGACTGTGCCGAAACCAAATGAGATTCTTTCTAAACAAGCCTTAAAAGTTTTTGATAGGAAATCATTAAATCAACATCATTGTAATATACTGTCCAAATACAGTCTCTTAAGTTTTGAAAATCTCATTCTGTTTTCAGAAGTTCGATTGGTATTTAAGATTCACAATGCTGCTTCTCCACCAATGCTTCTCCGCTCTGAGCAATTGAGCAGAACCTCGATCTGCTCTAAACTCAGACTTAAACATCCCTCTGCGGCGGACTGCCTTTGCACAATCTGCTTTTTCATTTACGGCCATCAAACACTGGAATATGCTTCCAGCTGAGCTTAAAACTTGCACAGACTTTCATTCTTTTTCCCATGGTGCAGAAAAATGGATACTGAGCAACTAGTCATGTCAACATTAATTTGACTTTGATTCAGATTTTTAATTGTAATGAACTGTAATTTTATAGTTGTACTGGATGAATGTGTTGGTATTTATATGTTGATGTGTGCTTGTAGATTTGTCTGTATAATTGTTAGTGTGATAGAGACTATGTAATGGTGTTGCATGTAAATGAATGTTTTTAGTGTCTGGTGACTGTTCTGCCCCCCCTTGCCCAGGGATTGCAGATGGAAATTAGCTAATAGCTAAATCTTGCATAAATCATCTCTTCTCATTTTGAGATTGTTTTTTGTACATAGTCCTTGTTTAATAAAGAGAAAAAATGCACATGAAAGCTTGGATGAAAAATGAAGCTGGGTTGTTAGAGGGCAATCACAAGCCTTGTCTTGGGTCTGCAGGTTTGGAGGGATGTAGCTGCAGGAATACACAAAGAGACTTCACTGTCATCACTGTAGTCATAGTGTTCACATGCTATTTAGTGGAGGCTCTTACAAAAATATTCTTGCAGGCAAAAATAATAGTTTTTCTTTTAAAACAAACATTTGTTCTCTCTGAATTTATTCAGTTTTATTTGTATTAGGCAAGAAAGCACTTATTAATGCTCCTAAAATTCTTTCTTTACATTATTGCCCATTTTCCAAAGCACACAGTAGTGTTATATTTTGCTGAATGTGTGTATGTGTGTGTGTGTGTGTGTGTGTGTGTGTGTGTGTGTGTGTTTTGTTTTTTGTTTTTTTCCAGACAGCTTTTTACTCGTTTCACTGTAATATAAACACCTACTTGCAGAGACACATCCCTCTCACAGAATTTATGCCAAACTAACCTGTAAGAAGAGAGTTGAAAAGTCCACTGCTGAGTTATGGTGCATTCATGTGCTGGTGAGAGCCTCTGAAACCTATGTTTTATTGTTTATGTGGCTTTATTCAAGGTTGGGTTTTTTAACCTTTATTTATTCATTGGAGTTTCTCTGAGAGCAATGCTCTCTTTTTCAGGAACCCCCTGATCACATTCACACAGTTACACATTCACACCTGGAAGCTGCACAGTACAACCACAGTCTGATCTGCTGCCACTGAGCAGCTCCATTGGAGCAGTTGGGGTTAAGGGCCTTGCTCAGGAGCACCTAGTGGTGGTAATGGGGGAGGGGCAAGTGCCGCTTCTTCACTTTCTCCACCCAGATTTATCCTGCTGGTCTGGGTGATTGAACTGACAACCCTCCAGTCACAAGCTTCTCTAACAACTTCTCTAATCTGTTTCACAGAGTGGGTAAAAGCACAGCCAATAAATACACCACAAGATCAAGCTATCCAATGAGAACTATAGGTCATAGCCTCTTTGACAAACTGAATACACTTCCATAGTGCCTCTGCTCATTAACAATAATGTTTGTAGCTAACTAGATCCACCATTTAAATGAGCTTGTCTAGGCCAACTATTGGATCCTGGATGAGCCCCCCAAAATTGTTATAACAAGACTTGACCTACAAAGATGGGATAGTTGTGGACAGCAGTGTGGTTGTATTTGGCTGCACTACATGGAGGAGCAGGGATGTGGTCTTACCAGGTTGATGATGATACCTGATGGTCCCGGGCTGGTGCTGCTGGTCTGACTGCTGTTTCCAGGGTGAGCCCAAACAGAGAAACTGTTTCACCACCTCACGTTCAGTGTTTAAGGTTTAAAAGTTCAAACCATGAATATAAAGTGAGCTGGATGTGGTGATATCTTGTGCAGCCCAAAAAGCTTTTTCCAGATAGACCACCATTATAAAAGAGACATCTGTAAAACAAATGAGACATGGAGCAGTCACATTCAGTTGTTCAGCTGTCTTGAAACTGTTGCTGCTCCAGGTCAGCCTTTCTTCTGTGTTGAAACAAGACATTTTCATGGCAGTTGTGCTGCCGTAATTCAGAGAGTTTAAATTGCACAGTTTGGATGCAAAATGTTAAATGTGAAATAAACAGCTGATTTTATTGCCCCGTGCTGGTAGTAAGGTAACCTAAAGGTTAGAAATCGAGACCTAAATAAATTTTAAAATTTGTAAAATATTAAGTGCAAAATCTTTGATCTGGCTGTTTTATGCCTTGCTCTGAGGAAGAGTGACCCTCCCCTGGCTGATTTGCTCTGCCTACATATATAAGACACTGTGAGTTATTTGTGGAGTAGATTGTTCCATCCTGACACTGAAATGCCTAAAAAAATCCAATTTGACCTGAGTCAAATTAGCCTTTGACACAGTGCTACATGTTTGACTCCTGATTCAAGTTGAATCCAGGCCAATTAAAGAGGAGCTGCATCCTGCCACCAGAGGCTGCTGTTGCACTGTGCAGGAGCTGTGATTGGCCGGAGCCGTCAGAGGCGTGGGAGGTCCCTGTCAGCGCTCATCTCGCCTGCCTTTTCATAGAAACGCAAGTTAATGAAAGTGGAGAGAGAGATTATGTTGAGCATTACATTTAATTGGACTTCTTTAAATAACTCTGGAACATTTGTGTTCCACTGAAAGTGTGTGTGTGTGTGTGTGTGTGTGTGTATGTGTGCACACGTGTATGTATGCATGGTGGTGTTCACTCACCACCTGAATTTATGATGTACTCAGCACATGTGTTTTCTTGCATCAGTGTGTAACCTGTGTGTCGCCATATGTTTGTCATCTTGCATGCATATAAGAATCCTCTGTGTGTGTGTGTGTGTGTGTGTGTGTGTGTGTGTGTGTGTGCGAGTGCAACTTAATTTCCCTGTAGGGACATTGTGTCGTTGCAGCAGGAAAGGTTAGTGCATAAACATGAACAATTGTGGTGTCCTATGAACATACCTGTATGTACAAACCCTTTAAATATAGTGTGAGCGGGAGATAGACAGCTGTTTTGAAACACAGGACATCAGAGATTTAACATCTGTTGGTGTTATGTGCTCTCCTTTTGGGGGGGCTTTCAATCCCATGAGAAACATTGCTTGTCTCATTTTATGAATGTATTTTATCAATTTCTGAAGGTGTAATTGTTCCAGTTCTTTGTGACTTGTGATTGAATTTGACTGCTATTTTTTGCTTGTTGAAGCCTGTGACTCGACTATTAAGATGATGCTTCACATTATGAATTTCAGTTAAAAAATGGTAACAAATATCAAATTCTAGTGCAACATATGTAGGAAGAGTTTTACAGAGGTACCACAGTTAATGAATATGTACCAGGCAGACATCAGGGAGCCCTCTCACACAGAGGGAAGATGTGTCAGTGTACTTGGTCACAGAGGGAGGACAGAGACAACACACTGCCTATGAGGACATCGCAGCAGAGACACAAAGAGTGCTTTTCATTATGCTAATGTGTCTCCTCACTCCCCTCACTCACATATCTTCCTTGCATCTTAGGTCTTCCAAGCGAGGATGCAAGGGAGAGATGCAAGGAGGAGACGCGAGGATGGAGGAATTGAATTCATCAAACAGGATGTCCTCGCTCACTCCAGCGTTATTTTGAGGAGACAACAGCTACTCATGACGCACATCACCTCGACTGTCAAATATGTAGAAGTCAGCTCTATGTAGAAATGATTAAGTAGTTTAGACTCTAAAGTTTAAACTTAAAGTTCATGTACCATTAGTAACACTTTAAACTATTACATAATAATTTCGATAGCTGGAGAACACCTGATAACTGCTCCAATGTTTTATCATTTGATTACAGATCTATAGCAGCGTCTGGCTGTCACAGAATAAGACACAAATAGACAATTTAAATCTTAATTACCGAAATAAGAGAACAGACATAAAGAAGCAATAAAAACAACTGTAGCCTGCAGAATATGCTTAAATAAAATATTACTCATTTAGTTTGTGAAAGTATGATGTGCTTTTTAGGCTGAGGATGATATTACAGGAGACATGCGGCCGTCTTATTTTCCTGAAGGAGCTGAGATGTACATGAACAGAAAGGAAGGAGAAGCCTTTTGGCTTATGAAGAACAATAATAAAGTTATGACTTCTGATGACACTCAGTTGAGTGAGTGAGTGAGAGTGTTTTTTATGATTCATCATTCACTAATTTTTATTTTATGAATATATATGATCAGCTGCTGTTGGTGCGGTCATCCTGTTCCACAAGTGGGTTATGGTTATGGTAAGGTTATGGTTAGGGGGGATGTCGTGTAACATGCCTTTAGGGTGACAACATCAGGGGTGGGGGGTGTTGTGTAAGGTTAGCTAAGTCTGCAAGACTGCATAGTTGTTATGCAAGTTAGCATAATGAAAAGCACCCACAATATTTAATGTCTTTCTACATTAAGTTCCTACATTAATTTTCCTACTACAATTGAGATTAGTTTAATTGTACTTTCTTTTATAAACGCAAAAAACTCTCCAGTTTTCTTTCTTTTTTTCAAAATTTCTTTGCTTTTTCACATTATTGTGAACGCATGATATTTTTTCTTGCTTTTGATCATATCGCATGATGTTCACCAGGAGATGGAGTTTTCCCAGTTTAATGGAATTGTACATGTTCAATTTATTTTTATTTTGTTATGTGAGCACTTCAAGGGCTGCTCGTCTGTGTTGGCTTAAAGGATGAGATCCAGAGTTCATTCTTGACCTTGGATACAGCCGTTGAGAGAACTGCTGTGTCCTCAACTCAATTTATTAACTTTAATAGACTGAACACCTTTTTGTCATACCACATGATCTTCATCATCAGACTACACAAGTTGTAAATAACCTTTAGAGTTCATAAATATGTGGAAAACTTGACTAAGCCTGGGCAGCCTGAACCTTACGATTCTACAATCCACACCTCTTAAATAGATTATATTAATAATAGAGCTGCAACGATTAGTTGATTAGTTGATTAATAGACTAGTTGCCAACTATTAAATTAATTGCCAACTATTTTGATAATCAATTAACTGTCACTTGTTAATAAAGAAATTTCCAAATTCTCTGATTCCAGCTTTCAAATCAAATATGTATTCCTCTGTGACAATAAACTGAATATCTTTGGGTTATGGACAAAACAAGACGTCATCTTGGGCTCTGGGAAACAGTGATCGATATTTTTAACCATAGATTTTACTAAACAATTGATTAATCAAGAAAATAAATGACAGATTGATCGATTGCCCTAATAAATAAATATTAATTAGATATTAATATTAATTATAAATACAGCAAAGACTATTGATTCCTCTTTTACTTGTGAAGAGTGAAGTTGTGAAGAGTGTAAATGCTGCATTCAGGCTGCTGTTCTGTAATTCAACCAAACTGAGAGATATAGAAACCATATTCTTTCATAGTGTCTTTCCTATTAAACCCTCCTCTCTCCACACATCCCTGTGTGACACTTCTAAGGGGAGGTCATTGTGTACCAGCTCTGTTTGAGAGAGGACTCTTTCATTGGCTATCTGTTTGTGTGTGTGTGTGTGTGTGTGTGTGTGTGTGTGTGTGTGTGTGTGTGTGTGTGTGTGTGAGAGTGGAGGAATATTGTGTTTGTTTTGAGGGCTCACCGATCAATTCTGTCTCTTCCTTTTCCTCTAAACAGGTAAAAGTCTTAGATTTAATTGCTACAGCAATGAAGCACACACACTGGCTGGACCTTTAATGTCACTGGCTGTCAGGGTCTTTCTCTTTTTTTTTTTTTTTTTTTTTACCATTAATCTCATTCCATCTCTCTCTGTGTCTTAACACCTTGCTCTCTCTAGGGTATCTACAGGTCCCTAAGAAGCCTGAAAATGCCTGAGGGGTAATTCCAGTAAGTCATATTTTTCTGCTTTTTGCCATTATGAAGATTGCATTTGAAATTTTAGAGTTTCTGTCACTGCAGAGCTTTATGTAAAGGCAGCTCTGTGAGAGCGCTAATCTCCAATGTACACCCACAGGGCAAACACAATCTCCTGCAGCTAAAGCTAAAAAGCAATTAAAACGCACCCTTTCAACACACTAACACTTAGACAACTGTCTACGCCAACCTGTCTACTGTTCTGTTCAAGTACTGTGAGGCTGCATTCAGGTGATATCTGGTGGTCTGTAAATACAAATAACTGGCTGCTCACCCGGTGAACCTTCTCCTGGTGATTACAGTATAGTGTTTGCTGGCTGTGATGTCTGCCACCATGTGACACAATTTGTGAAAGTGGGAAAAAACGAGGAATCCAATTTTTTTAGATACTCCAAAACAGTCCAAGCTGTTAAAAGAATTCAGCGACAAGGAAGCTCTAAAAACTCTGTAATTCTGTCTTTTAACTTACTGTCTACACAGGAGGTGTAGTATAGGTTGATTTGTGATCACTTTGCACCTCCATATCTCGAAGAAAATGAGATTTCCTTCTAGAGCAATGTGACAAACAGCATGTTAATGAATGAGTGTGGCTGTCCAAAACACATTCAACATCATGCTAATACAATATTTATCCACTCAAAACAAAGTCACGGACTCATTACATTTGTTACACTATTACACTGTGTCGTCCAGTTTCCCATGACGTGGCATTATTGTTGTGTAACAAGTATTCCAAATTACCAATGGAATAGAATAAATTATCAATAGAATGTTATATTACATACAGTAGTTGAGAAAAATAGGTGTTTGAATTTATATGGATAAATCAGATTCTGGACCAGCAAAGTAAAAACCATCTGGTTCAGTGATTGTTCATGAAGAATGCAAATAATGGTAATAACTTAATGGTAATAACTTAATCTGCATAAGTGTACTGATATGTTAGCACCAGCGCTCTTGAACATTTTCACCATAGAAACAGCTACAGCAACACAAAGTAAGCTAGTTAACACTGAAGATGGTATTTTTAATTCAATATCTGTGGTGGGTGTGTTCAAAACTTTGAGAAAGGCTGTCTGAACTAATCAGGGTGTGACTTTTTACTAGTATGTACTGTAGCATGTACCATAGCAACCGGAAGTTCAGAGACAAAACAGGAAGAAATTTAAAAAACTGGGTATATGGGTTTAGGCTACTAAATCAGGTAAACATAGTCTTAGTTGAAAATTGAAAAAGTAATCACGTCCTGTCTCATATCAATTTTTGAATAATGAACTATGACTACAATCTTTGCTTTGCTAAACATAACCATAAAACTGTTAACCATGCTTCAGTTGCAACAAATGGATACTGTAGATAAAAAAAACATGACAGAAGTTGTCAGTTAGTGTTTTGCTGATTCGTCCAGTCTGAACTTTTTGCGACTTGGCAGATAAATTCATTAAAAATATTTCATCATCATAAAAAACTAATGTGGGCTGAAGAATATCTCTAAACATGTTTCCTGGGTCAAATTAGTGGTACATAAATGTCATATTTAGGAGACAGAGTGGGTGTTACAGGAATACAGTTCAACATTTTGGGAAATATTTGCTTTTTTGAGGAAATATTTTTCAAGAGTTGGATGAGAAGATCACTACTATTCACATGCCTGTATGCTAAATATGAATCTAGAACCAACATGTGGTTAGCCTAGCTTAGCATAACGACTGGAAGCAGGTGGAAACCGCCAGCCTGTCCAAAGTCACTGCATCCGGCCACTGTTTGACAAGAAATTCCAGCATGTAATTTCCTGTAAAAGCACAACTTATCATTTTTACGTTCCTGTTTGTACTGTGTGTATGAGTAGTTTTGCTCTGAAAGTCTAAATGGTTCCACACTTGTTTCTTTTTTCTCAGTCTTTCTGGACCAACAAAACTCCAACATGAACAGAAGACAAAGAAGTCAGTTTCTTGGAGTGAAAGTTGGAGAAGCATGTGAGAGATTGAAGAACCTTGTGCTTTACCAAAATGTTAGTCTTCTGAAACCTATAGATATAAGCTCTCACTTATTTCCTTTGTTCATTCCTCCTCCACTTTTCACTACCCACTTTTCCCTGATCTACCCCTTGTATTCATTCACACTCTTTCACAACCTCTATCTTTGTCTCCTGTGTGTCTTGGTAGTGCACAGTAGTGTGCAGTGGCTTGATCCTTTGCTTCTCTGAACTTATCCACCATTTTTCTACAACTCTCTCTCTCTCTCTCTCTCTCTCTCTCTCTGAGTGTATGGAGTCCAAGAGGTGTCAACAAGAAAAAAAAAAACACTAAACTAATTAGTGTGCCATATTTAATTTTGGGCACTGGAATTGACACTTCAAGAAATGTTGTATTCAAAAAATACCAATACTCTATTGGTTGAACACTCCAGCTCAGTATTCAACTCACAAGCAATTGATATCCATCTATCTCATTGTTAGAATGAATGAAAACAAATGTATCTCCCAAAATGATGAACTCTTCTTTCAATTAAACAATATCAGAAGAAAGACCTATTTTAGTTGAATCATGAAATGTCATAATTTGAAGCCGCACTGTTTGTGATATACAAAGCAACATAGTAACAGAACATACAGTAAGAAATACACTAAGAAATGTGAGAAATTTTATGGTTGAGGTTTTGAGGTGACAGCTTCCTGCTTCTAATGCATCTGGTCTAAAATCCTACTTTTTCCGCTATTTTGATCCCCTGGAATCACTTACAATCAGTCACAACTGAGAGGAACAGAGTGTGAGGGTGGATTTACTGTGGTTGCCTTTAAGCTCTTTAATATTGATTAATTTTATTTAATACATTATTTTTATGAATTTGAAGTCATTAAGTAAGATAAATGTCATACTAGAAATAAGAAACAGCCAGATAATAATCTGTAATGTCACTGTAGCGGTGCTAAAAAAATATTCCAGGAGAAACGGCTCCATTCTCGGCTATGATACTATTAGTGCTTCTATTAAATGAAGCTATTTTAAGAGCAGTGCCTCCAACAACAGCAAACAAAGTACCTACACTATCATTAAAGCAACTGTAGGTTTTGTCTTTTCTGAAACTGAATTAGCTTTTTGCAAGAGTTGTGCATGCTCACATATATCGATCAGGCTCTCAGACATCACAAGAACATCATGTCAGTTGTGTTTTCTGACCTGGAAGTCACAATGAAGTAAATCCAGAGCTGAGCTAATAAAGCATTGCCACTATAGTGGAATGAAGTGTGACATATTCCTCCTCCCTCCACCATCCAATGTATAAGACCCCTCTTTTCCATTCCTTACCTACCAGCAATGCTGGGAAAGTACTGATAGACTTCTCTTAATCCTGCTTGCAGGCTTCAAGCCTTACCGAGCTGCAAAGCTGCAGGAGAGAAGGATTGAATGTCATTGGCAGCTATTTCCTTGACAGCCGGTGAAGAGCTCTGTGCACTCAGAGGGGCATTTTGTTGGTGTCAGGTGCCTAACACCCAGTTAATGGAAGGCAGGAATACCCAGGGGCTTTTCCCTGGACATTATAGACTTTAACATTTACTTTATGGCTTTCCTTCTGTATTGAACTGTTGTAGGACTGACGTGGACATACAGACCAAGATTCAACCTACACATGTAAACCTGGGACATTAACATGGACATCCCAGGACTAGTGAGGGGAAATCTTTATTTTGTTTGATATAATTACTTTTCATTGTTTAAAAAAGGTTACAGTGTTCTATTTTTGACATGATAGATGCTGATGTTAATCAGACTGAATTACTATCTAGTTTCACATCATTCATTCAACCTGACACTGTGTTCATTTTAGCTGGTTACTTGTTGGGAGAGCGGTGTTTCCCCTAAAATATCCATTCATTTGCAAATCAATAGTGTTTGGGAGCCTCTGAGCAGTGCTGTCTCGAAACGTGAGTTAACATCTGTGTTGTTGCCTGGGAAACTGCTGGTAGCGTAACTCCTTTTAATGAATAGGGCAGTACGTAAGCGAGTGAGTGATTAAGCGAGAGAGCAAGCGGCAGAAAAACAACGGTGAATGCAAGCGGAGCAGAGAAAAAGGTTAGCAGTAAGTTGTCAGTCTGGCGGTAAATGTACAGTACAGACTACAGTGTGTCAATTAATAAATGCTGCAGCTTGTCAAGACTATGAAAAGTCATGTCTGTTGTTATTTTGGGGGTTATTTTGTTTTGTTTCGCCCTAACCAGTTGCAAGTGATGTATGTTTCCCCCCAGTGTCATTTTCAGGCGACACAAAACTTGTGGCTGCTAAGAGCAATCAACTTTTCACGATGATCAAAGAAATATGTTGATTTCAGAGTTGTTTAGTTCACTAGTTCCCAACCTGGGGACCCCAAACCCCACAAGGAGTCGCAAGGCCTTCTTGATTTTAAGAGGTGTAAGAAAACTTAAAAATAGATAAATAAATAAATAAACTATATCTCAGTATTTCATTAATTGCTGAAAAGAAAACAAATTTATTTTTTATTTTTAAAGTTTAGATTGTTATTTAAGATGTAAACCTTAAAAAATCTCTGGAGGATAAGGGCACGGTGAAGACATGAACACAAGCTGTATTCACAGAGCCGTCACTCTCTACTAAACAGCCTCATTCTGCATTAGAAATGTATGCATTTAAAACAACCACGGAGCTAATAGAACAATGGAGAAGAAATCACTAAATCTGTTGGAAAGAAGCCTATTAAGTATGTAGGATAGTTAAAAATTTCAAAAGATATATAATACAGACGGACAGAGAATTGTTAAAAAAATCTTCTGATGCAATATTCACAGGAAATACTCTGCTCAATATTCATCTAAATTGCTAGTTTTACGCACACTTCCTGCAGTTATTGTGTTCACTATTTGGGTTAATTATAGTTTAACCCAAATAGTGAACACAATATGCGTTGAATACAAAATGAAATCCATAAAATATGTCACTTTGTCAGGGGTCGTCAGTTAACTGATAGAATGTTTATCATAGAATAAGGGTCCCTTAAGGAAAAAGGTTGGAAAAAGGTTGGGAACCACTGTTTTAGTAACTAAAGAAGTGGTTCCCTAAAGTTTAGTTGAATTACATCAACCTGTACAGCTGTATTCATTTCATTCATACTTGTCATCATCATTTTTTTGGCCATTTTTCTGTAGCTAATTTTCATGGATGTAGCTAGCTAGCTATGTAGTAGTATGACCTCCCAGTTCTAAATCCTGCCTACTGATTGGTGGAGGGAGGCCTGCTACAAAACGCAACTACAACAACCCTATCCTCATCAGGGTATCTGCAGGTCTTGAAAAGTCTTCAAATGCATTGAATGTATATATTTTTTCTTGCCTGCCATAGACAGTAACATTAGTTGCATTACTTTTTTCAATGGGGAGAAGTTACACATCTAGAAACTTGAAGTGGGTCTGATGACAGTAGATTGTGCGAGACGTTGTTTTAAGTCTTTTAAGTGTCAGTTTTAGCATAAAAAAATGATCATAAATGAATTAATCATTCTATTCAGCCGGGAAATACTGAAAAATGTGATATGATACATGATGATACATACATAATGATACATATTTTCAGGCCATATTGTCCCTACTGGTTTAACTTTATACTTTCATACTTTGGTTGATATGATAGTGAAAAAGGTATTAAATTGCATTCTACAGATGGGTGACAAGTTAAAGGAAAAAACAACATAAAGTGTCTCAGTAAGGTGTTGGGCCACCATGTGCCACCAGAACAACTTCAATGCCAAGGTGCATCCACCAGATCCCCTCATTGTAGGGGTCAAGCATTCAGACCTGTACTGGTTTTTCCTTTAAATTGTCACCCGTCTGTATGTGGTATTAAAAATGTTCTGGTGAACCCTGCTTATAAAAAGCTGACTTAAAGGTCAAGGATGTCTATGAATACATTCAGGTGCTCTACCATTTGCTTTAGAAATAAATGGTCTTTTTGAAGAGGAGAGGCTTTGTTTGTTATGTGATTTAGGCGACAATGAAGACAAAACCTGAAGTCTATATGTGCTATTGCTCTGTATGATGATTTTAGTCTTATCCTTTTTAATAAAAATATTCTTCATCTCTGATGACCTCTACTGATTGGATGATAATAAAAGACTTGAATTCAGGTTAACTGAGTCATCGTCACATACTCCATAGACGACAATGAAGGCCACAATTCCCAGCATCTCTCCTCTTTGCATAAAATGGAAGAAAGATGCAGGGACATGTCCTCATTATCTGTGGTTGTCTCCATTTATTAAAAGATACTGGAAGCATATAAGAAAGGAACTCTGCTGGTTTACATACTGAAATTAAAACACAACCAGGATTGTTTTTGCTCGGACTTCACTCCTGGACAGTACACACTGATAACATAGCAAAGCTAACAAAGATTAGCAAGATAGTGGATTTTGCTCCAGTGGATTGAAGAAAAGCTGGGGACAGCATTCCAGTGGTATATATAAATATATAAAGCTCTTCCAATGGAATGTTTCACTGCTACTTTAGGGGGGAATTAATTTTATGTATACAGAGTAGGGATGGGTATCATTAGGATTTTATCGATACTACTACTCTTATCAATACTCCTCATTGGTCCTGTCCTTTATTGATACTCTCATCAGTTCTTTTTCATAACTAAATAATTGCTTTTTTAAAAAAGTATTTATTTACAGAACAGGATTAGAATTAATATTTTCAGCATAAGTAAACATTGTTTGTCTAGAGTAGCAACACTAATGTTTACCACAGAAAGTCTGTATAAACTTAGTAATATTTCACTGGAAAGAAATCTAAAATGTCAAAAAAAAAAAATAAAAAAAAGAGGGCCTGCGTGCTGGTACCGCTGGTAGAGAGGAGGGGCTGGTTTGGAGGGGGGACTGCAGGTAGCTAAGTTTACAAGAATTTGCCACATTTTAATATATGTTACAACTAAGATAGGAATAGGATAGAAACAGTTAGGCTGCATACTTGCTTTATAACAATTTGCTATTAGCTAACTAGCATGCTGCAGTTGTGTAAAATATGTTGGCAGTAGACGGGAGACCATGTACAAAGCAGGTGAAAATATTGCTTTTCCACATGTTTTTGCTTGATCAACAGATGTTTTGATAAATTACTCTTAGTGGCTTTTTACCTGTGAAGGTTTTATTGCAGTTATAGTAACAAGCATAGTTGTCATTAACTCAAGTATAACATTAACTTCACTTCACCTGGTTCACTGTCTTAACCGCGGCTTTCCTGCTCCCCGCCCTCAGTCAAACCAACGCAGAGCAGAGGAGAAGACAGAAAGGAGAAGCTGCTGCAGCGGGACCATCAGTTACACTAAAACGTATAAAAGTACCTATAAAAGAACCAACTGTAAAAATACCCTAGTTTATGCACAAATTGTGCATATGCACAAATTGTGCATTAACTATAAACAATTTGTGTTTTACAATGGGAGTTTTTTATTTGTAAGATGAGACAAGTGTCTTTATGCAATGTAATGTTTTATTTAAGAGGTTATGTTTTGTTTCATCAATGCAATGGTAAATTTGATGTCTCATAAATGGGCTGGGCAATAGTATGTGCGTGCCACAAATAAACCACTGCTACTACAACTACTATTACTACTACTACTACTGCTACTACTACAACTACTACTAATACTACTAACTACTACTACTAATAATAATATTAATAGTAATTCAGGCAGTGAAGTCCTCATTGCACTACAAAAAGGTTTACAGACTCCTTGTTGAGCTCTTTGTAGGAGGCCGTCAGAGCCTCCCAGCAGGAGTCCTTAGTCATCTGGTGGAGGGAGGAGCTGCTGAGGTTTCCTGCAAGATGAGCATCGCACAAAATAAGGAAAAAGAAAAGAAGAGTTTAGGAATGAAAGGCACGAGTTACTGCAAAACTGATTAACTGATTGAACTAATAAGATAAGGAGGGAGGCTGGACTTGATTAAAACATCTATTAACTGTAAGTGTAGGATTCAATTTCAAGCACCATCTCACCATCTCTCAACTGTCTACACACTGCCATATCAATATTATACAAATTTGGTTAAGATGTTGGTTGATTTTTTTTATATCTTACTTGATTACTGTAGTGTCACCTACATGCATCAGTCTTTGAAATTTTTCTGGGTTAAATAAGAAAAACCAGTGATGTTAGGTTTTGTGAAAACTGATATGTCCAATATGTGCAACATATACATATAGACCAATCATAAAGAATATTCAACATCACAGATATATGGTTTCATAGAATTTTATATCTACGAGAAGCAGTTCTGATGTTAAAATATCATTTGATTGAAGCATGTGAGATTGTGAATCTACAGAAAGGGTTTACAGGTTTACTATAGCTGTCCGTGTTGTGTAGCTGTGAGGAATATGTATTTCAGAAGATGAACTAGTACAAAAACAAGGAGGTAAAGAGGGTCCAAAGAGTTCTAGAACCACACCATGTATGTTCACTGTGTGTATCCAAAGCCTGCTGCCTGAAATATTCTCTAGAGCACTGAATGTCGATTAATCCGCTGCTAAAAATAGTCCCCAAAGAATGCACTGTTTCTTCATGTTTGAGTAATATTTGCTAAACACTACAGTGCTCAGCTGTTTCATGAAATGACTGGGTCTTTTTAAAAAATATTAGTGAGGTGTGAATAAAAATGAATGTCTTCAGTAGGAACCAGTGGGCTTGGGTCTGAGGGAAGTCAGAAAGTATTGACAGATGAACCATTAACACATTGTTGGTTTTACTTTTTTTTGATGACAATAAGAAAAATGTTGAATAATTCCAGTCTCATCCTTTTAAAGGTGATGTTATTTACATTTTGCAACAGTCTGTGGGTTGTAAATTTGTGTGCATGTGTGTGTTCTGATTCAAATTCTAAGATATTACCAGGTTCCCAAGCTGCTTTAGCCGATGCACAACCATTAGATTAGATATTTGGCTTTCCACAGAAGTCAGGACAAAAACAGCCTGTCTCTCCCGGGTCAAACCCTCTGAGCAACCTTTAGCAACCATTTAGTCTCATTTAAACATAATTCTCTCTCCAAAGCCCCCATCCTCTTCTTGTTTCACTGAGGTTTTTCTCTCTGCCAAGATTACCAGGCCGGCCTTTAAAAGCACACCTCTGCTCTTTCTACTTCCAGTCCCATTCCTTTCCATTAAGCCCTGAGAGTATGGGGCTCTGCTTGTCTTCTCTGCAGGCTATTGATCAGCATCAGTGTTGGCCAGCTAGGACTCGTCTCCTACAGATAGATCTGGGCCCGGCCGCCGGCTTTTCATTAAGAAAACACCACAGACGAATGGCAGAGAAGAGGTAAAGGGCATGAGGGCTAAGAGTCTGATAATCAAACTTGATGGTTCTCTGCCAGCCAGTCCTCTGTCCTTCCTGTCGGTTTATTAGTCAGGCTGTTTGTCTGCTTTCTTGACCCATCCAGCTTGTTTTGATTGAGGGAACTTGTGAGAAAAAGGCGCTGAAAATAAAGTCACTCATCAACCTTTGGAAGGTGTTGCGAACATGTTATTAACAACAAGAAAGAAAGACTTTATCTTCTTCCTATTTGAAGGTTCCCGTGTGACTTAAGCAAATGTTTTTGACCAGATGGGATTTTGATACAAGCAGATCAGCTTGGTGGCATTTCTATTTGAAGCCCTAAACAAAATTGTGCTGAAAGGAAAAACCTAATTTCACTTCAGGGCTAATCCTTAATGACTTTGCCTGTATCAGATTTTCCATTTTATCACAGCCATCACGCCACTCAATGTTAATGTATTAAATAAGAATCAGCAGTAGTCACGCGTCAGTCTGATAGATACAAACTCAAATCTGAACCTGGAGGAGATGAATGTTCAAAGGAAATATCAGACAGGAGATGTTGACTACAGTTCAGACATGACTTCTCTCCTTTTTGTGAATCTGTTGGAGCACACCAATAAATTCCTTCCTCAGTGAGAGTTAAGCCACTGAGGTTTACTTTGAATCACATGTTTTATTCACGTGAGAACAAAGTGTACAACGTGTAGATTTTTATTTCCCTTGACTTTCTGCTACTTCCATTGCATCAGTTTCTTTCCATCACTCCTGCCTCCCACCTGACATGTGCCTTTCTGCTGGTCATTTACATTCCACCATTTTGTTAGGGATAAAGGCAGACCAACTTAACCCCCAGTACTACTAATATACTGTATGCAACTGCATGGCATTCCACCTCCACTGTGGCTGTCCAAGACAATCTACTGCTGGAGTTAATTTTGGCACTTAATTTTGGTTTAATTTTAGTAATTTGATTTTTGTTAGTTTATCTTTTTCATGAGAGATGTTTTAGTCTCATTTTGTCATGCATTTTTCATTTTTATGTCTTAAGAATTTTAAGGCTACAGCTGCCACCATCTTTGTTGTGACTCTACATTAAAATCTGTGTGTTTGAACAGCCGTCGTTCCTGCTTACCTTACCACAGCTACAGTCCCGGCACCAGAGGAAAGTAGGCAGGGCATATGGTTTTTATGGGCAGGTGGGTGCCCCCCCCCCCCATCACCACCAAAAAGCACCATCACAACTCAACTACCGTCCACCTTGCACAGACATCAACCGCATTAATTTGCATACAATAATGCATTAACATTCACTCATGGCTGCAGTTTAGTTGTTCTAATTTTATGACTGTTGCAGCACCAAATACAAGTATAAACCCATAGTGAAGCATACATATACACGATACAGAAATTGCGTCACCAAAAGGCACAGGCCGGCTCACTGCAGGCCACCTCTCACACACATAATGCACACATGTGCGCGTTTACACACACATATACACACACATACACGCATCCACACACACACGATGAAACAACTGAAGTGTATTCCTGCCTTTAAAATATCTTCCCCCTGGTTTTACTAGTGGTTAAGTCCAGGGATCTAACAGTATCACTTTCCATTGTTATCAATGTTAAGGCAAGCAAGATTCTGTTTTAATTTAACATTTTAATTTATTAAAATGCCCATTAGGGGTGTGCCTGTCTATCTGCACATCTCAACTAGGGGAGTCACATCCACCTGCTACATGATGCACATTTCCTTATTTGGACATCACTCCTGGCATTGGAAGAGATAAAGCTGAGCAATTGACGCACATGAAGTGCTCCCAAGGGACTCTCCATAACCTTTTGTTCCCGTTCTCCTTTCCACAAAGTTAGTTTGTAAAAAATAGGCAATAAATGAAAAGTGCAAAGCAAGAATGAACTTTGAAGTTCTTCTCTACACATTACACATCGTGCTGTCTCTTTGTTATGAGTGTATAAATAGTTAGAGGTCTGTCTGCAATGAGTCGATGAGTAAAGTTTTAACTCAGTAGTCAGCGCAGTCGTCTATGATCGGGAAGAGTCCAGTTTGAGACCCGGTGTGGGGACCTCCTTCCTAAGGTAGTTTATTCATGAACACTTATTGTAACACTTTCATTTTCTAAAATAGAGTGTAATAAAAACAAAAACAAGATTTTTAAGCCTCTTTCTACTTTTATTCGAATACAAATACAAATAATTTTGCTGCCTCAACAAATATAGATACAAATACAAATACTGGTTGATCCCTACTGCCCATATCATCGGAACTGCACAGCTAGCTGTGCTCTCCACTGCAGAGCAGCTGATCATTTACCAACCTGTTCACCAAAATACTGTTCACTGTCTGGGATCAGCTTGGCGCTCAGATGTCAGACAATGTAGTGATACTTCTTTAACAACAGCTATCATTTAGTTTTTTTTCATTGACAGAAAAAATATTTTTTCTATCTTTGTTTTCGAACACTGCATTCTAGTTGGGGTGCTGAGTTCCTTGTTTCCAGCCAAGCAGTAAATACTATGGCTTGAGGCTAAAACCAATGAAAAAGTACCTTGAAGTGCCACTGATGGCTACTAAATGCTCCAACTAACTCCCATTCAAAAAGCCTCAACTTCTCTCTAGAAATACTAAGTCAATCTTTTTTTTTTTTCATTATGGTCTCAATCTCTAAATCCCAGCCCTCTAATAAGTGTGCTGGTGGTCATTTTGGAAATTATTGCTCCGTTAATAAGATTTGAAGACTTACAGTAGTTTTGTTGTCTGCCTTGTGGGTGTTGATTGACAACTGTGATTTACAGTTGACTCATCTGCTGCTCTCCCCGGTTCTGGGACTTACACTGAGTCGGACTATTGTCACAATATTTCCCTAAGTTTAATGTTACTTGATTATGATACCTGCCCTGTTAGCACAATTTAGCTAAAGTTGCTAACATTAGCGTAAGCATGCACCGTTCGGTGTTCCCTGTAAGCTAGCATTAGTTTGGGTCCAAGGTAGTGCGGCGTGTTTCCAGAACATGAAAGGCAACACCCCACACTCTTTATTTGGAAGGTCCTGGCTCCCAACGGAAAAGATGGCGCCGACCATAATCAGCAACTCTGGGCTTCAAACTGGCTCCAGTGCAAACGAACTGGTGACATCACATCTCACTACGTCCAGCTCTATATACAGGCTATGTTTTCAGCTCATAAGTGGCTCTTTTCTCCACTCTGTTTTCTTTAAGTACAGGGCCTTTTGTGTGAGTATATGTCATTCAAAGAGATTGACATTGGCTGTGTATACTAAGCACTATATTCCAAGGAATTACATTCATATTAGATAATTCTGCAGAGCATGATTTGCATCTAGAGCCAACGTACAATGCAGGAAGTAGTGTGCACTGAGGCGGAAAGTAAGGGTGCGGAGGTCTGGATGATGGATGGGTGACTTTAGCCAAGGATTCTGTGATAGTAGATATGTGATTTCAGCATAAATTTTAGAGTTAAATTACTATTAAATCCACCTGTTGATAATGGGAAATGCCACTGGAGTAAAAGTATTAGTGATCTATATATTAATGCATATATATATATATATATATATATATATATAGCCATGCATATATGTTGTATTAAGGAAATTTCTAAAATGTCGTCATTGAATGTAATCAATATGAACCATGTTATTTAATATATTTTTTGTGTGTGATTGATGTTGCAGTCAATCTAAACGTCAAGTGCAACACCTGATCATGAGTTTTGATTTTTAAAGCAAGTTTGACTTTAAAACAAGTCATATTTGTAATTGTTGATTACTTTTGCAGGGCAGAATACCCATTAACATCCAGATTATTACTGTAGAGAAGCTTGGGGACCATCACATACACTGCTCTCTACACGAGAAATCCTTGAAATTGTAGCATTGGAGAAAAAAATAAGTCAAATATCCATAACTGATTACATTTGTACTCTCGCAGGGGAAATATTGTCAACACTGAAGAGAAAAGAAAGCAGAAAAGTGGAGACTGGAGTCAAGTACTTCAGCCCTGCATTTCACCCCCCCCCCCCATCCTTCCATCAGGGTAAATTGCTTTTTGCTTTTTCCCTGTCGTCGCTCGGCGTAATCCTCCCTGTTGTCTTAATATCAAGTGGAGAGAGGGCGAGATAATGGAGCAACAGGGGAGGAGGAGAAGGGGGCAGCATGGCCCTGAAGACCGTCCTCCAGGGAAATAGCACTCCCTCGTGTCAAGCACACAAGAATATTATTAAAACCCACCCCTCCTCATGCTACCAACCCCCCCTCCTCCTTTCCATCCAATACATTTACTTCCCGTACATAATAGCTCTCATATACATAACAAAAGCCAACACATGGGAGGAGAGGTCCAAATGCTTCTGTAATGGATGTGTAGCAAGGTATTACATGGCACTGAATCAACCCTCTGCTGCACTTTTACAAAAGGCAGCACTCGGACCATACTGCTGACTGATGCTGTTGTTAAAGTGTGTCTTTTTGTCATTGTTGTCCTGATTGGTGCTTGTGTGTGATGTAAAGTGCTTATCAGAGGATGGCAACAAAGCCAGCAGTGATATAAGGCTGCTGTATAGAAGATTGTCTGGGTTTTTTTTCTCTAAACAAACAGACACACACACACACACACACACACACACACACACACACACACACAGATAACATCATGCAAGCTACCTAACAACAGGAAAAACAAGGAAAATAACGTACAGAAAGCTCCACGTTACAACATATTGCAAGCTTGCAAGTATAGAAATATGGAGTGTGAATCAAAGAGAAATATGAACTGTATTAACAGTGTACTTCACCGATTTAGCATTACACTCTTGTAACATCGTTGGATGGACAGTTTTTTAAAGTATCAAAATCGATACAGCAGAACCAGAGATATCGTCTATTTTATTCCACACATTCTTCTTTCTTGCCAAAAAGTATGCTCCATTTGTAAACAAAAAAAAAATTATCAGACTGAAACCATTCAAAATAATATTACATTATGTCCCTTTTAAGTCCACTGAACCTAGGTTGCACATGCTTCTAGATAACTCTATTTAATTGCTTTGTCCTCTCAACCCCCGAATGTACATTTTTACTGTCATCTGATTGCAAATACCAAGAGTCTGGGTATTGGGACGGACTGAAAATGTCCGAAATCTCAATTTACAGCTTGACTTGTCATAACAGGAAAACATAGGGGTAACTAATAACATTAAAGGCGGCTCTGTTCCATTCAAGTGTCCCAGTATGCAAAGCCAGTGAGTAAGCATGCAAAATATAAAGGCCCTGAAACCTGCACACTGTAAGTGGAATTCAGCCATGATTCATGTTATCATTATTCCTGGTATGACATGTTAAGTGTCTGCCATGAAAAAGGTCTATTGAGTAAACTATTGAGTGAACAAGCATGAGCCATCCCCCCCATGTGTGACATCAGTGCTAATCCTCCAACCTCCTCCTACACATGTCCTAGTCTTCCAAACAGACTTAATTACAGCTGTGCTTGCTCTAAGTTTTATATTCAGCAGGGTTCATACACGTAAGATTCATGAGGGTAGGTGTGCAGTGCAGGGTCTAGCTTGACTGTCCAACCGAAGTTATTTTTACCTCACGATCTGATGTTGATAGTGGGTTGAAACTGATGAGCTGAAGCTAGGGACTGTCTTAAAAATGGCAAAGTGGCCCTGAGATTTTAGTCAATGTCATTCTCATGTTTTTCCCTAGACACTTCAAAACAACTTTATTTTCATCTTGACATTTGCACACACAACGTCCTTAAAAAAATGAATGCAGTATGGCTCAGTGAGCTGTTATGGCACTTTTTTTTTTTTACCAATAGCTTCCTCATTTTTCACAGACACTTCAGATCAACTTTACATTCATCATTGCGACCTCCAGTCTTTAAACAAAACACACTTCAACACTAGTACTGTTGGGAAAATTTCCCTGAAATAATATTTATCCAAGGAGAAGAGAGTCCTCATCCTTGAAGCTGTTCTCTTGTAAAAGTAAAATAAGGCCATTAGAACTCCAATCCCACACTGTGTAGCTTTTAAATTTTATTTGCATAGCCCAATATCACAAATCACAAATTTGCCTCAGGGGATTTTACAATCTGTACAGCAATACAACATCCTTTATCCTTAGATCCTTGATTCAAATAAGGAAAAACTCCCTAAAAACCCCTTTAACGGGGGAAAGAATAGTAGAAACAGAGGACGGATCCCTCTCCCGGGATGGACAGATATGCAATAGATGTGTTTACAGAATAGACCAAGAAAGCAAAATTACAGAAATACAGCATGGATAAACAGGATAACAAAATTGTAGATGGATTTCTCACATATGCAAAATATCATCAAGAAGACATTGAACAACTTCCAGGTGCTGCCAAACAGATAGAACCTGAGCCATGCGACCTCCATCACCATGGAGACTGGGGAAGAGGACACACAGGAGACAAGGAAACCGTATACACAGGGGAGAGAGAGACAGAGGAGGTGAGGCTGTATCTCCTGAAGGATGAAGATCCAGATGAGGAAATTCTGGAAATGGAACCAACAGCCAGGGAAGGAGAGCGGTCCCAGGATGGCCGATGGTCCAGCAAAGAGACACCTGAGAGACAAGAGATGACAAAGAGGAGAAAATAGGAGCGAGAGGGAGAAGAAGAGAGAAGGATGCTCTCCGTACTCTCCATTCAAAAAGAATCTCATCTACATGTAAATGTCTAGTCCTCGAATATGAGACGACCCCCACTTTTTCAAGTATAAAGGAGGAGGATGAATGACAGTACAAAATACTCACTTTCAGTATAAATATGAATACTAGCTTTTCTGTGTAGCTTTACAACCCCAAAGTAAAGTGTTAAAGACTCTATGACTGGCTGACTCTGGTTAATGTGTCCTGTCAGATCAGTGGTCAGTGTAACAGCATCAAGTTTGCATCCTGCTACATGTGAGCCAGCAGTCAACCAGGGAACAGTGTGGGTGCTGCTGACCTGCAGCTCACACTTAAGTCTTCACAAAGACACACACACTCACCACACACCACACGCACACGCTTACACACACACACACAGCTGAACCACAGTGCAGCTGGGTCAGGTCTCAAGGATAGCGAGTGAAACCCCTGCTTAAAATGAGATCCACTGTCTGCATACCAATAGAATGGCCTCAGGGCTCACAGTGTGTGTGTATGTGTGTGTGTGTGTGTTCTTACTTTACAGTGTAAGAGACCGCCCAAAGATTGATGGTGTGATTTAGAAGAAGTCAGTAGATACCTGTGGTTAAAGTGGCATCCAGCGTCCCTCAGGGGCCCCTGAGGGTGTCAGAGATGAGTGAGGGAGGGGTGGGGCTGCAGGTGTTTGTGCTGTAGTTCCTGGTGAGGATGTTTTTTTTGTTTTTTGTAATAACACTGAACATTTGACACAATGTTTGGTTGTAATATAAAGAAGAGTGACAGTGTCCATTTCATTTAAAGATGTGTCCACTATGCTGACATAAGACAGGACTTACTCCACTTATGACCAGTTGATTGAAGCTCTAACATTTCCTCTTTCAAGGAGGTTTGTTGGCTTTGTGACAAGGTTTTCACACCTGTTATAATATATCTGGTGGTTAGTCAGAATCTACAGAACCGTAGTCACAGATTTGCTGATCAGAAAAGAGTGGGCTCATCAGGAGGGGGGCCTTAAAGAGACAGGAGCTAAAACTGCCTGTATCAGACAGAGGCTGAACTGAGGGACTGCATAAAGGACCAGTATAAGATAAATAGGAATTTTTTTTGTTGTAACTGTAAATCATGCAAAGATATTTCAATAGAGCCCCAGAATATAAATATAGACCTGGAAATGTGCAGAATATGTTCTCTTTTTCTCTCAAACTAACTACTTTCTGGTTTAAATAGGTCCTCCAATCCACTGATAGAGCCATATTTCATTCAGGTCATTTATACTTTTATCAGTTAACATTATCCATACAAATTTTAATATTCCTCACCACCTAGCAAAGACTAAGTACAAATCAAACAAATACAAATCAACAAAACATTCAACTCAACATACCACCCCACCCAAAAAACACATAAGCCATGACATAACTGATGATGCAAACAAGAGCTTAAAATCAGGAAGTGTTCCTTTGCCAAATTCTTTTAATTCCTTGGAAAGTATGGTGGGTAAGTTGAAACAAAGGAACACAACATTTAATTTAAGCTTGTCAGATATTACTGCAAAAATTCTGATGCCGTTCTTATCTGTTAATATGAACCTTCTCAGAAATGTATGATTTACATTCATCCCTACTGCATGGCATCAGCAAGATCATGTAAAGATGCAACGTTTCTTTCTTCTCTGACCTTTTTGTGAGCAACAGGAGGCAGTGACACACACGCACACACACACGAAAAGGTCAGCCATGTCAGTGTCACCTGGTCATTTCCTCTAACAGTAGGTAGCAACACTGAGCGGTGAGCGTTCAGCAGCCAATCCCTCCTTCACTCTCTGTTCCTCTCTCTTTTTTCTTCTTCAATTTCCATCCTCTCTCTTTCTGTCTTATCCTCTCGTCTCCCCTCCCTGTCTACTCTGTCTTAAAACCAAACATGCCTCTGTTTGCTCATCTTTTAGTTGAGAGTGAAAGAGAAAGGGAGCAAGAAAGATTTCTGATGCAATATCTTGGCACAGAGCTGTCTGATATCGAGGATAAATACATTGAAGGCAAATATCTCCAATACAGTACTTTTATTGTTTTTCTCTTCCAGCTAAAAAAAAAGCTTGTAAATTGTGCTACCTTGAACAATTTTCTCACATGGACCAAAGATTAAAATGTGACTGAAGTGTTTTTAGAATACAGCATTGTGGTAATATTTTCAGGGTGTTTGAGGTCTTAATACGCCTGATCCGTCCTGCCTGCCGTTGCTGATTGAGAGGAGCTCTCTGGTGCTTTAAAGCTAAATAACTGCTCCGCCGAGGGCACTGTCCATATTTTTGAAATTCTGCAACAGCATGATTTGCAGTGTTTCACAGTCATTATCTCTGACCTTCCCGGTTTGAACCTCTTCAGGTTTTAGATTGGTGGAAAAGCCTTCAAGTCACAGTGCACCAGGTGCCTGATTTTACGCCGCAGAATGATTTCATACTCACTGGAAATATGATCAAAATGTCTTCTGTGGATAACTTCAGTCACAAAGAGAAATGTTGCATTATACAAAGTAGCTTCTCTGCATTGTTTCAAGTTGGATTCACTATTACTTTTTCAACTTCACTCCAGTTATGTGGTTAAATGAAATATAATACATTATAAATGTAGATCTGATCATAAAGCTGAATTTGTATTGTAATTTCATTCCTCCATTGAAGCTGCACTGTTATTAAATCAATAGATCTAAACCATCTTTTTACTGTTACATAAAGGACATACACAGCTATCAGTTGTTGGACTATTTTTCCACCTGGTAACAATTAACATAAAAAGGTCTTTTTTGTGTTCCTTCTTATATTTCATCTGTATTTTGTGATTCATAGAATGCTTCTTCTATTAGAAATGTATGATTTACAAATGTATTACTCATCAGTGGATACTAGAGTACCACAGTGGTTCTTCTTCTAATACATAGTGATGATGGAACTGTCCTCTGCCAGAATTCACAAGACTGATAGGTTCAGTTTGCTTGAAACAAACTAGTTTGTACAACATGTTGTCAGATCACATCTGTAGGCAAAAGTGTTTTTACCTGCTCCAAAGGGCCTGCTGTCATAGCGTCCTCTTGGCGGCATCACACTGCCTCCAGCAACTCTGTGTCTGATGGTGCTCTGTGTATGTGTCTTGTCAGTGCAATTGTCGACCATCTGGAAAGAACTTCCTCTGAAGTATACTGATGCCTTGAAGTTTAATAGAAATGTGGCAGAAAACTGCCTCAGTGACAGTGGAGCAGGATATGAATTCCATAGATTTATTTTGGAAAGAACGAGTAACAAGTTTTAAAGGAATACTACTGTTTAACAACCTTCATAGCTCCAGCCATCGGTTCCATCAGTTATGATAACACTGTGGGAACAGTGTTGTCATAGAGTTTCCTCTGTGCTCAAAAGAACTGGTGCATTATCCATATTATATTAATAAAAGATGACAGAGGAGGATAGCACACAATGAGGAGAGATCACTTTATTTACAGAAGACAAACTGTTTTCAGCCGTCCAGCCTTCATCAGTGTCACAATCATGCAGTGTAGCTGCCTTTTATGTAGCACACACACAGGTGATTACCCTTAAGGTAATTAGCATTGCACCTGATAAGGCAATCAAATACATGACAAGCAGAGAGCATCCAGTATTGGAAAAGGAAAGAAGGCAGAAACCAATTCACCACAGAAAAATAGGTCCACCATTCACTTTTTTCCACATCAAATATTAACAGACATTCCAATGATTACTAGATAACACAGTTAAACAAATAACAAACAATATTTCTGATTTTTTTTAAAAAAAAGAGGTGTATTCCTTAATATTGCAGCCATGTCAGTCCTGTGTGATGTTACTGTGAGTTATTAAGTCTTAAGAAACTTTAACAGTAGAACATTTCTTATGTTACATAATGTTGTTCAATCCTGACAACACCGCTACAGCGGAGCCACAGATTGAAGCCATTGATCACAGTACTTCTCCTTTCCTTTCCTCTTCTTTCCTCTTTCTGCTGTTTGAACAGACGCAGTGAATCAAGAGCTGCTTTTATCTCATGTGTCCACTGACTCCCCAGACCCAGCCTACAGACACCCACCTCCAGTGATTAGCAGTAAATTGATTTCACACTCCAGTAGGTCACACAAATTAATTACTGCAATTAGCTTCCAGACAGTTAGGGATGTGGAGGACACAGAGATGGAGAAACAGAGACTCAGTGCAGTTCAGAAAGACTAGCACTTCCTCTCACACACTGTTTGCATCCAAGCTGTTGTTGGAGAATATATTTTGTTCATCAATATTATTTTTCTGAACTAATGTAATTTACTGTAAGGTAACGAAAAGTTGAGTGGTTAAGCAAATGTATGGGTTGTAATTCTATTTTTTAAAATTTATTTAGGAAGCGAGCCACTACTGTTGTCTATAGATACTTCATGTCTAGAGTTCATTAGATTTAGTTTTCTGTAGCAAATCTTGAGTTGGAGCTTGACTACTGTAAGCGTTAATGTACTGTGATATTCCAAGTGGCCTAACTACACTGTTGTTGTTAGCATTATAGTAGACAGTTAGGAACTAAAAGTCAGTATCAAGCTTTCATCAGGAAAGGTGTTCATAGGAGAAATATCTGCTTCCTTATTAGTTTCCCTGATGTTAATTGAGTACAAAACGCGGGAAAAGTAGTGTTGTTTTGTTATCCTTGTGATTATCTTAAATCCTCAAAATTACAGTATTAACGCTGTTCTTTATTGAGTGCAGTTGGGGAATTAAAGGGCCAACAAAAAGAATTTTGCTTCATTTATGACCAGGCTATATATATATTGAATTCTGTTGACCAAATCAGAAGATTTGCAAGCTGTGTCTAAATCACAGTGGAAGTCTCTTCTATTCTCATTAATTCTCACAAGAACACAGCATAAGTCTTGTCTATTCTCATTGATTCTAACTGGATGTAATGTCACAGATGTGGGTGACATGATGACTGACTCACATTCAGCAACGCCCACTGAAGGACCTCCGCAGTCAGACTGAACTCAAGCCAGTTACTCAAAAAGCACAGATAGATCAACTTCAGAGGTTACCACAGCGGTTAACCATTTCAATTCACATACAAGGACAGAAGCAGCTAAACAGCTAGCACACATATTTTCCTGCTTAAAATCCTCCTGGTTGTGAACCAAGCAGGATAAGCACTTCTCAATATGTCTCTTACACTCAGACTCTTTGAGACTCTGTGTTGCAATGATTGTCTCATGCTGTATTAATAATGAGTGGAGATTTTAAGGCCCCTAACCACATTAAATGTAGATGTTTCTACACAGTTAACGATTAAGAAACAAACAGGGTTGTGGATGAAGCTCAGATTTCTAGAATAATCACAGCAAATTTAAGACCTCAATCCAAGGCAAGTTTAAAAACAGACCAGCAAATCTGTGTTTTGCCAGATAAATTTAGGCCTAACAAACTTGCATCCAGGACGCAGTATGCATACAGACACAAAACAACACAACCACTTGCTATGTGACCAGCACAAAACTTTGTTTAAACTTCAATAAAATCATAGACTGTTTTTAGAAGGCTGGGTTTTTAGTTCTGTCCAATGTTTTGTTGATATCCTTAT